>NW_026585797.1:2150453-2202975 GCF_907164565.1 Psammomys obesus | reverse complement strand
TATCTATCTATCTATCTATCTATCTATCTATCTATCTATCTATCTATTACAATGTATTCACTTTGTATCCCCGCTGCAGCTTCCCTTCCTTGTCTCCTCCCAGTCCTGCCCATCCTCCTTCCTCTCCCCACTATGCCCTTTCCCTACTCAGCTGATAAGGTAAGAACCTCTTTCCCTTCTCTCTGACCCTAGTTTATCAGGTCTTATCAAGGCTGGCTGCACCATCTTTCTGTCTCCTGGCAGGCTGTAGCCCCATAGGGAGGTGATCAAATATCCTGCCACTGAGTTCATGTCAGAGATAGCCTTTGCACCCCTTACTATGGAACCCACTTGGAAATTGAACAACCAAAGGGCTTTCTTTGAACAGGGGGGTCTAGGTCCTCTCCCTGCATGGTCCTTTTTTGGAGTATCATTCTCTGCAGGCCCCGCTGGGGCCAGGTATTTTAACTGTTTGTCTCCTTGTAGAGCTGTCCCCTCCAGGTGTTTCCATCTCCCTCTTCCATAAGGTTTCCAGCACTCTACCAAAGTTTGACTGAGTCTCAGTATCTCATTTGATACCCTGGTGGGTAGAGTCTTTCAGAGGCCCCTGTGGAAGGTTCCTGTCCTGTTCCTGTTCTTCTCCACTTCAGATGTCTATCCTGTTTGCCCTTCTAAATGATGAGTAAGCATCTTCCCTCCTTGTTGTTTAGCTCATTCAGGACTGTAGACTTTAGCATTTTTATCATATATTATATGGCTAATATCCACGTATAAGTGAGTATATATCATATGCGTCTTTCTGCTTCTGGGTTACCTCACTCAGGATGATCTTTCTAGTTTCCACCATTTGCCCGCAAATTTCATGATTTCTTTGTTTTTAATTGCTGAATAGTATTCCATTGTGTAAATGTATCACACTTTCTGTATCCATTCTGGAGGTGTTTTCTTAATTGAGGTTCTATCCTCTCAAATGACTTTAGGTTTTATCAAGCTGACATAAAACTACCCAGCACAACTCCCAGGCATAATTAGGAAATTACAATGAGAAAAAGAAAAATGAATGCTATCCTCCATTTTTAGCCTTGGACTTGAAGAGAACAGTAGAAAAAGGGTAGAGTTATTAGCTTACTGTTTCTTTTTCTTTTCTTTTTTTTTAGTTTAAGCAGAAGTTTATTTAGAATGCAAAACAAAGCAAACACTACAGAGACTATAATGGGCTATTCTCAAATCAAGGAGCAGTAAAATGGGTTCTTTGTTGCACTATTTTAATGAACTTTTACTATGCAGATGACATATCCATAGGTTAAAAGTACTGATTTCTTTCTTCCTTAATCACAGTGTACCAGATCTACATTTTAAGATATTTCTTCCCATAATCATCATTTAGAAAAATCACACAAGAGTGCAGGGAGCATTAGAACCACTCTAAATGATAGTATAATAGCACCAGCCTTTTGAGGATGTAGACTCTTAATCAGTATACATATATGGGAAATGTCCTTGTGACTTAGTGTCTGATAGTACAAGAGCAAATTAATTGCAGCCTCAAAGATATTTAATCACAAAGGGCATTTTGATCAGCAGGACACACATCTACCAAGATACAGTTGCAGGTTTTTGTTTTTTGTTTTTTGTTTTTTGGTTTTTTATTTTATTTTTTATTTTTTTTAGCTTCTTTTTATCCAATTCCTTATCTATGTGGCATGAATAACAACAACTATTCATTTGGAACTTTTCTTCCTTCCTTCCTTCCTTTCTTTCTTTCTTTCTTTCTTTCTTTCTTTCTTTCTTTCTTTCTTCCTTCCTTCCTTCCTTCCTTCCTTCCTTCCTTCCTTCCTTCCTTCCTTCCTTTCTTTCTTTCTTTCTTTCTTTCTTTCTTTCTTTCTTTCTTTCTTTCTTTCTTTTATATTAATTACAGTTTATTCACTTTGTATCCCCCCATAAGCCCCTCCATCCTCCCCTCCTAGCCCCACCCTCCCTCCCTCTTCTTCTCAATTGCCCCTCCCAAGTCCACTGATAGGAGAGGTCCTCCTCTCCTTCCTTCTGATCTTAGTTGTATGTAGCAGCTTTATTTGTAATAGCCAGAAGTTGGAAACAGCCCAGATGCCCCTCAACTGAAGAATGGATGCAGAAATTGTGGTACATCTACACAATGGAGTATTACTCTAAGGAAATCATGAAATTTGCAGGTAAATGGTGGGACCTGTAAGGATCATCCTGAGTGAGCTGTCCCAGAAGCAGAAAGACACACATGGTATATACTCACTCATATAGACATATCACATAGGATAAACCTACTAAAACCCTGAACATCTAAAGAAACTAATCAAGAGAGCAGACCCTGACTAAAACACTCAACCCCCATCCCGAAAGGCAAAGAGGATAAACATCAGAAGAAGAAAACAGGAAACAACCTAGGAACCTGCCACAGAGGGCCTCTGAAAGGCTCTGCCCTGCAGACTATCAAAGCAGACACTAAGACTTAAGGCCAACTGATGGACAAAATGTATGGAATCTTAAGTAAGAAGTGGGAAGCAGTAAGATCTGGGAGGACAGGAACTCAACAAGGAGAGCAACAGAACCAGAAAATTTGAACACAGGGGTCTCTCCAGGGACTCATATTCCAACCAAGGAACATGCATAGAGATAAACTAGAACCCCTGCACAGATGTAGTCCATGACAGCGTAGTATCCAAGTGGGTTCCATAGTAATGGGAGGAGGGACTGCCTCTGATAGTCCTGTTCTTTGATCACCTGAGGGGAGAGCAGCCCTACCTGGCCATAGAAGATGACAGTGCAGCCATTCCTGATGGGATCTGATAGGTTACTGTTTCTTACACTAGGCAGGGTATGAAAGGATCATACTATAAAATAATCATACTAAAGAGCCTTTCTTTATTTCCAAAAGTTGGAACTTATACAAAGAACTCAACAGTGGGAATAGATAAGAGGGCAGCACTCACATCTGGCTTTAAATGCAGAGGAAAGAAAAACCCAAGGTACAGAATGCAGTTACAGCCCTTAGTAACAGCTCAATACAGGAAACTATGAAATTCCTGCAATGCTGTGCATGTGAAATACTGGAATGGGGAAAAACCATGAATTTGCATGTCTCACATCTGGGCTTGTGAGACAGTGGGGCAATAGAGAAGATGAGATCAGTGTGAACCATATTGAAACAACAACAACAGTGAGAAAACAGCTAAAACATATTATATGACGTGAAGCCACACAAGAACATCAATATGATACTCTGATTAAATGAGTTAGTAGGGATACTTTTATCACCAGCTGGGGTCCTAATGAATATTAAAGACTGAATCAGAGAAGACAGGTTTTATTACTATTGATGAAGCTAAGCATGCAAGAAGCATTGTTTGATGCCTATTTTTCCATGCCCTACATGCCTGTGATCAGAAGAGAATTAAGAATGAGTTTCTTTTTTATTAATTTTATTTTTTTCTTATCAGTTACATTTTATTAACTCTGTATCCCAGCTGTATCCCGCTTCCTCATTCCCTCCTAATCCTACCCTCCCTCCCTCATCTCCACCATGCCCCTTTCAAAGTCCACTGATAGGGGGAGACTTCCTGCACACTCATCTGATCCTGTTTTATCAGGTATCTTCCAGACTGGATGCAAAGCTCTCCTCTGTGGCCTAACAGGACTGCTCCTCCCTTGGGTGGTGGGGAGGTCAAAGAGCCAGCCATTGAGTTCCTGTTACAAATAGTCCTTGTTCCCCTTACTATGTGAAACCAATTGGTTACTGAGCTACCACGGGCTACAACCAAGCAGAGGTTCTAGGTTATATGGTCCTTGGTTGAATGTCAGTCTCAGAAAAGACCCTGTGCCCAATATATTTGGTCCCTGTGGAACTCCTATCCTTTTCCCATCATACTAACTCCCCTTCTTTCATATGATTCCCTGTATTCTGCTGAAGGTTTGGTTTTGAGTCTTTGTATCTGCTTTGAAAACATTGCTAGTTAGAGTCTTTCAGATGTCTTCAGTGGACTCCTGTCATACGTTCAATGTTCATCCCATCTGTCTTTCTAAATAAGGACTGATCATCTTAACCCATGTCCACTCTCTTGATTATCTTTTTTAGGTGTGTAGATTTGATTATGTTTATCATACCTTATAGGTCTATATAAGTGAGTATATACCGTGTTTGTCTTTCTCCTTCTGGGATATTTCACTCAGAATGATCTTTTCTAGATCCCACCATTTGTCTGCCAATTTCATGATTTTCTCCATATTGATTGCTGAGTAGTATTCCATTGGGTAAAAATACCACAATTTCTGTATCCATTCTTTCGTTGATGGACATCTGGGTTGTTTCCAGGTTCTGGCACTTACAAATAAACCTGCTATAAACATGGTTGAGCAAATATCCCTTTTGTGTACTTGAGCAAAGTTTGTGTATATACCAAGCAGTGGTATACCTGGGTCTTGAGGAAGCACTAGTCCTAATTGTCTGAGAAAGTGACAGGTAGATTTCCAAAGTGGTTGTACCAGTTTACATTCCCACCAGCAGTGGAGGAGGGTTCTCCTTTCTCCACAACCTTTCCAGCATGTGTTGTCACTTGAGTTTTTCATCTTGGCCATTCTGATGGGTGTGAGGTGAAATCTTAGGGTCGTTTTGATTTGCATTTCTCTGATGGCTAATGAGGATGAGCATTTCTTTAAGTGTTTCTCTGCCATTCGATATTCCTCTGTGGAGAATTCTCTGTTTAGCTCTGTTCCCCATTTTTTAATTGGATTACTTGGTTTGCTGCTTTTCAGCTTCTTTAGTTCTTTGTATATACTGGATATTAGTCCTCTGTCAGGCAAAGGGTTAGTGAAGATTCTTTCCCAATCTGTAGGCAGTCGTTTTGTTTTGATGACAGTGTCCTTTGCTTTATAGAAGCTTTTCAGTTTCATGAGGTCCCATTTATTGATTGTTGCTCTTAGAGCCTGTGCTGTTGGTGTTCTGTTCAGGAAGTTGTCTCCTGTGCCAATGAGTTCTAGGCTGTTCCTCACTTTTTCTTGTAACAGATTTAGAGTATCTGGTTTTATGTTGAGGTCTTTGATCCACTTGGACTTTAGTTTTGTGCAGGGTGATATATATGGATCTATTTTCATTTTTCTGCATGAAGACATCCAGTTGGACCAGCACCATTTGTTGAAGATGCTGTCTTTTTTTCCATTGAATGGTTTTGGCTTCAGTGTCAAAAATAGAGTATTCATAAGTTTGTGGGTTTATTTCTGGGTCTTCTATTCGGTTCCATTGATCTTCTTTTCTGTTTTTATGCCAATACCATGAAGTTTTTATTACTATTGCTCTGAAGTACAGCTTGAGATTGGGGATGGAGATACCTCCAGATGATCTGTTGTTGTACAGGATTGTTTTGGAGATTCTGGGCTTTTTGTTTCTCCATATGAAGCTGAGAATCTTTTTTTCAAGGTCTGTAAAGAATTGAGTTGGTATTTTGATGGGAATTGCATTGAATCTGTAGATTGCTTTTGGCAGGATGGCCATTTTCACAATGTTAATCCTACCAATCCATGAGCATGGGAGATCTTTCCATCTTCTGAGATCTACTTCAATTTCTTTCTTCAGAGACTTGAAGTTTTTCTAAAACAGGTCTTTCACTTACTTGGTTAGTGTCACCCCAAGGTATTTTATGGTATTAGTGGATATTGTGAAGGGTTTTGTTTCCCTAATTTCTTTCTCGGACCTTTTGTCTTTGGTATACAGGAGGGCTTCTGATTTTTTTTTGAGTTGATCCTGCCACTTTGCTGAAGGTGTTTATCAGCTAGAGGAGTTCTCTGGTTGAATTTTTGGGGTCGCTCATATATACTATCATATCATCTGCGAATAGTGACACTTTTACCTCTTTCTTTCTGATTTGTATCCCCTTGATCTCCTTTAGTTGTCTTATTGCTCTGGATAGGACTTCAAGTAATATGTTGAAGAGAGATGGAGAGAGTGGGCAGCCTTGTCTTGTCCCTGATTTCAGTGCGATTGCTTTATATTTTTCTCCATTGAGTTTTATGTTGGCTATAGGCTTGCTGTATATTGCCTTTACTATGTTTACATATGTGCTTTTTATCCCTGATCTATCCAAGACTTTAAACATGAATGGGTGTTGGACTTTATCAAATGCTTTTTCAGCATCTAAGGAGATGATCATGTGGTTTTTCTCCTTCAGTTTGTTTATGTGGTGGATTACATTGATGGATTTCCGTATGTTGAACCACCCTTGCATGCCTGGGATGAAGCCTACTTGGTCATGGTGGATGATATCTTTGATGTGTTTTTGGATTCGGTTTGCAAGTATTTTATTGAGTATTTTTGCATCGATGTTCATAAGAGAGGTAGGTTTGAAGTTCTCTTTGTTTGTTGGGTCTTTGTGTGGTTATGTATCAGGGAGACTGTCACTTCATAGAATAAGTTTGGTAATGTACCTTCTGTTTCTATTTTATGGAATAGTTTGAGGAGAATTGGTGTTAGCACTTCTTTGAAAATCTGGTAGAATTCCAAGCTGAAACCATCTGGCCCAGGGCTTTTTTTGGAGGGGAGACTGTGAATGACTGCTTCAATTTTCTTGGGGGATATAGAGCTATTCAGTCTTTCTACCTGATCTTGACTTAATGTTGGAATATGGAATCTATCAAGATAATTGTCCATTTCATTTAGGTTTTCAAATTTTGTGGCATATAGGCTTTTGTAGTATGAACTAATGATTGTTTGAATTTCCTTAGTGCCTGTAGTTATGTTGCCCTTTTCATTTCTGATTTTGCTGATTTGGACAGATTCTCTCTGCTTTTTAGTCAATTTGGCTAATGGTTTGTGTATCTTGTTGATTTTCTCAAAGAACCAGCTTTTTGTTTCATTGATTCTTTGAATAGTTTTATTTGTTTCTAATTAATTGATTTCAGCCCTGAGTTTGATTATTTCCAGCCATCTGCTCCTCTTGGGTGTATCTGCTTTTTTTTTTTTTTTTTTTTTTTCTAAGTTTTTCAGTTGGGCCATTAAGGTGATTGTATGTGATGTTACAAATTTCTTCTTGCAGGCACTTAGTGCTATAAATTTTCCTCTGAGCACTGCTTTCAATGTGTCCCATAAATTTGGGTATGTTGTGCCTTCATTTTCATTGAATTCTAGGAAGTCTTTAATTTCTTTCTTTATTTCTTCTCTAACCTAGCTGTCACTGAGTAACAAGTTGTTCAGTTTCAATGTGCACATCGGCTTTTTGTTATTTCTGTTGTTTTTGAGGTCCAGCTTTAGTCCATCGTGGTCAGAGAGAATACAAGGGATTATTTCAATCTTTTTGTATCTGTTGAGGTTTGCTTTATGACCAACTATATGGTCTATTTTGGAGAAGGTTCAATGCGGTGCTGAAAAGAAGGTATACTCTTTTGAGTTTGGATGAAAAGATCTGTAGACGTCAATTAGGTCCATTTGATTTAGGGACTCTGTAAGTGCTTTTATTTCCCTAATTGTTTTCTGTCTAGTTGATCTGTCCCTTGGTGAGAGTGGAGTGTTGAAGTCTCCCACTATTAAGGTATTAGGATCAATATGTGATTTAAGCTTTAATATTGTTTCATTTACGAATGTAGTTGCTCTTGGATTTGGGTCATAGATATTCAAGATTGTGATGTCCTCTTGGTGGATTTTTCCTTTGATGAGAATATAGTGGCCTTCCTTATCTTTTTTGATTAACTTGGTTTGAGCGTCTATTTTATTAGATATTAGTATGGCTACTCCAGTTTGTTTTCTGGAACCATTTGCTTGAAAAACATTTTTCCAACCCTTTACTCTGAGGTAGTGTTTATCTTTGTTGCATAGATGTGTATCTTGGATGCAACAGAATGTTGGATCCTGTTTCCACAACCATTCTGTTAGTCTGTGTCTTTTAATTGGGGAGTTGAGTCCGTTGATGTTGATAGATACTAGTGACCAACAATCGTTACTTACTTTTGATGTGGGGTTGGTGGTGTCACTGAGTTTCATTGCTTGTATTCTTTTGGTTTTTTTGTTGTGTAGTTATCTGTTTCCTCTGTTTCCTTAGATGTAGTTGTTTTCTTTGGTTTGGAGTTTCCCTTCTAGTAACTTCTGTAGAGCTGGGTTACTATGTAGATATTGTTTAAATTTGGTTTTGTCTTGGAATATTTTGAATTCTCCGTCTATGTTGATTGAAAGTTTTGCTGGGTATAGTAGTCTGGGTTGGAATCTATGGTCCCTTAAGGACTGTATGATTTCTGTCCAGGCCCTTCTGACTTTCATTGTTTCTGTTGAGAAATCTGGTGTGATTCTGATAGGTCTACCTTCATATGTTACTTGGCCTTTTTCCC
Source organism: Psammomys obesus (assembly GCF_907164565.1). NCBI lineage: Eukaryota > Metazoa > Chordata > Mammalia > Rodentia > Muridae > Psammomys > Psammomys obesus. Next base: position 2,194,659 of record NW_026585797.1, on the reverse strand, counting down.
TTGCTGCTTTTAGAATTTTTTCTTTGTTCTGTAGGTTCAATGTTTTGATTATGATGTGATGTGAAGAATTTCTTTTCTGATCTAGTCTACTTGGTGTTCTTTAGGCCTCTTGTATGTTTATGGCCATCTCCTTCTTTAAGTTGGGAAAGTTTTCTTCTATAATTTTCTTGAAAATATTTTCCGGACCTTTGAGCTTGATGTCTTCTTTTTCTTCTACTCCTATTATTCTTAGATTTTGTCTTTTCATGGTATCCTTGATTTCTTGGATGTTTTGTGTTTGGAACTTTTCTGATTTTATTTTTTCTTTGAGAGACATGTCAATTTCCACAAGTGTATCTTCGGCTCCTCAGATTCTTTCTTCCATCTCTTGTATTCTGTTGGTGATGCTTACCTTTGTAGTTCCTGATCTTTTCTCCATGTTCTCCAGCTCCTGGTTTTTCTCTATCTGTGTTTTCTTTATTGATTCTAATTCTGTTTTCATGTCTTGCACCATTTCCTTCAACTGTTTGAATGTGGAGTCCTGCTTTTCAATGACAGCTTCTATTTTTGGTCCATTTCCTCTCTATGTATCACTAATTATGCCTCTACTTCTTTGGCTATAATTGCCTGTATTTCTTTGAGAGCTTGTTCATTTCTTCTTTGTTTGCCTCAATTTTTGTTTTAATTTTTCTGAGAGCTCTATTTGTTTCCTCTTTGTTCGTCTTGATTTTTTGGCTATTTCTCTGAGGGCTTTGTTCATTTCATCTTCATGGGCCTCTAATAGCTGGAGAAACATAGTTTTGAGGTTGTTTTCTTGTATATCTAGTGAATTGATGTGTCCATTGGTTTGTGGGGTTGCTGCTGAGGTCATTATGTCCTGATTTTTGTTGGGAGTGTTCTTATGTCTGCCTCTAGCCATCTGGTTATTTATAACCCTCACTGTTTTTTTCTTGAGTTTGTAGTTTGGGCTATGATTGTCTCTTTCATTTTCTGCACTGTTTTTTCAGGAAGATGAGAGAGGTTCACTGGTTTGGGAGTGTGCGTTGTGGTTTCAGTTTGCCTAAGTAAGGAATGTGACGCTGGCCCTATTTGCATGAGCTTTTAGTGGGCACAGTGTGCATGCGTGGATTCTCTGACTATTGCAGTGGCCTGCAGGCCACTATTATGCAGTTCTGTCTGAGATCCAGGGATTTTTTACCTGGATTACACTGGTGGACCCACAAGGGAGAGGCTTCAATGTTGGGGTTGCTATCCCAAGAATCCCTAAGATGCCTACACTAGGGGTGTTGGTGGCAGAGATCTCGTCTGGTTTCTTCTGTGGAGTGGAGAGGCCCTGGGTCTGGCGCAAACTCTCCCTAGAAGCCTCACTCACTCTATTGCAGGACCAGTTGGAATACACAGGGGTTTCCCTTGCTCTCTACTCTCTGATTTGGTCCTGCTGTGGAAAATGCGCAAGTAGGCTATCAGTCAGCTCTGTGGCACTGTGGCCGTAGGACTCAGTGTCCACCTTTCCTCTGTGCTGACTCTCTGTCCTTTCCCTCTGCCAGGAGGGGTTATGTTGACTGGTCCCGGGGTGGTGTGGAAAAGAGTTAGGTTGAGTGTACTCAATCCCAGATCCTGGGCCCAGATCTCTCTGCCAGAAGCACCCTGGCAGAAGAACCTATGTTTGCTGATCCCGAGAGAGTACCAGGTATGGTTGAGTGTCCTCAGATCCAGAGGTTTGGTTTCTCTGCCAGGGGCCGCTGGGTTAGCTGGAGAGGGGTTGCTGTGTCCTGTGGCAGGCTGCCTCTCTGTCCTTCCCTTCTGACCTTCCCCTCTGCTAGGGCAAGCTTATAGCTGCACTCTCAGGGGAGTGCCAGAAGGGGTTGGGACTTCTCATTTCCAATCCTGAGCTGGGGTTTCTCTGCCAGGGTCAGGGAGCTGCTGGTGCTAGGACTTGTTGCCAGTCCTTATTGCGCTGCACCCGGGAGAGTCTCAGGACATGTTGAATGACCACAGTCCCAGAACCTGAGCTGAAGTTTCTTTGCTTGGAACAGCTGGCAGCACTGGGGTCCAGGCGCTGTGAAGCTGCTGTGCACCTTTCTATCCTTCCACTCTGCCGGGGCAGGGTTATGGAGGCGTTCTGGTTTTCGGGGGATTGCCTGAAAGGATTGGGTTTTCTCAACCCTGATCTCGGTTTTTTTTTTTTTTTTTTTTTTTTTTTTTTTTTTTTTTTTTTTTTGTTTTTTTTTTTTTTTTTTTTTTTTTTTTTTTTTTTTTTTGGTGGGAGCTGCAGCTCTCACTGGGGCTGGGGTACAGACAGTGTGGTCTGTGGCAGATTCTGCTGGATGCCTCCTGCCTCTTCCGAAGGGGAGTAGCGTGTTGGGTGCGGGGAAGTTCCTGGGGATCACCTCTCAATGTGTCTCCTCCCGGAGGAGTCTGCCGTACTTGATTCTAGATGGACTCAGATCATGGTTAGTCTCTTTCTTCTTGGAAGTCTAGATAACTCTGTTCTGGGTTGATCAGCCCCTTCACTCACCAATTTCCTCGTTGCAGGTCCTCTCCCCTTCAGCTAAACTGCACACTAGCCGCATCCATCTTGGAAGCCTGAAGAATCAGTTTCATTTAGTGGGAAAAGCAGGGCTACAGTGAGGCAGGAGAGTGTCTGAACTATCTGAATGACTTAGAATGGCACATGAATTGGATTACTAATGTACAAATTGAAGCAATAAAGGATAAAAGAAAGATAAGATGGACAAGTTATTGACAGAATATGGGGGAAGATTTATGTTGGGCTAGAGTTCTAGAAAAGAGAAAAAAAAGGAAAATTCAAATATTATGTTAATGAAATTTTGGAAGTTTTTGAATCTAAAATAACAGTTTTTAGAAGGACATAAATTGTAAAACACTATAGGTAAAAAAGATTAATTTTCTTTTAGGGGGTGTAAAGTTATTCCTCAAGACTATGCCATATACATTTTTCATATGAGAAAAGAAAAAGGACACTGGAGGTAGATATTCCTCCTTTGGTCTGTGGCCTTTTTAGTAGCTGGGTGTGGCTGATGGGAATTGAAGAACCATAAGCTATTGAAAACTATGTGAGTCAGTGAATAGGCTTCAGAGATAAGCAGCTCAGGTTACAGCCCAACTGTTCTCCCTTTTGGCCCAAGCAAAGTGCAGTGGAGTAAGGTGTCCCATCTATGATCAACAGGGGGTAAAGGGACACATAGCAGCTTCATAACAACTGTAGCACCCTAGCATAAGGAAGTAGAATATTTTATGGACAACGAATGTTGATGATATACTGCTGGATGGGGAAGTGTCTCATTCCTCATACACACCATTGTATGTAACATTGTTCTTTTGACAAAAAGACAGAGATAATTTTGTGCTATTTTAAAACTTGATAACATTTCCTTTTTGTATCCCCTTAGAAGTGCAAGATCAAATGGCACTTACTTGGAATAGATAATTGTACTTCTTTCGAGATCTTTCCTTCTCTTCATTGAGTGCTTGATTGCAGAACACTAACTTTGAGTGTCTTATAGACTTGAAAAGACATCTAGAAGAAAAAAAAATCAGCACTGAAAGAGTCTGAACAAATGTACTGTGCATGGTTGGAAAACAGGACTGTTAGAGCCCATAACAGTGTCACATGATAGTCACAGTACGGGCTACTTCTATTAGTTTTTAAGGTTATGTAGACCTACAATTTTCCATAAAAATAAATGCTTGCTGCTACTGCTTTTTATATGTCAGCAAAACTAGTAAAACTTATTCCTGAAAATACAACATTCATTGCTTGTAGGCTAAGAATAAATAGTCTGAAACTGATTTTGAAACTCCCCTTCTTCTGGCTGGCTTTCTTTTATTGCTGGAAGTGCTACACAGGTTACTGAGACAGAATTGTCATAAATAGTTCTACTAGATTATTGGCTTATTGGCAAGATGTACCCACTGGTACAATACTGACATTGTTTTTATAGAGGCAATTAACTGCTTTTTGAATGGATGTGAAGGCTGCCTCACAGGAGAGAGCTCATTCCTGGCAGTATAAGTCAGGGCAAAGAACTGGGACTGCTGAGGCCATTGGACCCAATGGGGTTTTTGTTTTAATAAGCTTAAATGGTATGCCTGTACAAATAACCCTGTAAAACATTTGTGTTTATGCCCATAAATTACTGCTGGAGACAGCCTTGATGGAAGCAAATATCCTTTTCAGTAGGTGATGGTTACTGCAGAGACTCATTACTAGTCAATTTCAAAAGGATAATGATTATTGCTGTGATATAATTAACCAATACCTAGCCATAAATAGAAGAAACTAATCAGACTATTATATAAGCTTCACTCAAGATCTTGACTTATTGGGGAAGAGACAATATAAAACATTTAAGATCTGTAAGGAGCTGTGTAGTGCTGTGTAGCTATTTTAATCAAATTAGAAATTCCTTCCTGGAGGAAGAAGAGAGACCCATAAGTACCAGGAAATAAATTTGCAAAGCTCAGGAAGTTCCTATAAACTATCAATGTTCACAAGGCTTATGCTCAAAATTATGAAAGTAGCAACTAGAGAAAGAAGACTTCCTGACATACTAAGCTAATTGCATGTTGTCCAGGAGGATAGAGGGATGCAGCTTTTGGGAATTTATTACCCATGGTGGGGAATGCTTTTGGCAGTGCAGATTCTTTTGAGTCTGAAATGATTCTCTTAAGTAGCCCCTCCTCTGTACACATATAAAGAACTCTAATAAACTCAACAAGCTAGAGTTGGGTAGAATAATTTGTATCTTATTCGGGATAAACAGACATTTGTTCATATATTCCCTAGAAATAGCATTCACACATTGTTTACATATATCTTAAAACTTCCACTTATTTAAATTTTGTTGAATTACCTTTAATATTTAATATCAAAGAAATAGCATTGCGTTCGAGGAATATAGAAGGCTGGAAATTTTCAGTTCTCTACATTGTCATAGACACAAGTGACTAAGAAAACATTATTATGCTTTCATCATAATGGTTTAGATAAAATAGTGTTGGTATAATGTTCTTTTTGGATGTATACACCTTACCCTTGTCATTCAAATGCTAATTTCTCTCCCCAACTCTCTGGTTTCAATCTGGACATTGCATTGTAATATTAATTCTAAGCATCACCTGCCTCAACTTTGTGTAAACATGCCAAAATAAAACAACCAGCCACAATGTTGAGCAATGGAGAGGAAGGAGTAGGAGGGAGAGGGGAGGAGCCAGAGGACAGGAAGGAGTAGGAGGCAGAGGAGGAGAGGGAGAGGAGAGAGGCTGGGAGAGAGACTGGAGGAGAGGTCTTGGAACAACATGGAGAATGAACCAGACCTAAGATTTCACAAAAAGCAACTATAATGGGTGAATCTAAAAGTTAGGAAACTATGAGGGCTTGGAGGTTTAGGATGAAATAACTATTGCCCACCATTGTGTTCTAGGTTAACTAAATAAATCATAGTCTTTGTGTGGTGGTTTGTTTATACAGCTGTTTAAGATTAACAGCAAATTTACTAAGAGATGTATGATTAGTAAATATTAATAACCAAGTATAACAAAATACCATATTTGTTATTATCATTCTCATCCTGCTCTTTGCTCTCATCTTTCCTCAAAACTAACAGGGAATTTTGCAAAGTCTAGTGAATTCTCTAGTACTCAGCTAGCTTGTGCTGTTTCCAAACTCCATGTTTAAGCTTGAACATAGACCGTGTACATTCTTAAGTCTTATGTGATCTCTGGGCCACTGCCTATATGCACCATTCCTAAGCCCCAGGCCCAGCCTTATTGGTACAGCTAGGATGTTGATCTACCCTGAGAAGTACCCAAGACCAAAGCCCATCTTTACACTTTCATGCATTGCTGAGCAAGTTTACTTTGCACAAGAGTTCATTCAGATCCAATTTATCTGTCTCATTTTCATACTTTTTTGGTTTCATGTGTATTGAAATCAATCCCACTTCTCCAATGCAATTTAGATACTGATTATCTGAAAGACTGCACTACTGTCTCTTCATACCTATCTTACAAACAACCTCCCTGAGTAACACCTAACATTCAGCCAATAAAGAAACTCAGATGCCCAGGTCATAAAACCACAAACTATGTGAATGACCAAGACAGTATGCCCCTCTAAGTTCAATAGTTCTGTCACCACTCTAGAGCAATGGAACTTGGGGGAATAGAGCCAGTAATTTGCAGACTAAAATCTCATGTTTACTTTATTCAGAGCCTCAGACAAATTACATTCTGAGGGTTGAAAAGGCTCACATGAATCATCACCAACCCTTTATCTGACAGAGGACTCATATCCAATATATATAAAGAACTAAACAAGCTGAAAAGCAACAAACCAAGTAATCCACTTAAAAAATGAGGAACAGAGCTAAAGAGAGAATTCTCAATAGAGCAATATCGAATGGCAGAGAAGCACTTAAAGAAATGCTCAACCTCATTAGCCATTAGGGAAATGCAAATCAAAATAACCCTGAGATTTCACCTTACACCCATCAGAATGGCCAAGATGAAAAACTTAAGGGACAACACATGCTGGAGAGGTTGTGGAGAAAGGGGAACCCTCCTCCACTGCTGGTGGGAATGTAAACTTGTACAACCACTCTGGAAATCAATCTGGCGCTTTCTCAGACAACTAGGAATAGCACTTCCTCAAGATCCAGCCATACCACTCCTAGGCATATACCCAAAAGAGGCTCAAGTACACAAAAGGGACATTTGCTCAACCATGTTTGTAGCAGCTTTATTTGTAATAGCCAGAAGCTGGAAACAGCCAAGGTGCCCCTCAACTGAAGAATGGATGCAGAAACTGTGGTACATCTATACAATGGAGTATTACTCAGCTATGAAAAATAAGGAAATCATGAAATTTGCAGGTAAATGGTGGGACCTGGAAAGGATCATCCTGAGTGAGTTGTCCCAGAAGCAAAAAGACACACATGGTATATACTCACTCATATAAACATACAACATAGAATAAACCCACTAAAATCTGTACATCTAAACAAACTAAGCAAAAGAGAGGACCCTAACTAAAATGTTCAATCCCCATCCTGAAAGGCAAAGAGGATGGACATCAGAAGAAAAAGAAAATAGGAAACAACCTCGGAACTGGCTACAGAGGGCCTCTGAAAACCAGAAGAAAACAGGAAACAACCTTGAAACCTGCCACAGAGGGCCTCTGAAAGCCTCTGCAGTATAGACTGTCAAAGCAGATGCTGAGCCTGATGGCCAACTGATGGGCAGAGTGAATGGAATTTTATGTAAGAAGTGGGAAATAGTAAGAGCTGGAGGGGACGGGAACTCCACAAGGAGAGCAACAGAACAAGATAATTTGAACACAGGGAACTTCCCAGAGACTCATACTCCAACCAAGGACTATTCGTGGAGATGACCTGGAACCCCTGCACAGATGTAGCCCATGGCAGTTCAGTGTTTAAGTGTGTTACATAGTAATGGGAAGAGGAACTGCCTCTGACATAATCTGATTGGCCTGCTCTTTGATCACCTCCCCCTGAGGGGGAAGCAGCCTTGCTAGGCCACAGTAGAGGACAATGCAGCCAATTTTGATGAGAACTGATAGACTAAGATCAGAAAGGAGAGGAGAACCTCCTCTATCAGTGGACTTGGGGAGTGGCATGCATGCAGAAAGGGGAGGGAGAGTGGGATCAGGAGGGGAGGAGGGAAGGGCTTATGGGGGGATACAAAATGAATAAAGTGTAATTAATAAAAAAATTAAAAAAAGAAAAGGCTCACATGAGTACTCACATGAATTAAATCAAAGCGACAATCCTCACAATGCAAAAGCACATTTTTTCCATGGTGGTATGACTGAATAACACTAGTAAGCAGTTACAAATATCTGCATTAAACTCACTCCTATCTGGTACATTTGGGAAGAACACAAAAACACATTTCCACCTGCTTTTGCCTGTTTTGAAAAAACTTAGGTCACAAGACTTTTTTTTTTTGTTGTTGTTTATCTCTCAAGCACTAAGAATTCTCCTCACACAGCTTCTTTTCTAGACTATGTTTTGAACTCATCCTGTAGAAATATTCTCCAATGAAAATTACTCAGACGTTTCCCAGAACACATAGAGTAAAAGGACAACAATAATCATGAGGATGATAAAATGATTCAAGTTATTTGAAAAAGACACACAATCAATAAATTCAAAGAAGATAAGAATAAACTCCTGAATCAAGTTAAAAAATAAGCAAATGTACAGCTGAGTAAAATGACAAAGAAAATTCAGAAAAGACTGTGTATAATACCGAAGAAAAAATACTGAAAAAAACTCAAGGTTAAATCAATATAAAAATAAATACTCAATAACATAATTAGAAACCTCAGAAAAAAGCCTTAAAGTTTGCCAGATCAAGTAAAAGATAGAGTCTATCATAATTTCAAGGTAAAGTAGAACTATGACAAAGCATATGAAAAATAAATAACTTATTTCTCAGCGGAAACTTTAAAAGCCAGAAGGACCTGCAGTAATGTTTTCCATAGATGCCAGTTCAGATGACTTTCCTAGCAGAACCATCAGCCATAGTTGAAGAAGAATATTTCTGTAATAGGAACAGCCTAATATAGTTTCTGTCTTGCAGACCAGCGGCTTAGAAGAAAACTTATAAGCAATACTATTAATTGAACAAGAGATATGCATAGCAGGAAACTACACAAAAAAATGAAGTTATAATTATTGAAACACAAATAGAACTAAATACAAATAGGAAAATAATGACAGCAAGAAACATATAACTTTCAACAATGATTTTACATATTAATGGCACCAAGTACCCAATGAAAGACACATGAATGTATTAAGAAACAAAATCCATCATTTTTTTATTTATAAGAAACACATTTACCATCAATGATAGTGAATGCGACTAGGAAACAAGAAGACATAACTTCTAATATCAGAAAAATATTCTTCAAACTAAAATTACCTAGAAGAGATAAAGAAGTTCATTTGATTACTGGGACAATTAACCAAGAAGAATTACATATTACAAATTTCAAACATTTATCAGCCAAGTTCTGGCACATCCAATTTCACAAAAAGTGTACTACTAAACTTGAAGGCATATATTAACCTCAGTTTATTGATAGAAGGTGATTTCTTTCTTTTTATTTTTTATTTATTCTTCTCTCATATAATACTTCCTGACTGTGGTTTCCTCTCCCTCCACTGTTCCCAGTCCCACCTCCCCTTTTCCTCAGATGCACTCCCTCCTCATCTCCACCCAGAAAAAAAAAATAACTACAACAACAGACTTCCCAGTGACATCAATATAATGCAACTTGTTGAATCATGGCAGTCTAGAATAAGATTAGACCAGGCACAAACTTCACATCAAGGCTGGACAAGGCAACCAAATAGGAGGAAAAGAATCCCAAAAGTAGTCAACAGAATCACTCCCACTTTCACGGGTCTCCCCCAAACACCAAGCCAACAACCATAACATGTATGAGGAGGACCTCTTGCTGACACATGTAGGTTCTGTAATTTCCCCTTCACTCTCTGATAGGCACCATGAGCCCTACTTAGTTTGATACACAGGTTGTACCCTTATGGGGGTGGGGCAGAGGGAGCACATAGTAGTTGTTTCTTCAATTGATAGGTCATTGGACAAAAACAAACAGAGAAGCATCAGAATTGGTAAGAGCATGCATCAAATTGATCTAACAGATAACAACAGATTGTTCTACCCAAACATCAAAGAATATGCATTCTACTCAGCAGCCCATGGAAGATTCTCTAACATAGATTAAACCCTGAAACACAGCAGAAATCATGCCAAAAACCAGATAAGTGAAATACCTCCATGCATGTCATCAAACTATATCATGATAAGGTTGATTATCAATAGAAAAGATTATGTATTAAGTACATGAACTCATGGAGGTCAAATAACACAAAGTAAGAAGAAAAAAATATGACATTCTAAAAAGAAAAATACAAAGAATCAGCAAATCTAAGAGCTGGCACAGCTAATCAGCATGTAAGCAAGCTATCCATCCATCCAGCAAGGAAGAAAGCAAGAAAGAAAGAAAGCAAGCAAGCAAGAGAGAAAGAGAGAGAGAGAAAGAAAGAGAAAGAAAGAGAAAAAATGAAAATAGTAGAATCAGAGACAAATACAGAAATATTACATCTTACATTACATACATCGTGAATATTAAAAAAGTCATATACTTCATTAAACTATGAAACATAAAGGAAATAAAAGAAGTTCAAAATTAATACAAGTTAACAAGGTCAAATAAAAAATAAGATCAACAATGTAAACTGACCCTTAAATACACAGACTGAGATATTAAAACTGGTTGTACACACCTTTAACTCCAACATTGAGAAGGCAAAAGCAGGTGGATATCTAAGTTTGAAAACAGCCTAGCCTACAGAGTGAGTTCCAGGACAGTCTGGTTACACAGAGACACCCTGGATTGAAAAGCAAACAGCCAAAAGTTTTTAAAAAGGAATAATAAAAGCTTTCTGATTTAAAAATATCTAGGTTCAAGCGGATTCACATCTGAATTCTGTGAGAAGTCAAAGAAAAATGACAACACATACTTTTTAAATTATTCAAAAATGTAGAAGTCTAGTTAGACAGCTCTCAGCTACTCTCAAGATAAAAGTGCCACTATTTAACTACTGTAGATATCTTTCCCATTTAGTCATTGCTGTAGTGCACAAGTGTTAACAGCTGTGCAGGACTATTGATTGTTCCTAACCATGATAGTTTGTACAAGACCTTAAAATACTATGAGAGACATTCATTAGGGACCAAGCTTCCAGGTCAGTTATAGCTGTATTCTCCAAGAACAGTTTCTTCAGAAATAGGGACTTACCTTCAAATTCTGGGAGTCAACTAAATGCAATATCAGTAGGTAGGTGGCAGATATTGTGTGACAAGATGTTTTCCTGGGCAGCTGTAACTCCCTTCTACTCCTTGCAGATAAGAAGCCCACAATAAACAAAAATATGGGTAAAATATGGCAGTTTGAAAGAAAATGGCCCCTATAAGTTCAAAAGGAGTGGCACTATTAGGAAGTATGGCCTTGCTGGAGTGGGTATGTCTTGGTTGGAGGAAGAATGTCATTAGGAGGTGGACTTTGAGGTCCCAGAAGCTCAAGCCAAGCCTAGTAGCTCAGTCTTTCTTCCTGTTACCTGAAGATTCCGATGTAGGACTCTCAGCTCCTTCTCTAGTACCATGCTTGCCTGCATGCCACCATGCTTCTCAACATGCTGATAATGGATAATGATAATTGGTTCATCAAAGTGAGCCAATGAGTTTTATTTGTATGGGGTTACTTACAGGATTGTGGGTGGGAAGTTACATAAAGGATCATAAATGACAAAATGAAATCTGGAACACCAAAGCCTATCCCAATATGAATGAGCTCACAAAAGCTGAAAATCTGCAACACACTAAACAATCTTCAGCCAGATCAACAGATTGAACAGTCCTTTCTAGTTTGGGTTAAACTTCTAGGCAACTAGGTATGTCTCTTCTTTTTCCAGTAACTTATTTTCCTGTAAATAACTCCAAACAAATAAAACTCATTTGGTTTTGTGTTAGTCTTTTCAGTTTAGCATGGCTGAGAGTGACTCTAAGAAGTCTTTATTGTTTACTTTTTGGAGGGAGGAAACAAGTGAATTTGCTGAATTTCAGAACCATGAAACCATTTTTGGTTTGTTTATCTTCTGTAATAAGAGCTTTCCTGTAGGACAGGAAACTTGAACCTCCGGGGAAACTGTTACATAACAGCAAATCATCAAAATCCAGAGAATAAGTGACTCTGAGATCCCAGACTGGAACTGATAGATCTGTAATACAACACCTACACATAAGGCTCAGGAAAAACAATGAGGAATGGGAAGGGGAAAATTACATAATGATAAAATAGGGTATGAATTTGAAAAAGAGCAAGGTGGGGTAGTGGTGGGAGGAAAGAAATGGAGAAACATTGTAATTCAATTGTTATCTCATAAATAAAATGAAAGGAAAATAAGCCAGAAACCCAGAACGCCTCTTTCTAGTTAGAGCCCCATCAGTGTAACAGGGAAATTAATCAGCCACCACTGAAATTTCAAAATTATAGTTGCCTGAAGAAGAACATAATGAAAACACCTGCCAATATGCCAACATAGATACATGAAGTTCCATATGGTCCCACCCCTAGATGAAAAAATGATAAACAAGGGCTAGAGAGATGGCTCACTGGTTAAGAGTGCTGTCTGTTCTTCCAACAGACCTAGGTTCAATTCCCAGCATGCACAAGGCAGCTTATGACCATCTGTAACTCCAGTTTCAGGGGATCTGACACCCTCACACCAATGCACAAAAATAAAAAATTAAATAAAATTAAAAATTAAAATTAAATAAATTATTTTAAAAAGTGATCAACAGCTGTTGATAGAAGGAAAATCAGTTCCATTTAGGGGTGAGCTCCCTCATAGTATGTTCAGTTTCAGTCGTTTAACCCTAGAAACATGCACATAGGAACAATACTAAATGGACTCAGTGGGTTGTATATACATGTGTGCATCTATATGTATATATTTATGTGTGTATATATATATATATACATTATATTCATGTATACATATGTATGTGCAAATATATGTGTGTGGCTGTCATATATATGAATATGTATATATGTATGAAAATTATTTGAGGGTATGATACTAGTAAGGAGTGATGTAGAAACTCTGATCATGAACAAAGTTCTCATAAAAAATTAGTAAGAAAATTTAAAAATATGACCTCCTTAAGATCCTCAAATTTCAAGGTGTTATTCAACATTTTCAGCAGTCTTTGAGAGTATAAACTATTGGACTGGTAAACCCAGGCTATCTGGGCCCATGTGGAAGCCTACAGAATTCAGCAATAATAAGATGGGCAAAAGAATAAGACTTCGCTGAATAAATGATGTCTTAAATCTTTCTTGTGCAGCCCCCGTGCTTCATGTTGTGGCCTGTTGCCTGTGGCCCCTGCTTTGGTGCTCTAGTCTCAACACAGGGTCAATATTTAGCATGCTGTTCTAATACTAGGTTTCCCACTTTGAATTTGCAAAGACTTTCATTACCGTAAAACTTTCAAAATCCTAATCCTGTGGCAAAAGGGGGAAACTGAAGACATTAAATATAAACAGAATGAGAATGATGTCTGCCAAATTCATAGGTAGTGAAGCAATTTGCATTTCAAGTACATTACAATCTTGTGGTCACTTAAAGTAATGAATTGTCTCATTAAAAGCCTGAAGCTATCATTTTAAAGCTCGGGAATTTTAACATAAGGATAAATTGGCAGAATCACTTACAGGACTTTTTAAGTCACATTTTTATGTTATGTATATCATAACAATAGAATAATTAATTGTATTTCCACATACACTCAATCATTTCCTCGAAGCCATGATTAAATAACGGAAGTTATTATGTCATACTATTTAGAAAACTACTAAAGGAAAAAGGAAAATGTAGATTGTAAAATAAACTTATGTTTACATCTTTTGAACCTTTCTTTTACATTCACATATCGACATTCTTTATATTTCTCATGTCAACTGCTATCAGGAAAATTGCTAAAAACAGTAATATTGGCTTCAATGCTGTAAAAACATGTACTGTAAGTCACACATGGAAAGGATTCAGAGGGAATAACTAGCGTTGATGACAGTTAATGCTCTGACCTAAAAGTTCATAAATATAAGTATACATGTCAATTCTCAGAAAAGAAAAATTAAAAATAAATCTAGCTAATCTTAGCTATGATTTATTCTTTCTTTAGCAATGCTTTTCCCCCACTGCCAATTTTTCATTCTTGCTAGAATTCTAAGAAAACTGGTACAATGAAAGCTTAAATTAGTGGGTCAATAATTTATAGACACTCAACTTCTTACATAAATGTAGATATTAAATCAATCCTCACACATTTTATTTACCATCAAACAATTGAAATAATTTTATTGTTTTTATAAATTTCTACAATTTTAATTGCTCCATTTTCCTTCCTTCTTTTTCATCCTCTGAAAGTTCTCTGGATTATAATTTTCTAACATTTAATTAACTGGTGTGTCAGCCAGTTTCTATGTTAACTTGACATGACCAAGAATCATCTGTGAGGATGGAACCTAAATTGAGAAAATGCCTCCATAAGATATTGCTGCTGATGAGACATGATAGGCTAGGGTCAGATGGTAGGGGAGGAGGGCTTCCCTTTTCTCTGGACTAGGGAAATGGGGGAAAGAAGAAGGGAGGGTGGACCTGTAAGAGATCTGGGAGGAGGAATATAAAGTGAATTGGAATATAAAATGAATAAATTATAAAAATTAAAAATAAAACAGATCGTTTCTGGCAAATATATAGGGCATTTCTTTAATTTATAATTGCTGTGGAAGTGGCTCGTTCATTGTTGGTTGGGCTACCACTGGACAGGTAGTCCTGGGTCATAAAATACAGCAGTCTGAGCAACCCATGAAGAAAACACCTGTAAGTTCCTCTCCCTCATGGCTTCTGCACCAACTTCTGCTTGCAAGTTACTGTCCTGTTTGAGTTCCTGTCCTGTCCTGTTCTTTCGATAATGAATAGTGATGGCAAAGTGCAAACAAGATAAAACCTTTCTTCCCCAGCTTGCTTTTGGCCGTGGTGCTCCAGCCAGCAATAGAAAACCTAACTAACACAACCAGTTTATTATTAAACCATTGAATGAAAAATTCGGTTTCAAATATTCAGATATTTTAAATCAGAATGGTATTGTATCTTATGCTACATTTCCATAGTATGTGTTCAAATGTTTAAATAATGTTACAGAACTGAATTATGTTCAATTCCAGTCCCCTATGTTTTCTGCTGCCACAGTCACACTTAATTAATCCTTTCTTTTCTTGTGTTTATGATGTTTTTCCTTATAGTAGACACTATGTGATACTTGAGTTCAGGATTTTCATTAATTTTTGACTACTTTTTTTAACTTGTCAAGGTCAATTTGAATTATAATCTTCAGCTCTAAAAGGCTACCCAATCCTCTAGGTCACTGATAAAATATATAAAATTTTATTTGATCCAGAAACTCTGAAACATTTCTTAATATTTCTTTACAGTGCTCATTAACTGTATAATGTTAATTGGAATCATGATTGATGGTAAATAATTAGTTGGAAAGTGCCAAGGTCATAACTATCATCTTACATCAACCCATTGTGTTTCTTTTGCTCCATAATTACAAGCCACACTGTGACCTTTTCTTAAGAGTTAAATGTTTAAAAAAGTAAATTGAATGTCAAAGAAAATGAAACATTATATTCTTATTTAAAACATATAGCTTATTATAGAAAGTACATATACCCACCAATATCTTAACACTTGCTACATATGAAGGTAAAAGGCATAACCAAGGCCGCAATTCAAACTAATTATGACCATCTAAATTAAATAATAAACCCGAAGTCAGAGCCCTGGAGTGAAGAGAAGGAAGGGTAATAGGATAATTTATTCATGAAACATCTTTATGAGCTGCATGATACATATAATAAAGTCATTAGCAAACTTTCCTATATTTTTATCATTAATTCACGCAACACAATATTTTCATTTTATTGTTGTTGTTTTTCTGAAACAGAGTTTCCTTGTGTAGCATTTACTGTCCTAGACTCATTTTGTAAACCAGGCTGTCCTCAAACTCACAGAGATCCACCCGCTTCTACCTCCCCAAGTGCTGGGATTATTGGTGTGCACCACCATGCCTGGCTAACAGGATTAATTTTTTATCAAATTGTTCTCTAAAAGATTTTTATAAAAAAAGCCCTTTGTCTCCATACCATGATTCTGAAATTAAAAAGAGTGTATCTAAATTATGAATACAAAATCCCATTAAAATAACTTATTAAAAATAATCTAAATTTATATTACCTAAATTTATATAAAACAAGGAGCTTCTCTCATAGGTCCACTCACATTTTCAGCTGTATTTGTGTCAACTTTTTGAAATTTTAATAATAGAATCATATTCTATTTCTTTTCTATTTACTTCAGTGTCATTTGAAGAGTGAAACTTAAAACACACCCAGATTTAAAATGCACCTTTTCCCTCTTCTCAGTTAAAACACTTTCTTACTCTTTATTTTATGTTGTGTATTAATACCTAAAACAAAACATGTTTTTGCTTTAACTCATTTAAGCTACTTTCAGTAGAAAACTAATCATATTTTTTTTCCTTACCATTATGTTTTCAGTGTTTAGGAGTACTTGGCTCAATTCTGTTTTTTTTTTTTTTTTTTTTTAGTTTAATTTTTTTAAAATTTTTATTTCCTTCCAACCTCCTTCATTCCCTACCAACTTCTCCCTCCCTCCCTCATCTTCTCCCATGCCCCTCTCCAAGTCCACGGATAAGGGAGGTCCTCCTTCCCTTCTATCTGACCCTTGCCTATCAGGTCTCATTAGGACTGGCTGCATTGTCTTCCTCTGAGGCCTGGTAAAGCTGTTCCCCCCACAGGGGAAGATGCACAAAGAGCCAGCCATTGAGTTCATGTCAGAGACAGTCCCTGTTCCTCTTACTAGAGTACTAGGGTAATTGCCATTGGGCTACATCTGTGGAGGGGTTCTAGGTTATATCTATGTATGTACTTGGTTGTAGTATCAGTCTCAGAAAAGATCCTTGGGCTGAGAAATTTTTGGTTCTGTTGCTCTCCTTGTGGACCTCCTTTCCTCTCCAGGTCTTTCTGTCTCCCCCTTCTTTCATCAGATTCCCTGCACTCTGTCCAAAGTTTGGCTATGAGTCTCAGCATCTGCTTTGATAACCTGCTGAGTAGAGTCTTTCAGAGTCCCTCTGTGGTAGGCTCCTGTCTTGTTCCCTGTTTTCTACCTCTTCTGATGTCCCTCCTGTTTGCCTTTCTGAGTTTGGATTGAACATCTTACTCAGGGTCTGAGGGAAGGGGAGGAGGACCTTCCTTATCAGTGGACTTGGAGAGGGGGATGGGAGGAGATGAGAGAGGGAGTTTGGGATTGATAAGGAGTGAGGGAGAGAGCTACAGCTGGGATACAAAGTGAATAAATTGTAATTAATAAAAAATAAAAGAACAATAATTAAAATTAATTTGATATGATTAAAAAGACAAAACATAATTCGATTAGCTGAGTGTCAAAGCCATTGTCTTTAAACATTAAACATAGTCAGATAACTTAAGGGGAAGGTTATTATTTATTTTTAAAATTGATGTTACAGAAGAAAAATTATAACCAATTCTTTAAAAATGTCAAAATGTTTTTTTTCTATTGTATAAGCATTTGCTGAAGTCATGTTTTACATACATGATATTAAAATGTAATTATTTAAAAATTCATTCATATCAGGGGCATCAAAAAATCCAGTCAATACAACTGAAAATTGAACTATTTAGCAATACTTAGCTATATTCCGTCTCTTAATTTGATATGGGAATAATTATAGATTTTGTTGATAAGGAACAAATACATGAAAATGCCACTTCTCTATCAGATCCCTCTGCTTTTTGGTGTGCAACATAGGGATTCCTGGGCCAGCATTCTCAACACTGAAACCCCTGCTCTGTGGGTGTCCCAGTGGAATCCAGGCAAACAATTCCTGGAGCACAGACAGTTCTGAATACCAGGAAGGCAGTACAACAAGCCTGTAGGCCACAGAGGTATTCAGGGCACCAGGGCATGCTCATTGAGCCTGCTAACTGTCAGCACAACCAACCTCCCCTCACAATCCCCCAACTGCCACCCTTAAGTGTCACCCTTCAGGCATCAATAAGTTTTAGCACCCTCTCCCTCTAGGCACACTGCTATGCACACACCCACACTTAAGCATAAGTGCCTGAAAACTTCTTCACTTTGCTACAGGTAAAACCCAACTTCCACTCTCAAACCGGTGGACCCTCTCTCATCTTCCTGAAGAATACTCCAGTCACCAAAGACAGACCCAGTCTAAGTACAGACTTCAGAAACAAACAGTGAAGGTTATAGATAAACAGGTGGCTATAGGTCTGAGTAAGAACACATCTAACAAAAATCAGGACATCACAGCTTCACCAGCATCCCCTAAAATAAATTGATATTTTAATCCATCAGAAACACTGGAAAATTATTTCAAAGCTATACTTATTATCTTATTAGAGGAACATAGAGGAAATGAACAAAGATCTCAAAGAAACACAGGCAAATATAGCCAAACAAATAGAAGCACATGTAGATGCACAATTAGTGGCATATAGAGAGAAAACAAAAAAAAAAAAAAAATAGACTCCATACTGGAAAGACAGAAATCCACATTCAAATAGATAAAGGAAATGGTACAAGACATGAAAAAAAATTCAAATCAATAAAGAAAACACAAACAGAGAAAACCTTGCAGCTGGAGAACTTAGAGAATATATCAGGAACCACAAAGGTGAGCATCACAAACAGAAATGGAAGAGAGACTCTCAGGCACTGAAGATACCATTGCAGAGAAATGGCTACATCTCACAATGAAAAAATAAAATCAGAAAACTTCCAAACATAAAACATCTAAGAAATCAAGGGTGCTGTGAAAAGGTGAAATCTAAGAATAATAGGAATAGACAAAAAAGAAGATTCCAGGCTCCAAGGTCTAGAAAATATTTTCAAGAGAATCGTAGAATAAAATTTTCCCAACTTAAAGAAAGAGATGTCCACAAACATATAGGAGGCCTACAGAACATCAAAGAGACTAGACCTGAAAAGAAACTCCTCACATCACATAATAGTCAAAACACTAAATCTACAGAACAAAGAAAAAAAATATTAAAAGCAGGAAGGGAAAAAGACATATAAAAGTACTTCTCAACAGAAAGTATGAAAGCCAGAAGAGTGTGGGAAGATGTCATGCAGACTCTAAGAGAATACAGATGAAACCCAGACTACTGTACCCAGCAAAGCTTTCAATCAAGGAAGATGGAGAAAACAAAATATTCTATGACAAAACTAAACTTAAACAATATCTACACAGTAAAACAGCCCTACAGAAGATACTAGAAGAAAAACGCCAATCCAATGAAATCAACTACACCCAAGAAAACACAAGATATAGATAACATCACAACAAAGAATTAAAAGAATGCAAGCATTGAAACAGTAATACCACCAACTCCACAATAAAAGGAACTAACATTCATTGGTCACTATTATCTATCAACATCTACAGACTCAAGTATCCAGTAAAATGACTCAATAACAGAACAGTTGCAGAAACAGGATCCAACATCTGCTGCATCCAAGAAACACACCTCTGCAACAAAAATAAACACTACCTCAGAGTAAAGGGATGGAAAAATGTTTTTCAAGCAAACAGACCCAGAAAATCATCTGGAGTAGTTATTCTAATATTTAATAAAATAGACTTTCAATCACAATTAATCAAAAAAGATGAGGAGGGTCATTTTATTCTCATAAAAAAAAAATCCACCAGGAGGACATCACAATCCTGAACACCTTTGCCCTAAATACAAGGGCACCAGCTTTTATAAATGAAACATTATTAAAGCTGAAATCACACATCAATCACAATACCTTAATAGTGGGAAAATTCACACTCCATTCTCACCAAGGGGCAGATCATTTAATTAGAAGATAAATACAGAAATAATGACATTTACAGAGGTTCTAAATCAAATGGACCTAATAGATGTCTACAGAACTTTTCACACAAACTCAAAAGAATATAACTTCTTTTTAGCTCCTCTTGGAACTTTCTCAAAAACTGACCCTATAGTAGGGCACAAAGCAAGCCTCAAAAACTACAAAGAGGTAGAAATAATCCTATGTATCCTATCACACCACCATGGTCTAAAACGAGACCTCAACAACTACAGAAATAACAAAAAGCCTACATACACATGGAAACCAAACAACTGTCTACTAAAGGACAGCTTGGTCAGGGAAGAAATGAAAAAAAAAAAAATTAGAGACTTCCTAAGATTGAATGAAAATGAAGACACAACTTACTGGAACTTATGGAGCACAATGAAAGCAGTGCTAAGAGGAAAGTTCATAGCAGAAAGAAAGAAGTATGAGAAATATCATACAGGCAAATTAAAGGGACACCTAAAAGCCCTAGGAAAAAAAGAAGCAGACACTCCCAAGAAAAGTAGACAATTGGAAATAATCAAACTCAGCACTGAAATCAATGAATTAGAAACAAAGAAAACAATCCAAAGAATCAACGAGACAATGAGCTGGTTCTTTAAGAAAACCAACAAGGAGGCGGGGCAAGATGGCTGCGCCTGGAGGACTCTCATTCTGAGGAGCAGCACAGCAGGATTGGCACAGTGACCAGCAATCAGAACTCGTGGCCATAAAACACAAGTGATTGTGTTTCACAGGTGAGAGGATACCCCACGGTGGGGGATTCAATCAGCTTTAACTCACCCAGCTAAACCACGGAAGAGATCCCGGTTCCGCCAGGTGCTTGGTCACCAGCCCAGAGCTACATGCCAGCGTGATCTGGTCACAGTCCCAGACTGAACTGTGGGCCCACAACACCATAGACTGGATTTCCCAGTCGAGAGATAACCCCACGGAGCAGGGAAGACATCCCCTGGAAAAGACTCAGGTTCCACGGGCGCCCCAAGAGCCAGCCTGGACCCAGAGCCAGGACCTAGGCACCTGCACGGAGCCCTGCCTAATGCAGACAGGAACACTGTGCTCTGCCGCCATTATTGAGTTCCCCTAGGGCACTGGGACACACAGCTGCATCCTCAGACCTACAAAAGCCAGAGAACCATTACAGCAGCCATCAGATACTGTGCCAAGGATCAACCAGTTATCCCTAGCTGGACTGTCAAAACTATGGGAATCCCTGGTCCTTCAAGAGGGCTGCACCCACAGCTTCTGGACCAGAGCAGTGCATGCAACCGCCATCCCAGACAGGGACACACAGCTTCTGGTCCAGAGTGAGGCACCCAGCTTCCAGACAAGAGCAGCGCCCCCAGGCGCCAACTCAACCTAGGTGCACATTCTCCAGGTCCAGAGCGGAGGAATCAGCCTCTGGCCCAGAGACTTGCTGAGTGCACCTCTCACTTTCCCGGACAGAACTGTACACCCCTGGATAACAGACTGAGTTTCCCTGTTGGGAGAAAACCCCACAGCTAGGGAATCAGCAGGTTCTTTAAGAGGACTGTACATGGAAATTTAGTGAGCAGCAGCAAACTAAATTTATAACAAGAAACACAGCAGTGGGGCAGCTGTCTTGAGAACTTCTATGGGTAAGAGGAGATCCCCCCTGCCTAACATAGACAACAGCTACTACTCAGGACTGTAAACCTCAGGTGAGCAGTGGCAACTCCTGAGAAACACTGGCCATACAGTGACCATAACCAAAAAGCAGAGGAGGACTCCTTCAGGAAAAATCATTTGCCGGCCAAGGGGATACCCCTATCTCTGGACTCCGGGAAGCACAGAAACTAACAGCCAACACCTAAATCAGCCCAATGGGTAGAGGTCAGCGTAAAAGCTCAACCAACAAAAGACAGAGCAATATGGCATCTCCAGAACCTAGCCATCCAGGAGCGAACAGCCCTGGACAATGCAGCATAATAGAAAATCAAGAAGATGACCTTACATCTATGCTGATGAAGAGGATAATAGAAGAAACAAATAAAATAAGTAAAGAATTAGAGGAAGATAAAACCAAACAGATCATGGCTGTCCGTAAAGAAATGGAGGAACATAAAGACAAGCAGATTAGGGCCATCTGTGAAGAAATATGGGAAGATGCAGCCAAACAGCTTGTGGCCTTCAGAGAAGAAATAATTAAATCACTGAAAGAAATAAAAGAGACAGAGTTGAAGGAACTAAAATAAAAAGAGGAAAATACAAGCAGACAGGTGAAGGAAGTAAACAAAACAACTCAAGACCTGAAGATAGAAATAGAAAAATTAAAGAAAACACAAATGGAGGAAATAATGGAGAGGAAGAATTTAGGGAAGAAAACAGGAACTACAGAGGTAAGCATAACCAACAGAATACAAGAAATGGAAGAAAGAATCTCAGGTGTAGAAGATACAATGGAAGAAATCGATGTATCTATCAAAGAAAATGTTAAATCCAAAAAATTCCTGACACAGACCGTCCAAGAAATCCAAGAAAATATGAAAAGACAAAACCTAAGAATAATAGGAATAGAGGAAAAAGAAGACTCCCTTCTCCAAGGCCCAGAAAATATTTTCAACAAAATCATTGAAGAAAATTTCCCCAAGTTAAGGAGAAGCCAATAAGGATACATGAGGCCTACAAACACCTAACAAATTTGACCAGAAAAGAAAATCCTCCTGACACATAATAATCGAAACAGGAAGTATACAGAACTAAGAAAAAGTACTAAAAGTTGCAAGGGAAAAAGGCCAAGTAACATATAATGGCAAACCCATTAGAATCACACCTGACTTTTCAACAGAAACTATGAAAGCCAGAAGGTCCTGGACAGATATCATGCAGACCCTAAGAGAACACAGATGTCAGCCCAGGCTACTATACCCTGCAAAACTCTCAGTCCTCATCGACGGAGAAAACAAGATATTCAATGACAAAAACAAATTTCAACAATACCTACACACAAATCCAGCATTACAGAAGACACTGGAAGGGAAAATACAACCCAAGAAAATTAGCTTCTGTCAAGAAAACACAGGAAATAATTAACTTACTACACTAAAACAAAAGCAACCAAGCACACAACCTTATGAACACAGCCAGCATCAAAATCAAAGGATCTAACAGCCACTGGTCATTAATCTCTTTCAATATCAATGGACTCAACTCTCCAGTAAAAAGACACAGATTAACAGAATGGATACATAAACAAAACCCAGCAATCTGTTGCATACAAGAAACACACCTAAGGCACAAAGATAGACATTACCTGAGGGTAAAAGGTTGGAAGACAACTTTCCAAGCAAATGGACCCAAGAAACAAGCAGGAGTAGCCATTCTAATATCTGATAAAATAGACTTTCAACCAAAATTAATAAAAAGAGATAAGGAAGGACACTTCATACTCATCAAGGGAAAATTCCACCAGGAAGACATCACAATCGGAACATCTATGCCCCAAATAAAAGAGCACCCACATTTGTAAAAGAAACATTGATAAAATTTAAACCACATATAGATACCCACACATTAATAGTGGGAGACTTCAACACCCCACTCTCAACAAAGGACAGGTCAACAAAACAGAAATTAAACAAAGAAACAATATCTCTGACAGAGGTCATGAATCAAATGGACCTCACAGACATTTACAGAACTTTACACCCAAACACAAAAGAATTTACCTTCTTCTCAGCACCTCATGAAACCTTCTCCAAAATAGACCATATAGTTGGTCACAAAGCAAGCCTCAACAGATACAAGAAGACTGAAATAATGCCTTGTATCTTGTCTGATCACCATGGAATAAAGCTGGACTTCAACAACAACAGAAATAGCAAAAAGCCTACACACACATGGAAATTAAACAACTTGTTACTAAATGACAGCTGGGTCAAGGAAAAAATAAAGAAAGAAATTAGAGCCTTTCTAGAACTCAATGAAAATGAAGACACAACATACCCAAACTTGTGGGACACAATGAAAGCAGTGCTAAGAGGAAAGTTCATAGCACTAAGTGCCTTAAAGAAGAAAATTGAGACAGCTCATTCAAGCAACTTAATGGCCCACTTAAAAACCCTAGAAAAAGAAGAAGCAGACACACCAAAAAGGAGTAGACGGCTGGAAATAATCAAACTCAGGGCTGAAATCAATCAATTAGAAACAGATAAAACAATTCAAAGAATCAATGAAACCAAGAGCTGGTTCCTTGAGAAAATCAACAATATTGACAAACCCTTAGCCAAGCTAACTAAAAGGCAGAGAGACACCACCCAAATCAACAAAATCAGAAATGAAAAGGGGGACATAACTACAGACACTGAGGAAATCCAAACAATCATTAGGACTAACTTCAAAAGTCTATACTCAACAAAATTTGAAATTCTAAATGAAATGGACAATTTTCTTGATCGATTTGACTTACCAAAGCTGAATCAGGACCAGGTAAATCATTTAAATAGTCCTATATCCCCCAAAGAAATAGAAGCAGTCATCAAAAGTCTCCCATCCAAAAAAAGCCAAGGACCAGATGGCTTCAGCACAGAATTCTACCAGACCTTGAAAGAAGAGCTAACTCCAATTCTCTTCAAACTATTCCACAAAATAGAAACAGAATCAACATTACCGAACTCATTCTATGAAGCCACAGTCACCTTGGTACCTAAACCTCACAAAGACTCAACAAAGAAAGAGAATTTCAGGCCAATCTCCCTTATGAACATTGATGCAAAAATACTTAACCAATCTCCCTTATGAACATTGATGCAAAAATAGTCAACCAAGGACCATCTATGGATATAACCTAGAATGTCTGCTCGGATGTGGCCCGTGGTAGCTCAGTAACCAAGTAGTTTTCCAAAGTAAGGGGAACACGGACTATTTCTAACAGGATCTCAAGGGCAGGCTGTTTGACACCCCCCCCCCGGGGAGGAGCACTCTGTTAGGCCACAGAGGAGGACTTTGCAGCCAGCCCTGAAGATACCTGATAAAACAGGGTCAGATGAATGGGGAGGAGGTCCTCCCCTATCAGTGGACTTGGAAAGGGGCAGGGAGGAGACCAGGGAGGGAGTGTAGGGTTGGGGAGGGAATGACAGAGCGGGATACAGCTGGGACACAGAGTTAACAAAATGTAACTAAAAAGAAAATAATAGTAATAAAAAAATACTTAACAAAATACTTGCAAACCGAATCTAAGAACACATCAAAGATATTATCCACTATGACCAAGTAGGCTTCATCCCAGGTATGCAGGGGTGGTTCAATATATGGAAATCCATCAATGTGATCCACCATATAAACAAACTGAAAGAAAAAAAAACCACATGATAATCTCCTTAGATGCTGAAAAAGCATTTGACAAAATGCAACATCCATTCATGTTTAAAGTACTGGAGAGATCAGGGATAAAAGGCATAAATCTAAACATAGTAAAGGCAATATACAGCAAGCCTATAGCCAACATCAAACTGAACGGAGAGAAACTTAAAGCAATCCCACTGAAATCAGGGACAAGACAAGGCTACCCACTCTCTCCATATCTCTTCAACATAATGCTGGATGTCCTTGCTAGAGCAATAAGACAGTTTAAGGAGATCAAGGGGATACAGATGGGAAAGGAAGTCAAATTATCACTATTTGCAGATGATATGATAGTATATATGAGTGACCCCAAAAACTCTACCAGGGAACTCCTACAGCTGATAAACACCTTCAGCAATGTGGCCGGATACAAAATTAACACAAAAAAATCAGTAGCACTCCTGTATACAAAAGACAAAAGAAATTAGAGAAACAACACCATTCACAATAGCCACAAATGACATAAAGTACCTTGGTGTAACCCTAACCAAGCAAGTTAAAGACTTGTATGAAAAAAATTTCAACTCTCTGAAGAAAGAATTAGAGGAAGATATGAGAAGATGGAAAGATCTCCCATGCTCATGGCTTGGCAGGATTAACATAGTAAAAATGGCCATCTTACCAAAAGCAATGTACAGATTTAATGCAATTCCCATCAAATTGCCAACACAATTCTTTACAGACTTGGAAAGAAAAATTCTCAACTTCATATAAAATAACAAGAAACCGAGAATTGCTAAAACAACCCTCTACAATAAAAGATCTTCTGGAGGTATCTCCATCTCTGATCTCAAGCTGTACTATAGAGCAACAGTTATAAAAACTGCATGGTACTGGCATAGAAACAAAATGGTAGATCAATGGAATCGAACAGAAGACCCAGAAATAAACCCACACACTTACGGACACCTGATCTTTGACAAAGATGCCAAAACCATACAATGGAAAAAAGATAGCATCTTAACAAATGGTGCTGGTCCAACTGGATGTCTACATGGAGAAAAATGAAAATAGATCCATACTTATCACCCTGCACAAAACTGAAGTCCAAATGGATCAAAGACCTCAACATAAAACCAGACACATTAAATCGGCTAGAAAAAAAAGTGGGGAATACCCTAGAACTCATTGGTACAGGAGAAAACTTCCTGAACAGAACACCAACAGCACAGGCTCTAAGAGCAACAATCAATAAATGGGACCTCATGAAATTGAAAAGCTTCTGTAAAGCAAAGGACACCGTCATCAAAACAAAGCGACTGCCTACAGATTGGGAAAGAATCATCACCAACCCTTTATCTGACAGAGGACTCATATCCAGTATATATAAAGAACTAAACAAGCTGAAAAGCAGCAAACCAAATAATCCACTTAAAATGGAGAACAGTGCTAAAGAGAGAATTCTCTGTAGAGGAATATCGAATGACAGAGAAGCACTTAAAGAAATGCTCAACCTCATTAGCCATTAGGGAAATGCAAATCAAAACAACCCTGAGATTTCACCTTACACCCCTCAGAATGGCCAAGATGAAAAACTCAAGGGACAACACATGCTGGAGAGGTTGTGGAGAAAGGGGAACCCTTCTCCACTGCTGGTGGGAATGTAAACTGGTACAACCACTCTGGAAATCAATCTGGCGCTTTCTCAGACAACTAGGAATAGTGCTTTCTCAAGATCCAGCCATACCACTCCTAGGTATATACCCAAAAGAGGCTCAAGTACACAAAAAGGACATTTGCTCAACCATGTTTGTAGCAGCTTTATTTGTAATAGCCAGAAGCTGGAAACAACCCAGATGCCCCTCAACTGAAGAATGGATGCAGAAACTGTGGTACATCTATACAATGGAGTATTACTCAGCAATGAAAAATAAGGAAATCATGAAATTTGCAGGTAAATGGTGGGACCTGGAAAGGATCATTCTGAGTGAGTTGTCCCAGATAAAAAAGACATGCATGGTATATACTCACCCATATAAACATACAACATAGAATAAGCCCACTAAAATCTGTACATCTAAACAAACTAAGCAAAAGAGAGGACCCTAACTAAAATGTTCAATCCCCATCCTGAAAGGCAAAGAGGATGGACATCAGAAGAAAAAGAAAATAGGAAACAACCTTGGAACCGGTTACAAAGGGCCTCTGAAAGCCAGAAGAAAACAGGAAACAACCTTGGAACCTGCCACAGAGGGCCTCTGAAAGCCTCTGCAGTATAGACTGTCAAAGCAGATGCTGAGCCTGATGGCCAACTGATGGGCAGAGTGAATGGAATTTTATGTAAGAAGTGGGAAATAGAGCTGGAGGGGACGGGAACTCCACAAGGAGAGCAACAGAACAAGATAATTTGAACACAGGGAACTACCCAGAGACTCATACTCCAACCAAGGACTATTCATGGAGATAACCTAGAACCCCTGCACAGATGTAGACCATGGCAGTTCAGTGTCCAAGTGTGTTACATAGTAATGGGAAGAGGGACTGCCTCTGACATAATCTGATTGGCCTGCTTGTTGATCACCTCTCCCTGAGGGGGGAGCAGCCTTACTAGGCCACAGTAGAGGACAATGCAGCCACTTTTGATGAGAACTGATAGACTAAGATCAGAAAGAGAGGAGAACCTCCCCTATCAGTGGACTTGGGGAGTGGCATGCATGCAGAAAGGGGAGAGAGGGTGGGATCAGGAGGGGAGGTGGGAGGGGCTTATGGGGGAATACAAAATGAATAAAGTGTAATTAAAGAAAAATTAAAAAAAAAACATGCTCAAGTATTCAACAAGAACATTTGTTCAACCATGTTCATAGCAGCTTTATTTGTTATAGCCAGAATCTGGAAACAAACCAGGTGTCCCTCATAATGAGGAATGGATACAGAAATTGTGGAACATTTACACAATGGCATACTACTCAGCAATTAAAAACAAGGAAATTATGAAATTTGCAGGCAAATCGTGGGAACTAGAAAAGGTCATCCTGAGTGAGGTATCCCAGAAACAGAAAGGCAAAATTGGTATATATTCATTTATAAATGGACATTAGACATATAATATATGATAAACATACTAAAATCTGTACACCTAAAGAAGCTAAGACAGGAGGAGGAAGACCTTGTGTAGGATGATCAATCCTCATGCAGAAAGGTAAAGGGGATGGACATCAGAAGTGGGAGTAAGCAGGCAACAGGACAGGAGCCCACCACAGAGCGCTGTTGGAAGATTTTACCCAGCAAGGTATCGAAGGAGATGCTGAGACTCATAGGCAAACTTTGGGTACAGTACAGGGAATCTTATGAAAAAAAGGGGGAGATAGGAAGACATGGAGTAGACAGGAGCTCCACAAGGAGAACAACAGATCAAAAAATTCTGGGCACAGGGGTCTTCTCTGAGACTGATACTCCAACCAAGAACCATTCATGGGGACAACATAGAACCCCTAGAGCCCCTGCACTGTTGTAGCCCATGACAGCTCAGTCTCCAAGTGGGTTCCCCAATAAAGGAAACAGGAACTGTCTATGACAAGAACTCAGTGGCTAGCTCTTTGATCACAGCCCCCTGATGAAGAATATCCCTTACCATGCCACAGAGTGAAACAATGCAGCCAGTCCTGATGAAACCTGATTGGCTAGGGTCAGATAGAAGGGGAGGAGGACATCCTTTATCAATGGAGTTGGGGAGGGGCTTGGGAGGAAATGAGGGAGGAAGGATGGGACTGGGATGCAATGAGAGAGGGGGCTACAGCTGGGATACAAAGTGAATAAACTGTAATTTATAAAAATATAAATAAAAATTTTAAAAGCAAAAAAGAAGCAAATAAATCAAAACCAATCAAAATAAAGCAAGCAATGATAACAAGACAAAACAAAACATCCAAACAACTAAATATAATTCCTGATTTTATATAACTAAATAATTAAAATTTTCACTTCTACTTGGTTTTAAAACTTGCTGAAGTTGTATCAATAGAAGCACTTATACAATATAGCCCAAACAATAAGGAATTACATAGTGGAGCAGGGAACAATGATGAAAAGGGAAATAACAACAGAGTCATTAAAGACCACCAGTACTGTTTGATCACCATAGTGTCAAGGAAGTCAGCTGTTAAGTGCAAACTGTCTTGCTTTTACTAAATACAAACATTGCATCACTTCCTGATCTAGAGCAGTGGTTTATCCTATTCTTGGTCACCATTTTTTCTTTCACATGGTGTTCAATCTTACGAATACTTGTTCATAGAGTATTTGACAGTTAATATGAGGATTTGAAAGCAAAATGGAAATACCCATGAGCTCTCAGTGATAAAGTACAAAATGAGGAGCAAAGTGTTAGAGATAATATATTTAAGTGTGGAAAACAGCATTATCAGTTAAATATGTATACAGTTCAAATTTGGAGCTGATCCAAAAATTATGAGAATAGTTTTATTTTAACAGAAATGATTCAAGTTTTCTCTCTTTATGAAGACGGTGGTTGTGGGCTTGTTGTGTATTAACTTAATTTTTTCATAATGTTTTCTCTGTATCCCTAGATTCTCTAAGATTTTTATCATGGTGTATGTTGGATTTTATGAAAGGTCTTTTTACATTCAGTGAAAGCAATGATCATGTGATTTCTGTCTGTCTTTGAGACTATTTATGTGGCCTATTATATTGATTGATATATATATATATTGGGAAAGGCCAGAATATCTAGGATGAAAACAACTTGGTCTTGGTGGATGATTATTTTTATACATTCTTGAATTTTCTTTACAAGTATTTTATTGAGACTTTAAAATATTTAAATACAATATTCTTCTATTTTTGTGTTTTAAATGTTTTGCCTACATACATCTGTGTATATGTGTGTGTGTATGTGTGTGTGTGTGTGTGATAATATTTGAAAAAAAGGAGGGCATGAATTTGAAGGATAATGAGGGAGAGTATATTGGAGAGTTTGAAGAGAAGAAAGGGAAGGGACAAATCTTGTAATTAAAATACAATCTCAAAAATAAACAGCAAAAATATCCCTACCAAGCTGACGAAGCCACATGAAAATTGTTGAATCTCTCTCTCTCTAAATATACATATATATAAGTATATGTATAAATATGTATGTATATAAATATACATATACATGTATATTTGTGTGTGAGTGTGTTGGCTACCAAAGCAAAATCAAGATATAATAAATAACTTAAATAAATCTATAACCAGTGTAATAGAAACAATAATTACAAATCTCCCAATGACAAAAGAACCAAAATAAATTCAGTAGAATTTCAATAATTCTTTGACAAAGAAATAACACCAACACTCTTGAAAAATGTAAAATAGAAAATGAAGTAATATTCCAAAGTTTGTTTTATGAAACCAGTATTATCCTAATACTGAAAGGCACTACAGAAAGGAAAATTTATAAGCCACTATCTCTAACGACCATGTGCACAAAAATTCTAAGTAAGGTGCTGGAATGATGACTCAGTGTTTAATACCATTGGATGCTTTCCCAGAGGACCAAGGTTCAATACATATATAATTTATTGTATATATGAATATATTCATATATTCATATATACATATATATTTCTAAATATAACTTGTTGAAACCATGTAATGTTATTTGTATATAACATTATTTATTTGTTTTTAAGGGTGACTTTTGGTACTGGACAAACAAATTTGTATGCTCTTCCCTAGGGAGAATCACTTCTGCTTCCAGATATACTCACTCTGTGTGGACTCTCATTATTGTGAGCTTTCCCCTGTCCAGTTCAGTATGTTCATTGTTTTCTCTTTGCTTAGCCCACATTAGTTGCCATGGTCATGCTGTCCATTCACAGTAACAAATCTGTAACTAATACAGAAGTTAGTGCCAGGAACTGGGGTATTGCTGTGATAGGCTTGGCCATATTCTTTTTTGGAAGAATGTGGATGTTGGGACTTTGAAAAGAAGTGAAATGCTTTAAGCCAAGCTTAATGGATCATACTAGTAGGAGCATAGAAGACAGGTGTGCTGTTGGTGATTGACCTGCTGGGGCCCAGGTCAAGAGCCATCTGAGGAGAAGAATGTTAGCATGTAGCTTAGAGACCATTCTTATAATAATTCAGTGAAGAATGTGGTAGTTCTTTTTTTTTCCCCCTTTTCCAAAATATCTGCCTGAAGCTAAACTGAAAAGTTTTGGATTAATTGCTTTGGCAGAGGAAATTTCAAAACAGTCCAGTATTGTTTCTGTCATGTGTTTACTTTTATGAAGATGTATATGAAAAAGAGCAAGCTAATCAAGAAAAATATAAAATGTACAGTTCAAGGAGAAAAATGGTAATGGAATGGAGCTAAATCCTGTGTTTATGGAGATAGGCAGATTAAAGAAAAAACTGATGTTAAATGGAATGAAGAGAGGGATGTCCTCAGGGACAGATCTCAACCAGCTAAGCTTCCAACTTGTGAAAATGTATTAAAGAAAAGCTCAGACCTGGATAGAGTGGTGCATGCCTTTAATCCCAGCACTCCAGAAGCAGAGGCAGGCTGATCTCTGATTTTAAGAACAGCCTGGTCTATAGAGTGAGTTCTAGGACAACCAAATTTAAGCAGAAGGAACCCATTGAAAACAGCAAGTTATTTATTATTTATATGTATATGAGTGCTCTATCTGCATATACACATGCATGCCAGAAGAAGGCATCAGATCACATTATAAATGGTTGTCAGTCACCATGTGGTTGCTGGGAATTGAACTCAGGACCTCTGGAAAAGCAAATAATGCTCTTAACCACTGAGTCACCTTTTCACTTTCATCTATGTTGTCCTGGATTTAGAATTAAGGAAATAAGAAAGGAGTTATGGAATATTCCTCTGCAACTAAAGAAAGCCACTGAAGTCAGACATGTGGCAGAGGTATCCCTGCATGGAGGCCTAGAGAATTCATTGCATGAAGATATGAAGGTGAAGCCTTGATTGCCTTGGAAACCCCCCAAATATTGGAGATGACAGAGCTGTGGAATACTTGCCCTGGAGAGTTGCTAATAGGGAATGGAAGTACAAACAGCCGAAGAGAAAGAAATATGTTGTAGTCAACAAAGCTGAAAGGAATTGGAGCTCTGAAGTGTCCTTTGGCATCAGATGTGGTGATGAGTGGTTTGGAGTTTGTTTAGCCAGCTTTCAGCCTTGCTTTGGTTCAGTGTTTCCTCACTATGCTCCCGTTCTACCTGTTTGGGATGGCAATCTATATCCTGTGCCATTATATGTTTGAACTATTGTTATCTCTTTTTTAATTTTGATTTACAGGAATTACAGTTGTGATATTGCATGAATCTCAGAAGACTCTTTTGACTTTTAAAGAGGGTTGAGAAAATTTTAGACTATAAGGACTTTTGAAATTTATCTGAATGCAGTTTTATATTATGATATGGCTACAAGATTATGGGAGTCTGTGGGATGTAGTGGTTTGGAAGAAAGTGGCGCCCATAGAATGGAAAGGAGGTATATTGTTGAAACAGATATGACTTTGTTGGTGGAAGTATGTCACAGTTATTTCCTACTGCCTAAGGATCTAGATGTAGAATTCCTAGTGGCCTCTCCAATATCCTTGCTGCCATGCTTCCTTTCATGACAATTATGAACTAAACCTCTGAACCATAAGCCAGTTCCAATTAAATGTTTTCTTTTACTAGAGTTGCCAAAGTCCTGGTGTTTCTTCACAGCAATAAAATCCTAGACAGTGAATATGTCAAAATATTTGTCAATGCTGTTAATCTTTTCAAAGAAATAGCTATTCATTTCATTGATTTTTAAAATTATTTTTTCTGTTTTATTAATTTCAGCCTTGTTTTGATTATCTCCTTCTACCTGCTATTTTTAGGTACTTATCACTCTTATTTTTCCAAGGACTTCATATCTACTATTAAGGTATAAATCTGAGATCTCTCTAGTCTTTAACAGGCATTTACTGATAAAAGTTTGTATCTTAAAACTGTCTTCATTGTATCCCATTGATTCTGGTGTGTTGCGTTTTCATTTTTATTCGTTTGAATTTTTTTAAATTTCTTCTGTGACCCAATTATTATACAGTACTGTATGCTTAATTTTTGTGAGTTTGCTTACTTTATGTAGTTGGTTTTGCTGTTCATTTTCAGATTTTCAGCACAGTAGTCAGAAAGAATTTAAGATATTTCAGGTGAACTAAATTTGTTGAGACTTACTTCATGTTTTATACAATATTGACTTTGAAGAAAGTTTCATTGAGTAGAAAGATTATTCTCTAGTGTTTGGGTAGAATAACATATATGTAACTCATAAATCTATTTGATTTGTGATATTCAACTGTAGACTTTCTTTGTTTAGTTTTTTTTTTTTTTTTCAGGAAGACCTTTTTATGAGAAATCATCCACTATCAGTATGTTGGGTTCAATCCAACATTTTAAATTTAATAATCCTTTTATGAAATTGGATGTTCTATACCTGTACTAAACTCAATTTAAAGACTTCAACAGAAGGCTAGACAACCTGAGAAAGTAAGGAGTATGCTTGAATTTATAGGCACAAGAAAGGATTTTCTGAACCAAAGCCAAGTAATACAGCCATTAAGGCTGACAATGAATGCATAAGTAAACAAATATTAAACCTAAAAGCTTCAAAACAGCAAAAGATATCATCATTTGAGAAAACAGGCAGCTTATAAACTGAAAAAAAAAATTCAGCTGTACATCTGATAAAGGATTGATATCTAGAACATACAGAAGTTTCAAAATATCTAATAGATATGATATAAATTATTTTATATTATATACCTTCATATATGATAAGAATATAATTATTTTATAATATATTAAAATGTTAATAAAATATAAATATTTGTTATAAATATATATATTATAAATGCCCAGTTATCTACAGAACATTTCACCAAACACTACAGCATGCAAATTTTTCTCAGTGAAACTTTTCTTCAAACCAGTGATATATATATTATGTGATTGATATTATCAATATACCTATACATATACATACATATATACATATACACACATAATTGTGTGTGTGTGTGTTTACATATAAACAAAACCTGGAAAAAAAAGAGTAGGATAGAATATATCCCTACTCAGTACAACTGAAAAAGCTCTATAGGGAACATTACTTTCTGATAGTTCTAGGTTTTACCTCCAGGGCTGCAGCGTCAGTTCAGACAGAATGCAGAGAGGACCCGTTGCCTCATTCTTGTAGTTGCACATATTTATTGGTTTCTAATAGAAATTTACATGTTTTCTCAGCCATGTGCTGCTAGCGTTAAGCCTGCCAGATATGGGAAGCTCATGTGAACTTTCAGCAGCCTGCGCCAGGTGATAAACAAGCTACTTCAAGTAACATTAGAGACAAAGAAGTACGAACCTTTCTTAGGTGGGGGCTGAAAAGGAGAATTTCACTGAGTCTTAATTACCTCTTTTTTCTGTGCAGTAACCCCCGTCCTATTTTTCTCTAATTAAGAAGAAATATTCTTTCTTTTCTTGTAGTTTACCTTGATTTTTTGTACACTTTGCCATGTACAAATCTAGTTTTGTTTTCACTTTCCTAGTCTAAGGAAAAAGAACACTCTATATTCTCTTGTTTATTAATATTGTGTTTACTTATAGATTATAAATTTGAAGGGGGAAAGGCTAAATGGAATTTCTTTTGTGTATATAAGTAAGTTATAATACGGTGACACAACTTATACCTTCCCTTTTCTCTCTACAAGATTTCCCATAAACCCCTCCTTGTTCTCTTTCAAATTTATTACCTCTGTTTTTCAGTAATTGGTTTTTGTAAATGGTAGATCTTAAACTGGCAAGATAAGAGTAGGACTTCATTAAGGGCATTGTGTATTAAATCAGTTAGAGCAAATCACCTGAACAGACTCTCTTCTTTCATTGTTGCTAATGAGAAAGAAGATGCTGCAAGTACCTATATGCTTGTCGATAAAATCTTCAGAGGATGCTCTGGAGGGAAGACAATGAAGATTAAGGAAACTTTCTAATATGTCTTAGCTTGCCTCACAAATATGTGGTCATAAGGAAAGCCTCCCCAATACCGAGTCCTTATTTATTGGTGTCTCTGAAAGCCATGGTTCCCAAGAGAGTAACTCTTGATGTTTCTCACATGGGCCTGAGCTAAATGTAAACTGTAAGACTTTAAAAGTAGCTTTTAGTTGGTAATCTCAATTAGAGTGTGTGGAAACCAACATAAATAGAAAGTTTTCACAGCTATGAGCAGATCCCAGCATGAGTTGAAAGCTAGATGGACTGGTTTCTTGCTGTGCAAACTTTAAGAGGTTCTTTCAGGACCACACTTTTCCCAAGATCTTCATAATTCCTGCCAAGTGTTGTCAAAAAGGAAATACTTTCAAAGCATCCCCTAGAAGCAACAGTTCTAGTAGAACTGTCCCATTAGTTCTAGTAGAAACTATTTAATTCTGCAATGTCAGTAGAAATAGAAGGGGTTAAGTACTGGGACTTTGAAACTAAACTGCTAGATTCTGAGTAACTGGCATAATTTTCTTTCTATGTCCTCATTTGTCATTTGTCATGGTTGAGAGGGGAGTATATCATCTAGTATACTTTTCTGACTCACATAGGCACTTCCCATAAATGTGATTCTGGTCTGGCCCCTATGGACAGGTACTCTCCAGAGGTTAGTTTACTGGCCCAAACTTGTACCTTTCTATCCTTGGGAATATGACATTTTTTTTTCTCTCAATTAGATGACCTTGACCCACTTGGTCTGCTTTAAGATCTCTCCCTGTTGAGAATCTAACCTTCTGTGATGATCTTAGATGTAGTAAGAAAGATGGATATCCAAGTACTGTTGAAAATAGGGCAAAGTCATTTCCAAACTGTCATGGCCTTGACTGCAGGCTCTGAACATGTCTGAAAACTTTTTGGCCAAGTCTGAAAGAACTTACAAGCTTTATGTAACCTGTTCCTGTTGGGTGACACTAGAATCCAGGCTAAATTCACAAGTGTGAAATTTTCATAACCAGTAGTTGTGTGTTCCAAAGTATTCCAGACTGGCCTTGTAGTAGGCACCAGAGTCAAGCAGGTGATAGGAAACCAACCTTGCTTGTTAGTTGTGGCTGAAAAATGGAATGGTAAGCCTGGCTTGTGATATTTTGGAGGAAAGTAAAGACACTACCAGTGTGATTTATGTGATGATTTGAATTAAGATTTTGTGATTTCCATTCAGATGGTACTGTTGTAGTGGTTTTAATATTTGCTATTGATATATCTCTGGTAACACCTGCTGTTAATCCTAAACAGCTGTATAACCAAATCACCACACAGAGACTAGGTTATTTATTATTATAACCTATAACACAATGCTGGGCAATAGCTATTCCATCTTAAACCGCCAAGCCCTCATAGTTTTCTAACATTTAGATTTCCCACATTATACTTGCTTTCAGTGATATCTTAGGTCCAGTCCATCACTCCACGTAGTTCCAAGATCTCTCCTAGCTCTCCTCTTGACCCTTCTCCTCCCACTCATTTCCTGCCCTGTAGCTCCTCCCCTCTTTCTTGTCCTCTGGCTCCTCCCAGCTCAACATCGTGTCTAGTTGCTTTTTTTGGAAGTTTACACAAACTTGACCCAGGTGATACTTAGAATAAGCATCACAATGCAATGTCTGGATTGAAACCGGGGAAGGAGAGGGAGAAATCAGCATTTGAATGAACAAGGGGAAGGTGCATACATTTCAAAAGAACATTATACCAACATTTCCCCTTTAAGTCCAATAAAAGGCTCTTTTTTTTCAATACAATAATAATTATAAAATTATGAAAACTGTTAGGTAAAATCTACATGTACAATGTCCAGTCCATGTGTATTCAGCAACTTAGGAGAAAGTTATCTGATTATTCTATCTATCTTGACAAATTAAAAGTTCTATACCTAAATTAACTTTTATCCCTATTGGTAGTATCTATATGAAAGGATTTCTTAACTTCTAAACAACTCAAGTTTAATTGTGGCACTATAACTATTTGGTCTTCAACCCCATCAGAGACTTGAGAAGGAAATAAAATTAGCTATTAGAGTAAATAGGAAGTGCATGTTAGCAGCTTCCAAAAAATAAAAATTGACAGACAATTTGCTGCCTGAACAGTCACCCATAACTCTTTAAAATGTTGGAGCATCATCTTCAGCCTTCTGGCTCAGAATATTTGACAGACATATATGTGAGGCAGGAACTATTTAAGACTTGCTTACCCTGTCTTGGCAGAATTCGGCAGTCGACTTGTCCTGCTTTTAAGTTTGCCCATTTTTGGCAGAATTTATCTGTTGTGAAGCAAGGGTATTTTCTTTACACGAGTGGTTTGACCCATTTGAAGCCATCTCCATATGGAGGTTCTTTGATGCTCATTATATTCTTTTAGGTGGGGGAGGGTGCTGCCAGGAAATGATAAGTCTCATTGTCAAAGAATCTTTAAAATAATAAAAACTTTTTTTTAAACTTTTTTAAAATTTTTATTATTAGTTACATCTTGTTAACTCTGTATCGCAGCTGTAACCCCCTTCCTCATTCCCTCCCAATTCCACCCTCCCACCCTCATCTCCTCCCTGCCCCTTTACAAGTCCACTGATTACAGAGGACCTCCTCCCCTTTCATCTGACCCAGTTTTATTAGAAATCTTCAGGACTGGCTGCAAAGTCCTCCTCTGTGGCCTAGCAGGACTGCTCCTCCCTTGGTGGGGGGAGGCGGAGGTCAAAGAGCCTGCCATTGAGTTCTTGTCAGAAATAGTCCCTGTTCCCTTTACCATGGGAAACTAATTGGTTACTGAGCTACCACGGGCTACATCTAAGCAGAGGTTATAGGTTATATCCATACATGAACATTTTTAAATGCCATATTCTGTAGGTCACTGAAGTTTGTGAAGACTACCTATCTTTATGTAATCGATCTGTATACAAAATCATATCTGTTAAACTTAGGATGTATATTCCTGTGATAAATTAAACTAGTGTGTGACATGACTATGAGTTGAATAACTAGCAATTAGCTTGCATTACCTAATGCCTTAACCCATTTTTAATAGTTATTTAAAAGTATTGGAAGTAATCTTGACTTTCTAACAATATATTAAAGCTTATACCAATGTATCAAAAATAGACTTATTTTTGCATCAATATGCAAAATCCTATACCAGAGTTAAAAATTAATTTTATTTGGGAAAAACAAATAAAATCCTAAGTTGAGTAGATTCAATAATCTACCTTTTTTCTATTCCTATAAGATATCCCTGTATATTCCTTGTTTCACTTTGAATAAGACCATGAATAATAAACATCTACCAATGACAATAAAATTTCTTAGCCATAGAAAACAACAAAAAACGTACCCTAATTAAGAAAAATTGGACGCCATTCTCATGGATTTCTTCTAGCTGACATTTTTGACATGTAGAAATCCTATAGGGGGCCCAAATAAAATTGAGAAAAATGGTTAATTAAGCAAGCAATAACATTTGTGGTCCAGTCTTGACTGTTGAGAAATTTAGGCTTAATAAAAGTCCTCTTTGGAACAGTCTAAAATGCTGGACCAATTAAGATTAGTAGCTCTCTTCAAAGTTCTTTTGGGAGCAGGCTTTGATGAGAAACAGCAATTGAAGCAGTTGAGGCAGGAATAAGCAGAATGCTGGAATATGCAAGCTGCTGGAACAGATGTGTCAATATCTCAGCATGCTGAAGAATGATTCTGTTAGGTTTGATCTAGCATCTCTGGTGTCCAGTTCTTTTGTTCTGCAAACACATTTCTCACAAGCAGTATAGAGTTCTAAAATTATAAATATATGAGATGTACAGGATGAAACTAAACTGTAAGCCGATTTAATCTATATCAATTAAAAGGTTAGCATAATACATTTTGAAGATACTATAGCCAAGGATTTATTGGCCAAGTATTGTTGAAGTTTTGGTTGGAGACACATTTTTATCTCAGTCAGTTTTAGAGTTGTTCCCATGTAAAGGGATTAGCAATATAAGTTACCATTTTTATTGAACATACAATCATTATCATGTTGAAATCAAAACAAGGTTGGATAGATTAAAATATCTTTTTTGGGTTCTTGCGTGCCTGTTGTATTAGGCTAAGTTGCTACCTATTTCCCTAGAAAAGCCTCCCAATAGAGAGACAAGCTGGTTGCCTTGAGCAATAGAAAATGCATGTTTTAAGTAAACTTTATATAAACTCCTTTTTAATTTAGAATATAAGCATACCGTAGGTATCTTGTACCTGTTTTGAGCTTTAGCCCTAGAATTTTATATATGTTGCAACTATTTCTCATATGCCCTTGTTTGTATACAATGGGCAGTTATGCCTTTATAGCCAAACTTTATTTAAACTCCCTCTTACATTTAGCATTTAAGCATACCCTAGGCATCTTATACCTGTGTTTTACATTGTTTGTGGCTATTTTTTGGCTTGTCCCTTATTTATACTGGCTGAGCACTTATGCCTTTATAGCCAAACTTTATTTAAACTCCCTCTTACCTTTAGCAATTATATAAACTCTCTTAGCATTAGCATATAAACTATCTTACCCTTAGCATTTAAGTATATCCTAGGCATCTTGTACCTGGGTTTTTACATTGGTTTTGGCTATTCTTTGGCTTGTCCTCTTTTTGATGTGGGATGGACAGTTTTGTTTTTTAAACATATGAATATAATTTTTGAGCTTTTCGGACTAAACTAGGTTGGCATGTACTTTGCCATCTTTAAGCCTCTTGTGTCTTTTTTACATCAGGCATGACCAACATTTTTCCCCTGTGAAAATGTCTCACGTTTAAAAGGATAAGGCAGTTTCCAGAGCAGTGTGACATTATCTCTCTTTACATAAACCTAAAAATGATGTGACTCTAACCTTCAGAGCAATAAGGACATAACATCTATTATTAAGAAAAAAGAATTTACATGGTAACCTTAAAGAAAATTTTGTCATTTTGAATTTTAGACTATCTCTGTAAATGGCTAAACAGCAGGAGTTGCTATCCTGGCTTTTACTACATAAATAAGCTTGATCCAGAACTCAGAGACCTGCCTGTTTTTTTGTGTTTTTGTTTGTTTGTTTGTTTTTTGTTTTTTTTTTACTTTGTGTTGGGAAGAAAGGCATGTGCCTTCACCAACTTGTTCAAATAATTTTTTTTTTCAAATCAGTATCATTGTAACTCAAAGCCTTTAAATGAAATTCAAACAAAGAACAAGAAAATTTTAAGTTTGGGGTCAGTTGTGCCAATTTATGCTGTAACAAAACTCAGTTGGGTATTTTTTTGTTGATGTTTCAATGAATTGGTGGACCCTTACCAGAAAAGGCTGACAAATACCTTGCAGCCAGAGAGCTTTGAGTTTTAGCTGTTATTAATCTAATTATTGGGAAGAGTGCTCATTTTCTTGTCTGTAACTTAGTATCCCAATCCTTGTTTTTTTCCCATTTTCTCCTTGAACTTTCTTGGGGAAGGCATGGAGAAGGGCCATCATCATTAAACATATTGCAACCAGATCCATGGCTATGACAGCCAAAATAAAGCAAAAGGGATTAAAACACCCTCTGCGATAGCAATTTTTTTTTTTTTTTTAGATGGAGTTTAGGCCAAACTCTAAAAAAAACCCTGTGTCCATATATTTTGGTTCTGTTGCTCTCCTTGTAGAGCTCCTGTCCTCTCCAGGTCTTTTGTCTCTTGAAATACTGTTTTCTTGATGCTATGAACCATCTCTGACTCTTATAACCATCATGACACTTCTTCCATAAAGATTCCTGAGACTTGGGAAGACAGATTACATATGAATGACCTACTTAGGCCTAAGCTTTCCAAAGTCTTATATTCCCTTCATGTTGATGAGTTGACACTACTCATGTTAATTGCTATATACTAAAAACAGAAGCTTCTCTGATGAATTCTGTGAGATGTTTTGAACTATGCACATAGAAATAAGTCATCAGTAATCACTTCAATACTATGCAATTTTTGCCATTTATATAAAAATAAGTAGCCTAAAATGTTTTTGAAAAATAAGTCAATTTTTTAAAAAAATTGAATTGAATTTTTAAAAAGTTGAAAAAACCAAAAATTTAAATGAACTATTCATAAACCATTTTATAGTAGATATTTACAACCTCTATACTTTTAAAATTACTACCAAGACTTCAGAGCAGATTGATATTTTCTCAAATCAGACAATTTTTATAGAAAAATGTTAACAAGCCATTTTTTAATGTAGCACATGTGAGAATGATTCTACAGATTGTGGTAAATCATAAAAATATTAAGACTATATTAAGTGAATTAATAGCTGTTATAGTAATTGCTTTTCCAGGGTTAAGGTAGTTAGTCACGGTTTGTATTTAGAAAGGAGCTAAAACTTCCTCAGAAAGAGTTATAGTGTATTTATGGTTAATGCCTTGGGTCCCCTTTGGATATGTCATTTTATGGATATAATCTTCTACAGTAAATTGCATATGATTAGGTTCTTACTGTAGATTCTTTTGTAAAAGTAGATGAAAAGTTTAAATAAAACAATCAAAAGATAAAATAATCTGTGTTTTGGCTGATAAGCAAAGGAAACCTTAGTGTGTTTCTGCCATGTATGTAAAATCTACTATCTGCTGTCAAAATTCCACACATGAATTTCAACAAAATTTATTTCAAAGAATTTTAGCTACTATGTAATTTTGAGAATAAAGGACATATAATGCAACTATTAAAGTGTTTACTGAAAAATAATTAGAAATAATAAGCCAATAATAAATTTCTTTGATTTTTACTTTATTTTCTACTACGTGATGGTTTTGTGAAAATTCTCCCCACCTTCTCTGGATTAATATCTGATCTTGGGTTATTTGCTAGCTACTTTTCA
This sequence comes from Psammomys obesus, assembly GCF_907164565.1. Taxonomy (NCBI): domain Eukaryota; kingdom Metazoa; phylum Chordata; class Mammalia; order Rodentia; family Muridae; genus Psammomys; species Psammomys obesus. The sequence continues at coordinate 2,152,802 of NW_026585797.1, read as the reverse complement.
CATCACATGTGAAAAAACATGTGACAAACTTTGTTTTTGTTTGTTTGTTTGTTTTGTGTTTTTGTTTTGTTTTTGTTTTTGTTTTTAAGTGGTAGGGTTGGTGTTGACTCATAGTTCTGAGCTACAGCCCTTTGTGGTGAAAAGGGAAAAGAAGCTAGAATATTAAGGGTCTTTTTACAGTGTATCTCAAGTCAGAAAGCAAAGATTTATAAATTCTGCTGCTCATTCTCCTTTTTATTCAATTAGTACATCAGCATTTGCAAAGCTGCCACCCGCATTTGAGGTGGATTTTCTCATTTTGGTGAAACCTTTCTGGAAACATTCTCATAGATGTGTGATTCTAAATCTCATCTAGTTGAAAATCTAAAGGCAACATCACAACTACAATCTTTGTCCCCACAGGCTTATAATTGTCTTGTTATGCAAAATGCATTCAGTCCAACTTCAATAGCATAAAATGTTAAGAACTTAGTTTCTTTTTTCACTTTTAAAAATTTTATTTATATTTTTATGAATTACAGTTTACTCACTTTGTATCTCCGTTGTAGCCCCCATCCCTTATCCCCTCCCAATCCTACACTTTCTTCCTCATCTCCTCCCATGCTCTTCCCCAAGTCTACTGACCTCTCCTTAGCACAGACCCTATCCTATCAGGTCTCAGCAGGACTGGCTGCATTGTTTTCCTCTGTGGCCTGGTAAGGCTCCTCCCCTATCAGGGGGAGGTGATCAAAGAACCAGCCACTGAGTTCATGTCAGAGACTGTTCCTGTTCCCCTTACTAGAGAACCCACTTGGAGACTGAGCAGCCATGGGGCATATCTCTACAGGGGTTCTAAGTGTACTAGGTTATATCCATGCATGGTCCTAGGTTGGAGTGTCAGTCTCAGAAAAGACCTCTGTGCCCAGAATTTTTTGTTCTGTTGCTATCCTTGTGGAGCTCCTGTCCTCTCCAGGTCTTCCTATCTCCCCCTTCTTTCATAAGGTTCCCTGCACTCTGCCCAAAGTTTTGCTGTGGGTCTCAGCATCTCCTTTGATACCTTGCTGGGTAAATTCTTTGAATGACCCTCTGTGGTGGGCTCCTGCCTGTTTTCTCCTTCTTCTGATTCCATTCCCTTTGCCTTTCTGCATGAGGATTGATCATCCTACCCAGGGTCTTTCTCCTTGCTTAGCTTCTTTAGGTGTAGAGATTTTAGTATGTTTATCCTATATTATATGTCTAATATCCATTTATAAATGAATATATACCAATTTTGCCTTTCTGTTTCTGGGATACCTCACTCAGGATGACCTTTTCTAGTTCCCACAATTTGCCTTTAAATTTCATGATTTTCTTGTTTTTAATTGCTGAGTAGCAATTATCGTGTAATTGTACCACAATTTTTGTATCCTTTCCTCAGGTGAGGGACATTTGGGTTGTTTCCAGATTCTGGCTATAACAAATAAAGCTGCTACAAACATGGTTGAGCAAATGTCTTTGCTGTATACTTGAGCATGTTTTGGATATATGCCTAGGAGAGCTATTGCTGAATCTTGAGGAAGCACTATTCCTAATTTTCTGAGAAAGTACCAGATTCATTTCCAAAGTGGTTCTATAAGTTTACATTCCCACCAGCAATGGAAGAGGTTTCCCCTTTCTCCACATCCTCTCCAGCATGTGTTGTCAGTTGAGTTTTTGATCTTAGCCATTCTGATGGGTATAAGGTGAAATCTCAGGGTTGTTTTTATTTGAATTTCTCTGATGACTAGGAATGTTGATCATTTCTTTAAGTGTTTCTCTGCCATTCTACATTCCTCTATAGAGAAAATCTCTGTTTAGGTCTGTACCCCATTTTTAAATTGGGTTATTTGATTTTTTTTTTTTTTTTTGCTGTTAAACTTCTAGAGGGAAGGGGAGGAGGACCTCCCTTATCAGTGGACTGGGGGAGGGGCACGAGTGGGGAAGAGGGTAAAAGAATGAAATTGGGAGGGGAGGAGTTGGGGAGTCATAGAAGGGATACAAAGTGAATAAACTGTAATTAATAAAAATAAAAATAAATAATTACTTTTTAAAAAGTAGGGTGAGCAAGCTATGTGGAGTAAGCCAGTAAGCAGCACCTTTCCATGGCCTCTGCTTTAGCTCCTGATTCCAGGTTCTGCCCTGTTTGAGCTCCTGTCCTGACTTTCATCAGTGGTAGATTTTTACCTGGAAGTGTGAGCTGAAATAAACCCTTTCTTCCAAAGAAAGAAAGAAAGAAAGAAAGAAAGAAAGAAAGAAAGAAAGAAGGAAGGAAGGAAGGAAGGAAGGAAGGAAGGAAGGAAGGAAGGAAAGAAAGAAAGAAAGAAAGAAAGAAAGAAAGAAAGAAAGAAAGAA
>NW_026585797.1:1799570-2150443 GCF_907164565.1 Psammomys obesus | reverse complement strand
GAAAGAAAGAAAGAAAGAAAGAAAGAAAGAAAGAAAGAAAGAAAGAAAGAAAGAAGGAAGGAAAGAAAGATCTCTATCTCTTTCAGTTTCATTTACATAAGATTTGGAATAGTTTATTTCGTGTGTGTGTTTTGTTTTTTGTTTTTGTTTTTGTTTTTTAATCTAGACTAGAGAAGATGGCTCCTTGGTTTGCCCAATCACATCATAGTCTACTAATGAGCAGAGAATGTGGACAGCATGAGAGGAGGAGTTTAAGGAACATGGTGACTTTGGTTATCAAGCAGAGCTTGGCTCTTCATGGAAATACCATCATAAACTTCATTAAAATTGACCATCACTATTAATCATCACAGAAAATAACAAATACCACAAATTAATGGGTTAAGAAAGAAATTATTTTGTCAGAATTCTGAAGACTGGCAGTCTAAGAACAAGATGAAAGGAGGAGTCTTTCCTGGAGAGTACTGTCATATTGGGTTCTAATGGCTTTTCTTTGGTATAGTCGTGTAGAGAGGGAGAAAGGAACTGAAGTCTGTTCTCTTCCTTTTTCTTCTTCTCTTCCTCATTCCTGCTCCAAAACCACCAACTCATTACAATTCAAACCTCATACATATGCACCTACTGAACCTTCATTAAGCTTCATTTAGAGAGCCTATTCCATGGGGCCTTCAATATATGAATCTGAGGTTGTAGGAAGGGCACTTCAGTCCACAGCAATAAAATGCTTCATTTTGTAATAGGATTCAGTAAATGGGAAAAGTGGCCTGATTTTCTGTAGTACAATTGTTGAAAAACAAAAAGCCTTTAGATTTATTTTCTATTAATTGCCAGAGTTTCTATCATTAAGAACACATTCTTTTCTCTTTTCTCATATAGAACACGACTAGTGTGACTGAGCATGTATTATTATGTGGAAACAGCCATATGTCAAGTCATTTCAGCCCAGCAGTCCAGTCTTCTAAGACTCACTATTCAGATTCACTACCTCAGCCTGTTGGTTATGGTACTGCTGAGTGTGTAGTTTCTCTATTTCCAAGTTCAGTATGAGTAAACTGAATATGGCAAATAAGTTCTGGATAATAATACCTTGCAAGACTATTCTCCCTTTAGATTAGCTGAATTATTTAATATGGACAGATAAAGTTTAAATAATGTTAGTACACTAAGCTTCAAAACTTTTAGGAATTTATTTATGGCTATAGTAAATACCTATCTCTGTAATGTTTATAAAATCCTTCGGGTACAAAAAAAATATAAGTGCAGAAACAAGTAACCCTACTAAAATGAAGAACAACAACACATTAGAATACACTGTTAGAAATATATGTGAATTTATACTTTCTTTATGTTGCATGACTTTTCCTGGGAAAAATAATGAAAAAAAAAAAAAAGGTTTCTTCACTCCAGATGGGGTATAAGTGACAGAAGAAAGAAATGGTTCTATTTAAATCTAGATTAGTGAGCCAAGAAATTTAGCTGGGGTTAATTACAAGAGTATGATAGGGAGAACCCCTACAGGAATGCTGATAAAGAGTCCCTACAAGAAGATGAAACAAAACTCTCTAGAGAAATGTGGGTGAGAGGCTATAGAGGAGTATGGGTAAGTTGTTACCTATAGAAGCATGGATCTATATGAACGAGAAAATCTCCCCATCTGTTACTTTTAGCCATTTATGTTAACATATCTTTAATGTGCATGGTTAAGCACCCATAACTCCCTATGCTGCTTTATGAGCTCCCCACCCCTCCGTCATACTGTACAGTAGAGTTTAAAGAGCTGCAGGCTAGTGAGGCTTTCATGAGGGAGGACACAGGAACTCTGATGTCAAGACTGTGGTAGACCTGTCCTGCTTGGAGGACATACTCGACCAGCTGGTATCAAGTGTGGAATTTTTCTATTTTGTTAATTCTTATTTTTCAGTGTGTTCTTTTCTTTTTCTAAATAAAAAGGACTCAATTTTATATATCTGTAGTGTGATATATCAGGAACTTTCCTGATATTTTGGAAAAAACATCTAAATTGGGTATTTTTACAATATGCAAACAGTAGAAACTCTTTTTTAAACTTTTTCAATATTCTTTCCTAATAATTATTAATAAAATTATGAATTTATAAATAATTTTAATATTTTAGAAGAATTTAATGAATTGGCATTGTTTTAAAAATCCAGAAGTATAACTTTTCAAATAGTTCATTTTATTTAATGTCTTTGAGTTCATATACAGTGTGTGTGTGTGTATATGTATCAATGTATTATGTATTTATCTAGAATAGTAGCAATTCTTAAATTTGCAATTATCTAAAAATGACACTGTGAATGAATGGTTCTATTGTTTTATTGAATAGGCAAATGTACTAAAAATAGGTCCAGATAAAGTAAGCATAATTATCTATAGAAAGAAATAAATAATTATAAAATAAAATAATTTTGTCCTCTCTCACAATATTACAATGTACATTTGTAAAGACACGTGTCTATTTAAAACAGTGTGTGTTTAAGCAATATAAAGTTCTCATTACAGGACTCCATTCACTCCTATCCTGTATCTCTGATTAACATTGCCTCCTACAATTCTGACTTGAAATACATTATCCATCAAATCCTTTTCAAATCAACTGACTAGAATGAATATTGTCAATTTGTTCTGTGCTCTTTTTATTTTAATCCACCTCTATTTCTGTACTTCAGTATAGATGTTTGTTCAGCAGGCCTTGGTTTTGTCTGATCATCAGTCCAATTATTTACACATCATTTAAATTTTAATAACTTAAATCATAGGAATTTAAAGAATAATGGGGCTCAATCGAGGTTAGTAAATATTCTCTTCTTAAAAATGTTCAGATAAAATATGTTAACTCTTCACAGTCTGGAGCATATTGTGCAATACTGCACCTACTTACAGCATCACAAATTTAGAAAAACTAATTTTAATCAAGTGGTTGAAAGAACATAATAAGATTTAGTGAAGTGCCAATAGATTCATGTTTGTAACATTCAAAATCAGAAAACCAAAAGAAACATACTTAACCTTTGAAACTCTATCTATTGTTGTATCTCATATTTTATTTTTAGTGAAATCCATTCAGCTCTTAGACTATGAAATCCTTGAGAATTTATAAAATAATGGTTTTTTTCCAATGGGTCTCTAAACTTCTTTTGTTGTTGTTGGAGATTATACAATTATTTTGTTTTTTATGAATACAGAGGATGGTTCATTATGCACAGCAATTTCAGCATCTAGTATATAAAAAGTGGCATATAGTGCTCTTTTTTCCAGATGTCAACTGCATTGGTGTGTGTGTGTGTGTGTGTGTGTATAAATACATATATATTTAGTTTAGTTTCTGAAAGGGAAAAGCATCCCTTCTATTACTACAGGGATTATCTTTTTTATTCTGTGCTTACTGCACCACACCCATTATAAAAACATTTTCTAGAGTAACACAGGTCTTAGAAGAAGTAGGAGGCCTTAAATTTTACTATGCATTTCAGTTATAAAGAAAGTTCATTTTTATTAGTATCAGGGGCTGGTGCTCTATCATTGGGTAGGTCTCAAGTTGGGGCAACTATTGTTTGGACTTTCCCTCTATCTTTGTTTCCTCCTTATCCCTATACTTCTTATAGGCAGGGTGATTTTTGGTTCACAGGTTTTGTAGGTGGGTTGATGATCTGCTGGCTCCACTGGTTTTTCCTGGCTAGGATATTGTCACTTCAGTCTATATAACTCCCCACCTCCTTTTTGGAGTCTCAGCTAGAGTCACACTCATGTCCTCCCAGTAGTCTACCCTGTCTCAGGCCTCCAGCTTAACAAAGAGATTTCCCCTCTCAGTTTTCCCTCTTTTTTCTAGCCCTGTCACCCAATCCCTAGTTCTCCCCACATCTGATCCACACCCTTGTTTCCCTCCCCATTTCCTCACCTGCCTAGTTCTCTGTTTTTAGACAGGAACCTAACTTGACTGTTCTCTGGGAGGCTCCAACCAACAACACATTATGACAGATGTTGGGTTTGTAGCCAATCATGGAGCAGAACTCTGGGGGTCCTACGAAATGTTGGGGGAAAAATGGAAGGACCTGGAGGGGACAGAAGCCTCACGAGAAGAACAACAGAGAACTAACCCAGTCACATAGGGACTTTCAGAAACTGAGATATCAACTAAGGAACATGCATGATCTGGACCCAAGCCCCTTGCATACATGTAGCTGATGGGTGGCTTGGTCTTCATATGGGGTGCTTGGAGAGTGGGGAGGGGGGTTGTTTCTAACATGGACTCTAGTACCTTCTTTTGTATCACTTTCCCCTGGCAGGGGTACCTTGCCTGGCCTCAGGGGATGAAGATATGCACAGTCTTGATATGACTTACTGTACTGGGGAAGGTTGATAAAGGGGAGTGGGGAGGGAGAATCCATTTTTCTGGGTGTAAAGGTAAAGAGGAAGGGAAAAAGTAGGGGAAGTGGGGGAGACTGGGAAGAAGGGAGGGAAAGAGCACCCTCGGGATGTAAAGTAAATAAACTAGTAGAAAATATTAAAACAAAGTTTATTTTTGAACACCATTGATTACTTCTAAAAGTAAGGAACATTTGAATATTTATAGTAATCTCAATTGTATTTGGTCTGATAGTAACTTTGAAAGATTTAAATAAATGGTTAAAACACATTCAAAATTGAAGAAAGTATCATATTTAGAGGGCTTCAAATCTCTGACAGACTGCTATAATATTAAAAAAAAATCTAGTTTGGTTATAAAAATAATTGTCAAGAAAACATTCTTTTCATTATAATGTATAGAAATTTTCATGAAAATAATGGTTAACATTTCAATTTATAATAAAATTACAAATGATACTCATTTTGAACATAGAAAATTTTCGAATCTTTATTAAACTGCACTATAGACAACACAACTGGAAGGTGTCCTTCTATATCTCTGTGTGTATGCACAGTGGTAGATTAGAATATAAGATGATAAGGATAGCAGAGACAAACAAAAGAAAAATCTGTGCTGTGATATATGATAGATAAATCAAACATGTATTCAGAAAAGTAGTCTAGGGTACTAATACTCAAATCATATTGTAATAAACTTCTGAGGGTTCGTGCTTATGGCTCACTGATGGCCAATTTCCTTCTTTTTAAGTGGTACGTAATAATTCTATTGAAAAATATAAGCATGCAAAATATAGGCTCACAAGTACAAAAGTAAACACATGATAAATGGTTTTCCCCAGATATATGCACAGTAAATCAGAGCAGTAAATCATGGTAGTTTCTGTTTTTCAAAAAGGATAATTATGTAGGTTTCCAAGATGGTGGCAATCAGCACGCACCGTATCTGAGGGGCACAGGATCCGAAATGTTGAAATTGGTGAGTGTAGGGGCAGCTGAAGCCAGAATATCCATATTGAGGTTTCCTGGGTGAGAGGGGACAACCCATGAACTGGGACAGTTTGGATCCAGGTCACCTGTGGACTTCTCCGGGGCCTGAAAGTGGAGAATGTTCAACCGCCTGCACGTCCCCTTTGACCAAGCAAGGGTATCCATGCTCAGAAAGTGGCCAGCATTGGCCTGTGCCCCAAGCACTGAGACTGTTTGGCTGATACTGCAGTGATTGTCCCAATCACAAGCCTCCATGCTCAGTGATTGAAAAGGCACAGGCAATCCTCAAGGGGGGTTGTGGCTGCAGCTAGGCAGGTGCTAGTCCAAGTACAAACCTCTAGGGGTTATTGGCTAAAACAGCACAGGTGGGCTTCGCTGAGCTGCCACTGGGGCAGAGCAGCAACTAGTACAAGCAGGATCCTCTGCATGCTCTGTGACTGAAGCTACAGAGACATAACTGCCCTGCTTCCAAGGAGTGGACACCCCTGAGCTGATGGATCTCCTGCACTCTCATTTAACCCTGAGGGCAAAAATCTGAGAGTAGAGAACAGGAGGATCCCCTGTGCTTTCCAATTAGACCTGCCAGCGAGTGAGTGTCCCTTTAACTGAGTGCTTGTAGAGCTCAGAACCAGGGGCCCTCTATGCTAGCAGCCAGACATCTGATCACCCACATCCCCACTGTGGGCATCATAGAGATCCTTGGGACAGTGTTCTCAATATTGAAGCCCCTGCTATGAGGGTCTCCCAGCGGAATGCAGGCAAACAATTCCTGGAGCCCAGAAAAACCGTATGCCAGGAGGACAGTACAACAAGCCTGTAGGCCACTGAGGTATTCAGAACACCAGCATATATGCATTGCACCTGCTAACAGCACCAGCATATGCATCTTCCCACAACTCCCACATTTAAGTGTCACCCTTTAGGCATCAATAAGCTCTAGCACCCTCTTCCTCAAGGCACACTGCCACGCATACACTAGGGCTTACACATATGTGCCTGTGACCTTCCTCCCTTACCTACAGCTGAAACACCAACATCTACTCTCAAACCAGTGAACCTTTCCACCTTCCTGAAGAATACTCCAGTTACCAGAGACAGACCCAATCTGAAGTACAGATTCCAGGAACAAACAACGAAGGTTACAGATAAGCAGATTGCTAGAGGTCTGAAAAAGAGCACATCAAACAAAAATCAGGATATAATTGCTTCACTAGCAACACCCAAAATAAATGGATAATATAATCTATCGGGAACACAGGAAAAATTTTAAAGCTATAATTATCCAGTTATTAGAGACACATAAAGAGGAAAAACAAAGCTCTCAAAGAAACACAGACAAATACAGCCAAAAAATAGAGGCACATGTAGAGGCACAAATAAAGGCAAAATCAAGGGCATACAGAGAGAAAAAAAACAACAAAAAAAAATAGAGGCCATCATGGAAAGACAGGAATCCAAATTCAAACAAATGAAGGAAATAGTGGGAGACATGAAAACAGAATTAAAACCAATAAAGACAACACAAACAGAGAAAACGCTGGAGCTTAAGAACTTAGAGAAAAGATCAGGCACCACAAAAGTAAGCATCACCAACAATATACAAGAGATGGAAGAGAGAATATAAGGCCCTGAAGATACCATTGCAGAAATGGATAACTCTCTCAAAGAAATAATAAAATCAGAAAAATTCCCAACACAAAACATCCAAAAAATCAAGGATACCATAAAAAGCTGAAAACTAAGAATAATAGGAATAAATGAAAAAGAAGATTGCAGGCTCCAAGATCCAGAAAATATTTTCAAGAGAATCACAGAAGAAAATTTTCCCAGAAAGAGATGTCCATAGACATGCAAGAGGCCCACAGAACACCCAATAGATTAGACCAGAAAAGAAAATCCTCATGTCACATCATTGTTGAAACACTAAATCTACAGAACAAAACCAAAAAGATATTAAAACAGCAAAGGAAAAAGGCCAAGTAACATATAAAGGTAGACCTATCAGAATCACACCAGACTTCTCAACAGAAATTATGATAGTCAGAAAGGCCTGGGCAGATGTCATACAGACTTTAAGAGACCACAGATGCCAACCAAGACTATTATATCCAGCAAAGCTTTCATTCAACACAGATGGAGAAAACAAAATATTTCATGACAAAACTAAACTTAAACAATATCTACAAAGCAGCCAAGCACTACAGAACATACTAGAAGGAAAACTCCAATTCAACGAGATCAACTACACTCAAGAAATCACAGGATATAGATAACTTCACAACAAAGAATTAAAAGAAAAAAGTATTGAAATACAGTAACACCACCAACTCCACAATAAAAGGAACTAACATTCATTGGTAACTATTATCTATGAACATCAACAGATTCAACTCTCCAAGAAAAAGACACAGACTAACAGGATCTGACATTTGGCTGCATCCAAGAAACACACCTCTGCAACAAAGATAAACACTACCTCAGAATAAAGGGATGGAAAAAGGTTTTTCAAGCAAACAGACCCAGAAAACAAGCCGGGGTAGCCATACTAATACCTAATAAAATAGACTTTCAACTAAAATTAATTAAAAAAGATGAGGAGGGGCATTTCTTTCTCATCAAAAGAAAAATCCATCATCAGAACATCACAATCCTAAACACCTTTGCCCCAAATACAAGAACATCTGAATTTGTAAATAAAACATTATTAAAGCTGAAACACACATCGAACCCAACATCTTAATAGTGGGAGACTTCAACACTCTAGTCTCATCAAGGGACTGATCATCTAGACAGAAGCTAAATAGGGAATTAATGACACTTACAGAGGTCCTATGTCAAATGGACCTAATAGATGTCTACAGATCTTTCATCCAAACTCAAAAGAATATAACGTCTTTTCAGCTCCTCATGAAACCTTCAAAAAAAACTGACCATATAGTCGGGCACAAAGCAAGCCTCAAAAGATACAAAGAAATCAAAATAATCCCTTGTATTCTATCAGACCACAATATCCTACAACCAGATCTCAACAACAACAGAAATAACAAAAAGCCTACACAAACATGGAAACTAAACAACTCTCTACTCAATGACAGCTGGATTAGGGCAGAAATGAAAACAGAAATTATAGACTTTCTAAAATTTAATGAAAATGAAGGCACAACTTACCCAAACCTGTAGGACACAATGAAAGCAGTGCTAAGAGGAAAGTTCATAATTTTAAATGTCTCCAGAAAGAAGTTTGAGACAACTCACACAAGCAATTTAATGGCATACCTAAAAGCCCTAGGAGGTGGAAAAAAAAAGAAGAAGCAGACACTCCCTAGAAAAGTAGAATTGGAAATAATTAAACTGTGAGCTGAAATCAATGAATTAGAAACAAAGAAAACAATTCAACTTATCAATGAGTACAAGAGCTGGTTCTTTAAGAAAATCAACAAGATAGCCAAACCCTTAACCAAACTAACTAAAAGGCAGAGAGAAACTATCCAAATCACCAAAACCAGAAATTAAAAGGGGGAAATGAGGACAGACAATGAGGAAATCTAAATGATCAGTAGGTCTTACTATAAATGCCTACATGCCACAATATTTGAAAATATAAATGAAATGTACAATTTTCTTGATAAATTCCATTTAACAAAATTAAATCAAGATCAGGTAAATACACTAAATACTGCTGTATCTCACAAGGAAATAAAGCAGTCATCAAAAGTTTCCCTTTAAAAAAAAAAAAAAAAGGCGAGGGCCAGATGGTTTCAGCAAAGAATTCTACCAGATCTTCAAAGAAGAGCTAAGTCCAATTCTCTTCAAACTATTCCACAATATAGAAACAGAAGGATCATTACCAAACTCATTCTATGAAGCCACATCACACAAAAGACGCAACAAAAAAAGAACTTTAGACCTATCTCTCTTACAAACATGGACACAAAAATACTCAATAAAATACTTGCAAACTAAATCCAACTACACATAAAAGAAATCATCTACCATGATGAAGTAGGCTTCATCCCAGGCATGCAGGGGTGGTTCAACATATGGAAATTCATCAATGTAATCCACCATACTAAAAAAAAAAAATGAAGGAGAAAAAACACATGATCATCTCCTTAGATTTTGAAAAAGCATTAGACAAAATCCAACACCCATTCATGTTTAAAGTCTTGAAAAAACCAGGAATACAAGGCACATACATAAACATAGTAAAGACAATATACAGCAAGCTTATAGCCAACATCAAACTACACGGAGAGAACCTTAAATCAATTCCACTGAAATCAGGGAAAAGGCAAGGCTGCCTACACTCTCCATATCTTGTCAACATTGTTCTTGAAGTCCCAGCTAGAGCAATAGACAACGAAAGGAGATCAATGGGATACAAATCAGAAAGAGAGTCAGAGTACCACTATTTGGAGATGATATGATAGTAATAGATACATGAGTGATCCAAAAAATTCAACTAGAGAACTTCTTCAGCTGAGAAACAACTTCAGTATAGTAGCTGGATACAAAATCAACTAAAAAAAAAAAAATCAGAAGTTCTTCTGTATACGAAAGACAAATGGGTTTAGAGAGAAATTAGGGAAACAACACCCTTCACAATAACCACTAATAACATAAAGTATCTTTGTGTGACTCTAACCAAGGAAGTGAAAGACCTGTTTGAAAAAAAAAAAAAACTTCAAGTCTATGAAGAAAGAAATTGAAGAAGATATCAGAAGAGAGAAAGATCTCCCATGCTCATGGATTGTTAGGGTTAACATAGAGAAAATAGCCATCATGCCAAAGTAATCTACAGAATCAATGCACTTCCCATCAAAATGCCAACACAATTCTTTACAGATCATGAAAGAACAATTCTCAATTCTATATGGAAAAACAAACAAACAAAAAAATCCAGAATTGCTAAAACAATCCTGTAAAACAACAGTTCGTCTGGAGATATCACCATCCATGATCTCAAGCTGTACTACAAAGCAATAACAATAAAAACTCTATGGTATTAGAATAGAAAGAGAATGATGGATCAATGGACTCAAATAGACAACCCAGAAATAGACCCACACATCTATGGATATTTGATTTTTGACAAAGAAGAAAAAACCATTCCACGGAAAAAAGACAGCATCTTCAACAAATGGTGCTAGTCTAACTGGATGTGTACATTTAGAAAAATTTAAAAAGATTCATATTTATCACACTGCCAAAAATTGAAGTCCAAGTGGATCAAAGACCTCAACATAAAACCAGACACACTAAATGCGTTAGAAGAAAAAGTGGCAAAGAGCCTTGAACATATTGGCACATGGGACAACTTCCTGAACAGAACACCAACAACATTGGCTCTAAGATCAACAATCAATAAATGGGACCTCATGAAACTGAAAAGCTTCTGTAAAGCAAGGACACTGTCATAAAAAGAAAACGACAGCCTACAGAATGGGAAAGGATTGTCAGCAACCATATATCTGATAGAGGGCTAAAATCCAGAATATATTAAGAACTCAAGACTTTAGACAGTAAAAAAATCAAGTAACCCAAGTAAAAAATGGGGTACAAAGCTAAACAGAGAATTCTCAATAGAGGATTATCAAATGCTAGAGAAACACTTAAAGAAATGTTCCAAATCCCTAGTCATCAAGGAAATGGAAATAAAAAGGACACTGAGATTTTAACTTACACCCATCAGACTGGCTAAAATAAAAAAACTCAAGTGAGTACACATGCTGGAGAGGATATGGAGAAAGGGGAAACCTCCTGCATTGATGATGGCAATGTAAACTTGTACAACCACTTTGGAAGTCAATCTGGTGCTTCCTCAAGATTCAGCAATAGCTCTCCTAAGCATATATCCAAAACATGCTGAACTATATTACTAGGACATTTGCTGAACCATGTTATCATGTATCAGCTTTATTTGTAATAGCCAGAATCTGGAAACAACCCAGATGTGCCTCAACTGAGTAATGGATACAGAAACTGTGGTACATTTTCACAATAGATTACTACTCAGCAATTAAAAATAAGGAAATCATGAAATTTGCAGGCAAATATTGGGATCTACAAAAGATCATCCTAAGTGAGGTATCCCAGAAGCAGATAGACACACATGGTATATACTCACTTATAAGTGGATATTAGATATAAAATATCCAATACACATACTAAAATTTGTACACCGTAAGAAGCTAAGCAAGGAGGAGGACTAAGATGATCAATGACTAAGGCTAAGATGATCAATCCTCATGCAGAAAGGCAAAGAGGATGAATATTGGAAGAGGAGAAAACAGGCAACAGGACAGGAGGGCCATTGAAAGACTTTGCCCAGCAAGGTATCGAAGGAGATGCTGATATTCATAGCCAAGCTTTGGGGAAAGGTCAGGGAATTTTATGAAAGAAGGAGGAGTTAGGAAGACATGGAGGGAACAGGAGCTCCACAAGGAGAGCAACAGATCAAATAGTTCTGGGCAGAGTGGTCTTTTCTGAGACTGATACTACAACCAAGGACCATGCTTGGAGATAATCTAGAACCCCTAAAAAGCCTACACAGATGTAGTCCATGGCTGTTTAGTTTCCAAGTGGGTTCCCTCGTAATGGGAACAGGAACTGACTCTACCATGAATTAAATGGTTGTGTTTTTGATCACCGCCCTGTGAAGTGTGTGTGTGTGTGGGGGGGGGAGTGGTCAGCCCTGCCCAGGCAACAGAAGAAAACAATGCAGCCAGTTCTGATGAGACCTGATAGGCTAGAGTCAAATGGAAGAGAGGAAGACCTCCCTTATCAGTGGACTTGGGGAGGGACATGGGAAGAGATGAGCGAGGGAGGGTGCAATTAGGAGGGGATTAACAGGACCCCACAGCTAGGATACAAAATGAATAAACTATAATTTATAAAAATAAAGGCACTTACAGAGGCCTTATTTCAAATGGACCTAATAGAGGTCTACATAACTTTTCACCCAAACTAAAAAGAGTTTACCTTCTTTTCAGCACCTATTGGAACCTTCTCCAAAAGAGACCATATAGTTGGACACAAAGCAAGCCTCAACAGACACAAGAAGTTTGAAATAATCCCCTGTCTTCTATATGACCACCATGTACTAAAGCTGGACCTCAACAACAATAGAAATAGCAAAATGCCTATACACATGGAAAATGAACAACTTGCTACTCAGTGGCAGCTGGGTTAAGGAAGAAATAAAGAAAGAAATTAAAGACTTCCTAGAATTCAATGAAAATGAACATAAAATATACCCAAATTAATGGGAAACAATGAAAGCAGTGCTCAGAGGAAAATTTAAATCACTAAGTGCCTTCAAGAAGAAATTTGTAATATCTCAGACAAGCAACTTAATGGCTCAACTGAAAGCATTATAAAAAAAGAAGCAGATACACCCAAAAGGAACAGACAGCTGGAAATAATCAAACTCAGGGCTGAAATCCATCAATTAGAATAAAATAAAACTATTCAAAGAATCAATGAAATCAAGAGCTGGTTCTTTGAGAAAATCAACAAGATAGACAAACCCTTAGCCAAACTAACTAAAAGGCAGAGAGACACTATCCAAATCAGTAAAATCAGAAATGAAAAGGGGGACATAACTACAGACCCTGAGGAAATCCAAACATTCAACAGGTCGTACTACAAAAGCCTATGTGGCACAAAATTTGAAAATCTAAATGAAATGGACAATTTTCTTGATATATTCCATCTACCAAAATTAAGTCAAGCTCAGGTAGAAAGATTGAATAACCCTACATGCCCCAAGGATATAAAAGCATTCATCAACAGTCTCTCCCTTCCAAAAAAAAAAAAAGGTCCTGGGCCAGATGGTTTCAGTGCAGAATTCGACCAGACCTTCAAAGAAGTGCCAATTCCAATTCTTTTCAAACAATTCCACAAAATAGAAACAAAGGGAACTTTACCAGAGTATTTCTATGAAGCTACAGTCACCTTAATACCTAAACCACACAAAGACCCAACAAAAAAGAGAATTTCAGACCTATCTCTGTTATAAACATTGCTGCAAAGATACTCAATAAAATACTTGCAAACTAAATCCAAGAACATATAAAAGATGTCATCTACCATGACCAAGTAGGCTTCATCCCAGGCAAGGAAGGGTGGTTCAATATAAGAAAATCCATCGATGTAATCCACCATATAAACAAACTGAAGGAGAAAAACCACATCATCACCTTCTTTTATTTTAATTTTCTATTTAACTTTTATTAATTACACTTTATTAATTTTGTATCCCCCATAAGCCCCTCCCTCCTCCCCTCCCAGTTCCACCCTCCTACCCTTTCTGCATGCATGCCCCTCCCCAAGTCCACTGATAGGGGAGGTTCTCCTCTCCTTTCTGATCTTAGTCTATCAGTTCTCATCAGAAGTGGCTGCATTGTCAGGGGCCTAGGTTATCTCCATGGATAGTCCTTGGTTGGAGTATGAGTCTCTGGGAAGTTCCCTGTGTTCAAATTTTCTTCTTCTGTTGCTCTCCTTGTGGAGTTCCCGTTCCCTCCAGCTCTTACTATTTCCCACTTCTTACATGAAATTCCATTCACTCTGCACATCAGTTGGCCATCAGGCTCAGCATCTGCTTTGACAGTCTGCATGGCAGAGGCTTTCAGAGGCCCTCTGTGGCAGGTTCCCAGGTTGTTTCCTGTTTTCTTTTTCTTCTGATGTCCATCCTCTTTGCCTTTCAGGATGGGGATTGAACATTTTAGTTAGGGTCCTCTCTTTTGCTTAGTTTGTTTAGATGTACAGATTTTAGTGGGTTTATTCTATGTTGTATGTTTATATGAGTGAGTATATACCATGTGTGTCTTTTTGCTTCTGGGACAACTCACTCAGGATGATCCTTTCCAGGTCCCACCATTTACCTGCAAATTTCATGATTTCCTTATTTTTCATTGCTGAGTAATACTCCATTGTACAGATGTACCACAGTTTCTGCATCCATTCTTCAGTTGAGGGGCACCTGGGCTGTTTCCAGCTTCTGGCTATTACAAATAAAGCTGCTACAAACATGGTTGAGCAAATGTCCTTTTTGTGTACTTGAGCTTCTTTTGGATATATGCCTAGGGGTGGTATGGCTGGGTCTTAAGGAAGCGCTATTCCTAGTTGTCTGAGAAAGTGCCAGATTGATTTCCAGAGTGGTTGTACAAGTTCGCATTCCCACCAGCAGTGGAGAAGGGTTCCCCATTCTCCATAACCGCTCCAGCATGTTTTGTCACTTGAGTTTATGATCTTGGCCATTCTGATGGGTGTAAGGTGAAATCTCAGGGTTATTTTGATTTGCATTTCCCTAATGGCTAATGAGGTTGAGCATTTCTTTAAGTGCTTCTCTGCCATTCGAAATTCCTCTACAGAGAATTCTCTCTTTAGCTCGGTTCCCCATTTTTTTTAAGTGGATTACTTGGTTTGCTGCTTTTCAGCTTCTTTAGTTCTTTGTATATACTCGATATTAGTCCTCTGTCAGATAAAGGGTTGGTGATGATTCTTTCCCAATCTATAGGCAATCGCTTTGTTTTGATGATGGTGTCCTTTGCTTTACAGAAGCTTTTCAATTTCATGAGGTCCCATTTATTGATTGTTGCTCTTAGAGCCTGTGCTGTTGGTGTTCTGTTCAGGAAGTTTTCTCCTGTACCAATGAGTTCTAGGGTATTCCCCACTTTTTTTCTAGCCGATTTAATGTGTCTGGTTTTATGTTGAGGTCTTTGATCCACTTGGACTTCAGTTTTGTGCAGGGTAATAAGTATGGATTTATTTTGATTTTTCTACATGTAGACATCCAGTTGGACCAGCACCATTTGTTGAAGATGCTATCTTTTTTTCTATTGTATGGTTTTGGCATCTTTGTCAAAAATCAGGTGTCCATAAGTGTGTGGGTTTATTTCTGGGTCTTCTGTTCATTTCCATTGATCCACTATTCTGTTTCTATGCCAGTACCATGCAGTTTTTATAACTGTTGCTCTATAGTACAGCTTGAGATCAGGAATGGAGATACCTCCAGAAGTTCTCTTATTGTAGAAGATTGGTTTAGCAATTATCGGTTGCTTGTTATTACATACGAAGTTGAGAATTTTTCTTTCCAGGTCTGTAAAGAATTGTGTTGGCAATTCTTGGGAATTGGGAATGGGAATTGCATTAAATCTGTAGATTGCTTTTGGTAAGATGGCCATTTTTACTATGTTAATCCTGCCAAGACATGAGCATGAGAGATCTTTCCATCTTCTCATATCTTTTAATTCTTTCTTCAGAGAGTTGAAATTTTTTTCAGACAAGTCTTTGACTTGCTTCGTTAGGGGTATACCAAGGTATTTTATGTCATTTGTGGCTATTATGAAGGGTGGTATTTCCCTAACTTCTTTCTCCACCATTTTGTCTTTTGTATACAGGAGGGCTACTGATTTTTTTGAGTTTATTTTGTATCATGCCACTGTGCTGAAGGTATTTATTTGCTGTAGGAGTTCCCTGGTAGAGTTTTTGGGGTCACTCATGTATACTATCATATCATCTGCAAATTTTGATAATTTGACTTCTTCCTAAATCTGTATCCCCTTGATCTCCTTCAACTGTCTTATTACTCTAGCAAGGACTTCCAGCACTGTGTTGAAGAGATATGGAGAGAGTGGGCAGCATTGTCTTTTCCCTGATTTCAGTTGAATTGTTTTATGTTTCTCTCCATTCAGTTTGATGTTGGTTATAGGCTTGCTGTATATCGCCTTTACTATGTTTAGATATGTGCCTTGTATCCCTGATCTCTCCAAG
Organism: Psammomys obesus; assembly: GCF_907164565.1. NCBI lineage: Eukaryota > Metazoa > Chordata > Mammalia > Rodentia > Muridae > Psammomys > Psammomys obesus. The sequence goes on along the minus strand of NW_026585797.1, from coordinate 2,134,291 downwards.
ACTTTAAACATGAATGGATGTTGGATTTTGTCAAATGCTTTTTCAGCATCTAGGGAGATTATCATGTGGTTTTTTTTTTTTTCTTTCAGTTTGTTAATATGGTGGATCACATTGATGGATTTCCGTATATTGAACCACCCCTGCATACCTGGGATGAAGCCTACTTGGTCATAGTGGATAACATCTTTGATGTGTTCTTGGATTCGGTTTGCAAGTATTTTGTTAAGTATTTTTGCATCAATGTTAATAAGGGAGATTGGCCTGAAATTCTCTTTCTTTGTTGAGTCTTTGTGAGGTTTAGGTACCAAGGTGACTGTGGCTTCATAGAATGAGTTTGGTAATGTTCCTTCTGTTTCTATTTTGTGGAATAGTTTGAAGAGAATTGGAGTTAGCTCTTCTTTCAAGGTCTGGTAGAATTCTGCGCTGAAGCCACCTGGTCCTGGGCTTTTTTTGAATGGGAGACTTTTGGATGACTGCTTCTATTTCTTTTGGGGGATATAGGACTATTTAATTGATTTACCTGGTCCTGATTCAGCTTTGGTAAGTCAAATCGATCAAGAAAATTGTCCATTTCATTTAGAATTTCAAATTTTTTGGCATATAGACTTTTGAAGTAAGTCCTAATGATTGGATTTCCTCAGTGTCTCTATTTATGCCCCCCTTTTCATTTCTGATTTTTTTGATTTGGGTGGTGTCTCTCTGCCTTTTAGTTAGCTTGGCTAAGGGTTTGTCGATCTTGTTGATTTTCTCAAAGAACCAGCTCTTGGTTTCATTGATTCTTTGAATTGTTTTATTTGTTTCTAATTGATTGATTTCAGTCCTGAATTTGATTATTTCCAGCTGTCTACTCCTTTTTGCTGTGTCTCCTTCTTCTTTTTCTAGGGTTTTTAAGTGGGCCATTAAGTTGCTTGAATGAGCTGTCTCAAATTTCATCCTGAAGGCACTTAGTGCTATGAACTTTCCTCTTAGCACTGCTTTCATTGTGTCCCACAAGTTTGGGTATGTTGTGTCTTCACTTTCATTGAGTTCTAGGAAGCCTTTAATTTCTTTCTTCATTTCTTCCCTGACCCAGCTGTCATTTAGTAACAAGTTGTTTAGTTTCCATGAGTGTGTAGGCTTTTTGCTATTTCTGTTGTTTTTGAAGTCCAGCTTTATTCCATGGTGATCAGACAAGATACCAGGCATTATTTCAGTCTTCTTGTATCTGTTGAGGCTTGCTTTGTGACCAACTATATGGTCTATTTTGGAGAAGGTTTCATGAGGTGCTGAGAAGAAGGTAAATTCTTTTGTGTTTGGGTGTAAAGTTCTGTAAATGTCTGTGAGGTCCATTTGATTCATGACCTCTGTCAGAGATATTGTTTCTTTGTTTAATTTCTGTTTTGTTGACCTGTCCTTTGTGGAGAGTGGGGTGTTGAAGTCTCCCACTATTAATGTGTGGGTATCTATATGTGGTTTAAATTTTATCAATGTTTCTTTTACAAATGTGGGTGCTCTTTTATTTGGGGCATAGATGTTCCGATTGTGATGTCTTCCTGGTGGAATTTTCTCTTGATGAGTATGAAGTGTCCTTCCCCATCTCTTTTTATTAATTTTGGTTGAAAGTCTATTTTATCAGATATTAGAATGGCTACTCCTGCTTGTTTCTTGGATCCTTTTGCTTGGAGAGTCTTCCAACCTTTTACCCTCAGGTAATGTCTATCTTTGTGCCTTAGGTGTGTTTCTTGTATGCAACAGATTGCTGGGTTTTGTTTATGTATCCATTCTGTTAATCTGTGTCTTTTTACTGGAGAGTTGAGTCCATTGATGTTGAGAGAGATTAATGACCAGTGGCTGTTAGATCCTTTGATTTTGATGTTGGCTGTGTTCATAAGGTTGTGTGCTTGGTTGCTTTTTGTTTTACTGTAGTAAGGTTAATTATTTCCTGTGTTTTCTTGACAGAGCTAATTTTCTTGTGTTGTATTTTCTCTTCCAGTGTCTTCTGTAATGCTGGATTTTTGTGTAGGTATTGTTGAAATTTGTTTTTGTCATTGAATATCTTGTTTTCTCCGTCGATGAGGACTGAGAATTTTGCAGGGTATAGTAGCCTGGGCTGACATCTGTGTTCTCTTAGGGTTTTCATGATATCCATCCAGGCCCTTCTGGATTTCATATTCTGTTGAAAAGTCAGGTATGATTCTATTGGGTTTGCCATTTTATGTTACTTGGCCTTTTTCCCTTGCAGCTTTTAGTATTTTTTCTTTGTTCTGTATACTTACTGTTTTGATTATCATGTGGCGGGAGGATTTTTTTTTCTGGTCAAATTTGTTGGGTGTTCTGTAGGCCTCATGTATCCTTATTGGCTTCTCCTTTATCTTGGGGAAATTTTCTTCAATGGTTTTGTTGAAAATATTTTCTGGGCCTTGGAGAAAAGAGTCTTCTTTTTCCTCTATACCTATTATTCTTAGTTTTGTCTTTTCATATTGTCTTGGATTTCTTGGATGGTCTGTGTCAGGAATTTTTTGGATTTAACATTTTCTTTGAAAGATACATCGATTTCTTCCATTGTATCTTCTACATCTGAGATTCTTTCTTCCATTTCTTGTATTCTGTTGGTTATGCTTACCTCTGTAGTTCCTGTTTTCTTCCCTAAATTCTTCCTCTCCATTATTTCCTCCATTTGTGTTTTCTTTAATTTTTCTATTTCTATCTTCAGGTCTTGAGTTGTTTTGTTTACTTCTTTCACCTGTCTGATTGTATTTTCCTCTTTTTCTTTTATTTTCTTCAACTCTGTTTCTTTTATTTCTTTCAGTGATTTAATTATTTCTTCTCTGAAGGCCACAAACTATTTGGATGCATCTTCCCGTATTTCTTCACAGATGGCCAAAATCTGCTTGTCTTTAACTTCCTCCATTTCTTTACGGATAGCCACGATTTGTTTGGTTTTATCTTCCTCTAATTCTTTACGTATTTTATTTGTTTCCTCTATTATCCTCTTCATCAGCATAGATGTAAGGTCACCTTCTTGATTTTCTATTATGCTGCGTTGTCCAGGGCTGTTCGCCCCTGGATGGCTGGGTTCTGGAGATGCCATATTGCTCTGTCTTTTGTTGGTTGAGCTTTTACAGTGACCTCTACCCATTGGGCTGCTTTAGGTGTTTGCTGTTAGTTTCTGTGCTTCCCGGAGTCCTGAGGTAGGGAGAATCCCCTTGGCCGGAAGATGATTTTTTCTGAAGGAGTCCTCCTCTGCTTTTTTGTATGGTCAATGTATGGCCATTGTTTCTCAGGAATTGCCACTGCTCACCTCAGGTGTATAGCCCTGAGTAGTAGCTGTGGTCTTTGTTAGGCAGGGGGGATCACCTCTTACCCATAGAAGTTCTCAAAACAGCTGCCCCACTGCTGGGTTTCTCGTTATAAATTTAGTGAGCTGCTGCTGTTGTTACAGTTTTCCAGGTACAGTACTCTTGAAGAAACTGCTGATTTTCTAGCTATGGAGTTTTCTCCCAACGGGGAAACTCAGTCTATTATCCTGGTGCACACAGTTCTGTTCGGGAAAGTGAGAGGAGCACCTAGCAAGTCTCTGGGCCAGAGGCTGAGTGCTCCACTCTGGGCCTGGAGAATGTACACCTAGGTTGAGTTGGCACCTGGGAGAGCCGCTCTGGTCTGGAGGCTGGGTGCCTCACTCTGGACCAGAAGCTGTGTGTCCCTGTCTGGGATGGCGGCTGTAGGCACTGCTCTGATCCGGACGCTGTGGGTGCAGCCCTCTTGAAGGACCAGGAATTCCCACAGTTTTGTCAGTCTAGCTATGGATAACTGGTTGATCCTTGGCACAGTATCTGAGGGCTGCTGTAATGGCTCTTTGGCTTTTGTAGGTCTGAGGATGCAGCTGTGTGCCCCAGTGCCCTAGTGATACTCAATAATGGCGGCTGAGCACAGCGATCCTGTCTGCATTAGAAAGGTAGAGCCTAGAGTCTTTGTGAATCCAGAAAGTTTTTTGGTGCTTGGTGTCCTGAGCATTAGAGCTGATGATCCCTCCCGCTGGGGGTTTTCTCCTGCCAGAGACACCCAGTCTCTGCTTTGGGGACCACTGTTCTGTCTGGGGTGACGAGTAGAACCCACAGGAACAGACGCCCGTCAGTGGCTCCTTCTTTCTGGCCCTTTGGGAGCCTGGGCATCTGCCTAAACTGGATAATTTTCCCGAGACCTTTTCGGGGTTGGAGTGTCGGCTGAGTGCTCTGAGATCAGACCAGCCATTTCCCTCCCTGTGGGTTTGCACCTGACAGTGAAACTCAGTCTCTGGTGCCCTAGGGCCCACAGTTCTATCTCAGGTGGTGAATCAAGAGTGCAGGCAGGGCTCTGTGTAGGTGCCTGGGTCCCTGGCTCTGGCTCCAGGCTGGCTCCTGGGGCACCTGCGGAACCCAAGTCTTTTCCAAGGGATGTCTGGGTGATCTAAGGTCATTCCAAATCGTTTCCTGCTCCATGGGGTTATCTCTTGACTGGAAAATTCAGTCTGTGATGTTCTGGGCCCACAGTTCAGTTTGAGACAGTGACCAGATCACGCTGGCGTGTAGCTCTGGGCTGGCGACCAAGCGCCTGGCAGAACCAGGATCTCTTCTGCAGTTTAGCTGGGTGAGTTAATGCTGATTGAATCCTCGACCGTGGGGTATCCTCTCACTTGTGAAACACAAATACTTGTGTTTTATGGCCATGAGTTCTGATTGCTGGTCAATGTGCCAATCCTGTTGTGCTGCTGCTCAGAATGAGAGTCCTCCCGGTGCCGCCATCTATATGATCATCTTCTTAGATGCTGAAAAAGCTTTTGACAAAGTAAAAAAATCCATTCATGTTTAAAGTATTGGAGAGATCAGGAATACAATGTCCATGCCTAAACATAGTAAAGGCAACATATAGCAAGCCTATAGCCAACATCAAACTCAATGGAGAGAAACTTAAATCATTCCCACTGAAATCAGGAAAAAGGCAAGGCTGCTCACTCTCTCCATATCTATTCAACATAGTACTGGAAGTGCTAGCTAGAGCAATGAGACAACTAAAGCAGATAGAAGGAATACAAATTAGGAAGAGGTCAAAGTTTCACTATTGGCAGATGACATGATAGTATACATTAGTGACCCCCAAAAATTCAACTAGAGAACTCCTTCAGCTGATAGACACCTTCAGCACAGTTGCTGGATACAATATTAATTCAAAAAATCAGAAGCCCTCCTGTATACCCAAGAATAAAAGGCCGAGAAAGAAATCAGGGAAACAAAACCCTTCACAATAGCCACCAATAACATAAAGCATCTTGAGGTGACTTTAACCAAACAAGTGAAAGACCTGTTTGAAAAAAATTTCAAGTCTCTGAAGAAAGAAAATGAAGAAGATATCAGAAGATGGAATGATTTCCCATGCTCATGGATTGGTAAGATTAAGATAGTGAAACTGACCATCCTGCCAAAAGCAATCTACAGATTCAATGCAGTTCCCAACAAAATACCAGTACAATTCTCTACAGACTTTGAAAGAAAAATTCTCAACTTCATATGGAAAAAGAAAAAACCCAGAATTTCCAAAACGATCCTGAACAACAACTGATCATCTGGAGGTATCTCCATCCCTGATCTCAAGCTATGCTACAAAGTAATAGTCATAAAAACAGCATGGTATTGGCATAGAAGATGAAAAGTAGATCAATGGAACCAAATAGAAGACCCAGATATAAACTCAAACACATATGAATACTTGTTTTTTGACAAAGAAGCCAAAATCATTCAATGGAAAAAAGCATCTTCAGCAAATGGTGCTGGTCCAACTGGATGTCTACATGCAGAAAAATGAAAATAGATCCATATTAATCACCCTGCAAAAAAACTAAAGTCCAAGTAGATCAAAGACCCCAACATAAAACCAGATACACTAAATCGGTTAGAAGAAAAAGTGGGGAAGACCTTGGAACTCATTGGCACAGGAAATAACGTCCTGAACAGAACACCAGCCCACAGGCTTTTAGAGCAAGAATTGAAAAATGGGACCTCATGAAACTGAAAAGCTTCTGTAAAGCAAAAGACACTGTCAGGAGATAAAAATGACAACTTACAGACTGGGAAAGGATCTTCACCAACCCTCTATCTGACAGAAGGCTGATATCCAGAATATATAAAGAGCTAAAGAATTTAAAAAGCAGCATATCAAGCAATCTGATTAAAAAATGGGGTACAGAGCTAAACAGAGAATTTCTATAGAGGAATACAGAATGGCAGAGAAACATAGAGAAATGCTCAGCGTCCTTAGCCATTAGAGAGTTGCAAATCAAAATGACCTTGAGATTTCACCTGACACCCACCAGAATGGCTAAGATCAAAAACTTAAGTGGCCACCCATGCTTGAGAGGTTGTAAAGAAAGGGGAACCCTCCTCCATTGTCGGTGGGAATGCAAACTTTTACAACCACTTTGGAAGTCAATCTGGCGCTTTCTCAGACAATTAGAAATAGTGCATCCTCAAGATCCAGCTATACCACTCCTAGAGATATATCCAAAAGATGCTCAAGTACACAACAAGGACATTTGGTCAACCATGTTTGTAGCAGATTTATTCATAATAGTCAGAACCTGGAAACAACCCAGATGTCCCTCAGTTGAGGAATGGAAATTGTGGTACTTTTACACAATGGAATACTACTCTCAGCAATTAAAAACAAGGAAATTATGGAATTTGCAGGTAAATGGTGGGACCTAGAAACAATCATTGTGTATGAGGTATCTCAGGAGCAGAAAGACACACATGGTATATACTCATTATATAGTCCTGTAAGATAGGATAAGTATAATAAAATATGTGCACCTAAAGAAGATAAACAAGAAAGAGGACTTGGGGTAAGATGATCAATCCTTACTTAGAAAGACAAATGTGATGGACATGGGAAATAGGAGAAAACAAGGAAAAGGACAGGAGCCTACCACAGAGGGCCTTTGAAAGGCTCTACCTTGCTGAGTATCAAAGCAGACGCTGAGACTCATAAACAAACATTCCGTAGAGTGCAGGGAATCATATGATAGAAGGGGGAGTTAGTATGACTGGAAAAGGACAGGAGCTCCACAAGGACAAATATATGAGGGCATGAGGGTCCTCTATGAGACATTTTCTCCTACCAAGTACCATGTATGGATATAACCTAGAACCCCTGCTCAGATATAGCCCATGGTAGCTCAGTATCCAAGTGGGTTTTTCTAGTAAGGTGAACAGGAACTATTTCTGACATGAATTCAATGACTGGATCCTTTATCTCCCTCCCCTCCACCCTGAGGGAGGAACAGCCTTGCTAGGTCACAGAGGAGAACATGCAGCCAGTCCTGAAGATACCTGATAAGCTAGGGTCAGATGGAAAGGGAAGAGGACCTCCCCTATCAGTGGACTAGGAAATGGGCAGGGAGGAGATGAGCAAGAGAGTGTGGGAGTGGGAGGGAATAAGAGAGGGAGCTATGTCTGGGATACAAATTAAATAACTTATGATTAATATAAACAAATAAAAATTAATAAAAACTCTAAAAAAAAGAAATATCTTGTTTGAGAATAATCATTAAGGTAATACTGAGGCATTAGTTATTCTTTGTTGTTTTATGAAAACACTATGACTAAAAGCAACATTCAGATGAAAAGGCTTATTTTGGCTTAAGGTTCCAGAGGGAAAGTCTGTGTCAGAGCTGAGAGAGGAATATCAGCAGGTGGGTGAAGCAGAGAGATGAGGAAAATCATCTTGACCTTCAAACATGAAGCAGAGAGTAAATTTGAGTTTAAACCCCCAATCTTGCCCTCTGTGACTTACCTCCTCCAGCTTAAAATCACGACATGGGAAAAATTCTTTCTTAGTGGTTTGTCCACCCCTTTTAAGGAATGTCTCCTCTTCTTGAGTATGAGATCATCAGAATGTGTTATGAGTGTTTTACAAAAATATGACCAATGCCTTCCAACACTATGAATGATATCTTACATAAATGATGTGTGAAAACTGCTTAAAGAAGAGCTTAAAGAGACATGACTATGTATGTAATGCAGTTTTCGCAACCATTCTCAAAGCTTATCAAGTACACTAGAAATTACTTAGAAAAATTAAGAAATCTGAAATATAGATTTGAAAATATAATACATTGTTAATGATAATTCACTGACTTATAACAAATGTACCATAATAGTTAAAATGTAGTAATGTGACTAAGAAGGGACACGGATATTGAGAACTAAGAATTTAGAATTCTGTAAATATGTATTAGAAGCTGACAGCAGATACAGGGCACCAGAAACCCTGGCAAGTTACTAATTTTCATAGTGATCTATCTCAACTGTGTGCATCAGCAGAAGTTATCTGCAAAAAATTCTTCCAACTTCTCTACTTTGGCTTTGTTGCTACTGAGTCCCAAGTGTGTTCTATTCAACAACGAAGAACATGAACTTCTGCAAGTATTCTACTCCCTAAGCTTACTGTATGAAGGCAAAGATCAACTAACTTCAGGTCCTTTTTATAGATGCCAGATTGTCTTTATACTCTGTCCTCTGCCAAGCCCAGGCAGACAAAGAAAGGCTGAAGCAAGACAAGAATGTAACCTGTTAAGTTCCCAAGCAGCATGAATGAAAAATTCATACAATAAATCTTATGCATCTCATTCTCCTTAATGCTTGTGTACACTGATAAGATCTTACTGTTAAGACAATCTCACCCATTACCATTTATTAAGAAAAAAATTTACTGAACTTTCACTGCCTTCTGTCAAGGATTAAATGTCACAGGTCAACTGTAGGCAGTCTGTGACTTTCAAGGTATATCCTTGGATTCAGAGCTTCTTCCTTCACTTTTAAATAGTTGTCCTTTTCTTAAAAGAATCAAAATACTCTGTTGATCTTTCCGTTGAAGAATTAATAACACTAATGAGAGCTACCATCCACCCCCTCTATCTATCTTATTTCTCTTTTCAAATTCATTTCCTCTGTAATGAAAATAAAAGATATTTTTAGTGTCCGTAAGACACAATATGATTAATCACATCTCTACTAATGATATTTTAAAAGGACCTCAGCTCAGATTGTGACATACAGTCACGAAAAATCAGATTCCATTTTTAAAGATACTAATCTCAAACATAATGCTGCTGGAAGAGGCATACATTTCCACCCAGTAACCTCAGATCTACAAGACAATGAAAATGGGCTCTTCCATGGTATAGCCAGAAAGGAGTCTGTCCTGTATGAAGAATGCAGAGAGAACTAATTGGCTTAGGACAAAGTCATGTTACAAATTGTTACAACAGAAAAAAAAAAAACCAGATCCAATGATTTTTTTTTTCTTTGAGATATGGATTGAGGTCCAAGAGCAGCATAATGGTACCAAATGGATTAAAAAAAAAACAAAAAAACAATAAAGTCACTCCTCATGCATAATACTTCGGCATTCGCTATTGGAGCTGGTAACACCATCTGGTATCTAATTATTCTCGCCTCACACCACACGGTGCTGTGCACCTAATGGATTGACTGTATGCTTTAACAACTCAGCACTCAGATTCTGTGCTGCTAATTATAAGGTACCAGCTATTGTTCAAGTTATGGAAAGCCTATAAAATTTGAAGCTCATCGCCTAAAATAAATATTTTGTAGGTGATAGTAGGAAAAGAGAACTATAGTTGGCTCTTACTTTTCTAAGTGATCTATTGTTCTTTTGTGCTAAGTTACTTTTCTAATATTTATACCACAGATAGTAACTTAGGCCCTGATTACTATTTCTATCACTTGATCACAATAATTTTTTAAGTAAATGCTCTTGTATTTATTTATTAGTGTTTGTTTCAAGTTAGGTGAATGTGATAATCACTACACTAAGGAATTCTGTAAATTCAAGTTGTAATTATCACCTTTTTTGTCATCTAAAGTAACAAATACAGCAATTCTTATGAAACCTTTATATTTTTATCATATTTGGTAGAACTCTGAATGTACTTGGCATCTATGTGACCACAACACTGGAAAAGGATCCAAGTAATTAACAAAAATAGCTGTTGGTAGATAATTACAATAAAAAAATGCAAAGGCTTTACTAGAAGCATTTATGGGTTCTTATTAGAAAGGGAAGCAGACATCTCCATTACAGTTTTTAAACCCCAAAGGCATGGATTGCTTTGTAAATTAGGGTTTTGTTTATTTAAAAATGGGTGAAATTTTAACTATGCTGTATATTAAACAGCCCCAAAAGGTGGTTGCTTAAACTGACATTCATCTTTAGTCATAGATTTGGTGATTTAATCAGAGGTTGTCTACAAGCTCTTCTTCTTTTTTTTTTTTTTTTTATCACAGAAACCCCAGAACTGCATCTCTGCTGTCAATTTGAAGGAAGCTCAACTTTGGAAGAACATCTTTGACTTGCAAAGATTGTATAGTACAATGACCCTTGCCTTTTTCTTCAAGGGGCTGCTGGCATCTGTCCAAGTTTCTTTGCAGAATGCTTCCCATGTTTGAAGGAAGAGGCAATAACTTCTGCCAATCTCCTTAAAGTCTATACAAAGCAAGCACAAAAATCACTTCCAGAAAATTGCATCTTAGAAATTAGAGGCCCCTCAGCAGTTTTGGTAGGATGAGAACATAAACACCCTGTGAAGGGCATTATTCCCTACAATGGATCACAGCACCTTAGGAGTACTTGGAGGATAGTGTAAGAGCTTATTTTACTTAAACCCAGTGTGTTTGATCTAAAACTCATTTAAAACATGCTCTGAGAAAAACATTGTATTCTAACAGACCACAGAAAAGGTTTACTTCCAAATTTTCTCAACAGTTTTTGCTCATTAATGGAAATGTTCCCCAAGGCATACAATAGATACATTTAAATATCTAATGAAATCACATATGTTTTTATACCTACTATGGAGGGGAAATTAATTGATAACACAATAGGTAGAGTGTAGCATTTTGTTTACTAATTACAATAAAAATTTCTGCTAGAACTACTGTCCTCATTTTATATGTGAGGAAATGGAGGCTGAGGGAATGGTAGATTCCAAGCATGCAGAGCTCATCCTGGACAGAAGAGCTTTCTTCAAGTCTAAGCTGTCTTTCTCCACTCTGATTATTTTGCAGTCCTTCACAAGGACATACAAACTAATACTGAAGTTTTGAATATTTATCAAAATTTAATTTTCTCTCTTTGAAGTCTGTATTCACCAATAAAAGCAACTAGTGTTCACTATTTAAAAAATGAGAAACAAGTATTAGGGTTTTTATTTCTCAGACATTAATGACAAATTACTCAACTAATTCTTCACAAACTCTTGAAAGTTTAATGAAGGCTATCTGGCTATATGTGTTTACACATGTGTATTAAAATCAATATTCAGAAGAAGCAAGTAAGGAAGGAAATGAAATTATATTTTATCAAAGCCAGGCACCAAACATTACATTGATTCATTGGGTTGCTTAATGTTTATAATTTTATACCTTCATTTTCCATTTCATAAGGTTCATAATGGGAAGGAATAGACCTTTTACTTTCTACATAAGATTAACAACCTGGTATTGATAAAATGGAGAAAGAAAATATAAAAGTTATTCATGGGAATTTCTGGAAACAATTAATTAAAAGTAAAGAGTCAATCAGAAACCCAAATCCATAATATACAAGTCAACTGTAATTATACTAAAATTTTCATTGTGAACCTTTTTCTTTTCATTATCTGTTATGCCAAGAGAAAATTACACGAAAGATGATTACACTTGTATTTTGCAACAATTATTTCAAGACCATTTGATAGTAGAGAAGTACAGAAGAGCTTTTTGAGAAATTGCAGTAGCATTTTCTAGAAGGTTTCTCCATTAAAGTTAATTATGTTTTCCCCAGAGTCATGAGCTTAAGCAGCTTTTGGGAAGAAAAATTCTCTATCCAGCAGGTGAATTCAATTTTTCACTTCAATTCCATTTGAACATTTAGAGTGATTTCCTTTTCATTTCTTTTCATAGCTTTATTGAGATATAATTTGCCCACCACAACATTCATCCCATTTAAGGTCACAATATCATGGTTTCAGTTTACCTACTGAATTGTGCAATCATTATTACCTGACATCTTTACCACCCAGAAAGAATTATTTTGCCTGACAGCAGTCACTCTGCATCCCCTGACACCTAGCTCTGTGCAAACCTAGACAAGTTTTATTTATATTTTACCTGAAATAAAGGGAAAGAAACAGAAACCTGTCATTTACTTTACCTAGATTCTTCACTTTGTCTTTATTAGATAATTGCTTTTTTTTTCATTTCTCTCTTTTCTCACTGTTCATATCAGTAAAACATACTTCTCTAATCCCAGAATATTCCCTGTTTTTTATAGCTTTCTGCCACATATGTCATATATAACTTAATATTGACCTTAGATTTTACAAGAATATACCTGCTCCTTAATGCTAGCATTCTTACTATGGAAATGAAATAAGTATATACTAACTTTTCTCTGTTTTTGTATCTTTGTTTTATGCTCTTACATAAGAAATGAGCAAGAGACATTTGGCATCAAATGATAGACATGAACTCTCAATTATATCTTTTACTGTTTGCAAGAGAGAAAACTCATTAAATTATCAAAACTAAAATTTTATTATTTCTAAAATAAGATGGTAGCAATTATTGCCTTACACAGTAGCAAGAAGATGATAAAACTTAGCTTGGTTACAAAAGTGGTCAACACCACTAACAACTATATTATTTTTTTTCTTTTTTTTTAATTTTACTTTTCTCATTAGTTACATTTTGTTAATTCTATATCCCTCATTCCCTCCCCAGTCCCACCCTCCCTCCCTCATCTCCTCCCTGCCCCTTTCCAAGTCCATTGATAGGGGAGGACCTCCTCCCCTTTCATATGACTCCGTTTTGTCCGGTATTTTCAGGACTAGTTGCAAAGTCCTCCTCTGTGGCCTAACAGTACTGCTCCTCCCTTGGGAGGTGGGGAGGTCAAAGAAACAGTCATTGAGTTCCTGTTAGAAATAGTCCTTGTTCCCCTTACTATGGGAAACCAATTGATTACTGAGCTATCACGGGTCACACCCGAGCAGAGGTTCTAGGTTTTATCCTCTCATGGTCTTTCGTTGAGTGTCCATCTCAGAAAAGACCCTGTGCCCAGATATGTTTGTTCCTTGTAGAGCTCCTATCCTTTCCACATCAAACTCCCCTTCTTTCATATGATTCCCTGCACTCTGCCGAGGGTTTAACGGTTATGAGTCTTAGTATGATAAACATAATGAAATCTATACACCTAAAGAAGATAATCAAGAAAGCGGACACGGGGTATGATGATCAATCCTCATTTAGGAAGACAAATGGAATATGCATTGAACGTATGACAGGAGTCTACCGCAGAAGGCATCTGAAAGACTCTACCTAGCAGTGTTCCAAAGTAGATACTAAGACTCATAACTATATTATTAAAATTTGTTATAATAACAATTGTATTATTGTTACTGGTTTTACTTACACAAAATTCTCCATCAGAAGATTTTTTTTGCTTAATGTAGACAAATATCATCTAAAATGCAGATTGTATGGGTCTAATCCAAACAGTAAGCTGACTTAACTCCTTCACCAGTACAACTTACATGAAAATTTGAAGACTGATTGTTTGCCTTAGTTACTGCTCTCCTTATTATGACAGAGCACCTGACAGGGTCAGATATAGCCTCAGGAAGAAGGGCTTATTTAGCTCAGAGTTTTCAGTTCCTGATGGTTGGGAAGGCATAATAGTAGATGTTTGTTGCCTGGTTTGTTCACGTTTTCGTGGACCAGCAGTTAAGCAGTGACTTGAAAAGAATGAACCAGCAACAGTCTAGCTACACCAGGACCTAACTAGTCCCACTTAGCTGTACATGCTTCAGGTTCCACAACGTCTCCAAATAGCTACTCTAATGTGGGAGCAGGTATTCAGACATATGGCCATGTGGGGCAAGTATCACATTGAGACCACACATGTCATAATAACAGAGAACAACATCTTAAATTTCACCAGTGAATGTAACATTAATTAAATAGATCTTGATTTAAAAATATGAAACTAAGGCAATGGTAAAGAAGTAGAGTGTAGAACCCATCTCTGTAGTGACTGAAATTTACTGTGATATACATCACTGTAATCCTTAAACACCAGTGCACTCTTTTGCAATTCAGGAACATGTCTTTGTAGATCAAGCATTGGTCTTATATGAAAACCATTGTCAACATTTTAAGTTCCCTGGAAACAAATTTTCTATTTCCATTTTGTTTTTCAGATTCTCAGTTAAACAATATTGTAATTATGAGCTGCAAAAAAGGTTCAGAAACTTAAAGTATTTTCTTCTCTCAGAGGACAGGGATTTGATTCTAGCTCCCATTGATGGATCAAAACTGGTTGTAGAATTCTAATCCTTGGAATCCATTTCCTTCATTTGTCCCCCAAGACACATGTAGGGTACACAGAAATGAATGTAAGCAAAACACTCATGCAAATTAAACAGTAATTTAAAACTTTAAAAATTGTGGATAAATGTGTTCATAAATAGATGAATTCAAACAATATATGAAATATATTTATTCACTAATAATCTGTTTTAAAGCAATATTGCTGAAAGAATTTATTAGAATTAAGTATGAGAAACAAAAACATATTTTAATAAAGTATGTTTATATAGAAAGTCTATGACAACATTTAATGCAAGTGTGTGTGTGTAGGCGTGTGCATATGTGCATTTGAACCAGCAATTGAGTGGCCCTAGCCTGGTGAACACCACAATGCTAAGAGATAACTGAATTAGGCAGTTGATACCCTGTAGAATGTTGAATAAAGAATGTATGTCATCTCAGAGTACTCTGAGGTACATGTGCCTTATTTCTGACTCTAAAATGTGAAAATTGCCACATTTTCATAGAAAGCTTTGATTAAATAAAATATAGCAAAAATGTTGGGTAATATCATTAAAATGTGTAGCTGACATGTTTTTAATTAATTATTATTATTATTTTTTAAAATTTATTCATTGTAAATCTCAATGGTAGCCCCTTCTGTCATCTCCTCCCAGGCCCACCCTTATCTCTCTTCCCCCTTATTCCTTTCCCCTAGTCCACTGAAAAGGGGAGTTCTCCTTCTTTGCCATCTGTTCCTAGGTTATCAAGTCTTACCAGTACTGCCTCAATCCTCTTACTCTTTGTTCTGGCAAAGCTCCATCCCCAGGGGGAAGTGATGTAAGAGCAGGCAACTGAGTTCATGGCAGAGGCACCCCATGCTCCCCTTACTTGGGAACCCACATGGAGACTGAACTTCCTATTGGCTACAACTGAGGAGGGGTTCTAGGTCCTCTCCATGCATGGTCCTTGGTTGATACATCAGTCTTTGCAGGATCCCTTAGGGTCAGATATTTTAGTTTTGTTGGTTTCCTTGTGGAGCACCTGTCCCCTTCCTGTCCTTCTACTCCTCCCTTCTGACACATTGAAAAGAATTTTTAGAGCATGATAGCATATGTACAAAGTGAAAAAAATGTTCCAAATCTGGAAACTAAAGTACTAATGATTTGCTACATTGACCAAATTAAACGGAAGCATAGCAAGACTCTTTTCAACTTTTTCTTAAAAAAAAAAAAATGCACGTTTCCCCAATTTTAATATTTTATCATGGTTTCTTTTCTAGAACCTTCTAGGAAGGTCCTAGACCAAATGGCAAGATGAATGATGGTAGCGTATAAGGATCAAAAGGAGGCATGGGAAAAGCTGATGTTGTAAAAAGGACTCAGTTTCCCTTATGTTATAATTTTTATCCAAGTATTATAATTACAATTGTTTTATGTAATTATTTGTTTTTGAGAGATGATGTAGGCATATAGCCCTCTCCTGCCTCCAAATAGTTATTTTCCTGCTTCCTTTACAAAATTTTAAAATCAAAAGTACATGCAATCTGTATTTCTGATACTGATGTTTCTTTTATACTAGAAAATATGACTTTAAAATTTCATTATATTTTTATAATAAATATTGCAACAAAGTTCAATGGAAGTAATCTAAAAATTAAAAAGAGGAAAAAAATTAGTCTGGTGTAATTCATGGATTCTATCTCTAACCCTGTCTGAGATTTAACAGAGCACTGAATGATATCATATGCCTATAGGTTTCATCCTAGGACAGGAATAAAGAACAATATTTCTTCCTTTTCTTACTGTGTCATCAAAAGGCTAAAAGGTATTGGACATTCAATTCTAAATCTTTTGGAAAAAAAATGAACAAATGAATAAAATTTCACTTAGTATTTCCCTGTGGGGAAGAGGAAGTTTAAATACTATGCATGTAAATGTAGTTATCTTTACTGTATTTTCTAAAATATCAAGATGTTAGAAAATTCCATCTTGTTTGTTTCAGCCTTTATATCTTTGGAAAAATTTTTCCTAGCACCATAATTTTTCTCTTCAAAGCCTACTGTATAGTCTCTCAACAACTTATACATGTGCATCTCACAGCAGAATTCAAGAAATCTATACTAGACTTATCTACATGTACTAGCTGATGGCCAATGTAAGCCTTACAGGATATAGTTTGACCAGAGGCCTTGATGTTTTGGGGATGAATTATTGCTTTTAGGTCCACAAACATGACCTACAGACAAACATAATAAGTTTCTTGGGACCTAACATGTTTAAAAATCATCAGTGATGTTTCGGAAAAAAAAAAAATGGCCTAACATAGCTTTTGCTTTCGTACACATTCATTCTTCAGAAACTACTTGTGTAACACCTACATCTTAAGCGTTAACAGACTATACTAAATCCTTCCTGTCTCAGCACAGATTCTACTCCTACTTGAAACAATACCTTAACATCAGAGTCCATCTTGTGTGCCAGGAAGAACTTAGTATTCTTCAAATAACCTTATTGCTAGAACCAACTTCTTTTGCTACTTTTCATTTGTGTGTCAGTCCACCTATGTTTCCTATTATGCCAGCATGCTTTTTTGTTTAATTGACAACCTACAAAGTTCTTATAAAGTCATTAGTCTGTTATTGTTTAAACACAGTGATAGACTATAAAGACATATTTAAATAAATAGACATCTTATTTGCCTAAACATTTTGTGTATAAGTTATTTCAGAATATTTTGGGCATATTTTCCCTCTAGATATAGTGGCACAAAGTTAGAGCTTAGAATCATTAATCATCTTAATACATTAAAAGAACAACTTAATAGGGAATCATTATATTTAAATGTTTGCATCTCTGCCCTCTCACGACAGGGTCATGCTGATCTACCAGACAGAAAGACTCCTGCTTTTCCTGACTCTTGCAAGGGCCTTCAATATGACCCAGTATTTAATTTAAGATAAAAAAAAATCTTACTTTGTGTATGGGAGGAAAATAGCTAATTCATCTGTAGATACTATCAGCTTTCATTTATAATTTTAATTTTAGTCAGTAACATTTTCCTTAAAAATTATTCCCTCAATTATTATGCCCAATTATTCCTACAAAAAATTTACTTTTTCCTTTAAAAGCTAAACTATGACTAAAATATCTTGCAAGTTTTTAAGTAATAATGTTTCAAAGTTAGTGCTTAATTTCTAATAAACACTACATATTTGAAATAAATAAAAATAGTCATATTAGTTTTCAAATGATTTTTTTTTCATCAAATGCATTATCAGTGTTTTGTATTAATTTTCCAAGGGTCACTGAATCTCCATTAGTGACCCTTATGTCTTTGTTTCATTGTAAGCTCACATTACTGGAATTAGAATGCAAATTTATTATAGAGAAATATCAAATCATTATATCCGTAATAAGGCCTTTAAAAATGTTTTAAATTCTTATTTTTTTGGTTAGATATAGATTTAAAAAAATCATTAACACTTAGATATTTAACAAAAACAAAATATGGCCTCAAAAACAAACATTGATATTCTTCTTTTAGTATAATTCTATTTATTCATTTACTTTGTGTTTAGCTCCAATTTATTTCTATATCTACTTAATTACATTTTTATATCTAAAGAGTTGTTTTTATGCCGAAGCAAGTTATGCGACCTTGGCTAGGAAATATTAACCTTGGAATTTTTACCCCTGTGAAACAGGTAATCGTAGTCATTCTTTCTAGTTTCTCTTTCAGGTATGAGTGTCAATTGTATCCAGAGGGTATGGAACATCAGAATTACCATAAAATGTCTATAGGAACAATGTGAAGTTTTTTAGGATAATTTTTCCCAAAGGTGATAGTTTAACATGATAGTATTAATCATTAAATTGAGGTCTGCAAGCTCAAATATAAATAATTAGATATAATTATATATCAAATATATATATAATCAAATATAAATAATTAGAAAACTATTTGAAAAAATTATAAGGCTATATGTGGACACATTTCAAAGTGAAGTCATCCTTCAATTGTACTGGAGATTTACTAACTTTTGTTTCTTCGGTTCCTCATTGCTTTAATGTATATAATAGAGTAGAACTGATAAAGCCATAGAATGGTTTCATAAGTAGCAAGTTTATTGTTTTATTTTTATTCTTTGAAATTGTGCAGCATAAATGGTTTCCATTATTCCACATTTGAGTGTTAAAATTATACCTGACTTCAGGAACAGCTGTGAAGTAGCCTGTAACTGTGGGTAGAATCCTTATATCCCTTTTGCTCTGAATCTCTAGACCATATTCCTTGATGTTAGTTGCTATGTATGTATGTATGTATGTATGTATGTATGTATGTATGTATATATATATGTATGCATATATATGTGTGTGTATATATATTTTTTCTGTTTTTCGGGCTTGCTTTTAGCCATGTATGTGCTTGAACAGACACATTCTCTCCATTGTGGGGTTTAACTGGGAACTCCTGCAAATGCAAATTCAGTGAGCCACTGGAGACTGGCATGTCTGCTTTTGGTCTTCTCAGGACTTTCATGGAGCTGCCCCCACTGCTCTCTGAATCCCTATTCTTTGAATGTAAGCAGGAAGTGTCACTGCATCGCTTCCATGGGAACCACGCAGAACAGTGACACAATTCTGCAAAACCTGCGTGGTTTTCTCAGGTCTTTCAGACTCTAAGAAACTTTCAAAGAGTAAAAAGGTCATGATTTTTTAAAAATGTGAATGTTAATACCAAAGCAAATAATAACTTATTTGGAAACATATTCATCTGCTTTTCAATTATAAATTTATCTTAAATAAGAAAACATTTTTATAAATCCTATTAGGGCAATAGAATAATTCATACACATTCCTAATGTAAGACTGTTGTAACTTATGCATATATTTGATGTGGATTCTAAAAATTTTCATGTGTAAATTTTTAAAGTTTTCAATTGTCCTTGAGATTTTAATTTCAAATAAGCCACAGATTCCTCCTGTTATGGAAAGCCACATTTTATTACAGGGTCTGAGGTAAAGAGCCATGTGCATGTTTCTAAAAAGCAAAGTTCAGTTCAGCTTTACCCCCAATATTTTCCAAACCTTTAAAAGGCAGTCATTGCATAATTGAGTCATTCCTCAAGAATGAACTTAGGAATGTTAACCAGAGAAATGAACTTTGAAACTAAAATTCTATGGCCACTGGCAATTCCTTTTGATTTACATTAGTTTGTTTACACTGGACCTCTTTTCAATTTTCAGGAGCCAGTAGTGGGAATTCTGTTTTTGTTTGCTGGTTTGTTTTGTGTTTTGATTTGATTTGTTTGCTTCAAGACTCCCTGTAAATCTCACAAGACTGAAGTTAGATTTGTGGAGCATCTATAAAAATTTACATTGTGTTTTCTGTGCTTGGAGAAATGAGGTGCTTTAAATAAGCATCTTCTCATCTGTATTCTGTACCATTAGCTCTCAAAAAGGGGGAAATACAGCAGCAAGTTTACCAAAACAAAACAGAAAAATAGTCTGTGGTGCAGAGGGCAGAAGTAGCTTCCTTTTACTTGTGCTTAAAAGTTAAGAGACAAATAATCCTGTAGCTTTCTCTTAGTTAGACATCTTTCATTCAATGGAGGTAGTGCATCAGATATTTAGATATGCAGAGTACATTTTGGACATTGTGTTGGGGTCTGAAAATCCAAAACCCAAGCAGTCACAGGAGTCCAGCAAAGAATTATCTTTATTTGAATTATGCAACAAAACTTACCACTCAGGGAGGACAGATCAGGAGTTGTCTGTTTCTTAGTAAGTATTAAAGCAGATGACAGAATTTTATTGTACTCGGTCCACTGCTGGTAGACCAGGGCCTCAGAACAGACTCTGGAGCTGAACTGTGATACTGAAGGGAAGTTGTACAGAATTTTTAAAGTATAAAACCACAATACAAGGAGGAGCAGGGCATGCTGTAAAATTGGCCAATCATATTTTGACACAAAGTGTTGAGCAATGAAGTAAATGTTGGTGACTGGTCCTTATCCATGTCACCTGGTCTCAAGATCCGTGACTCATAACCTCTTGGATTTCTGGCCCAGAACTTAAAACAATAAGTGAACAAAGGAGTTGACAGCTGCACATAGTCAATTAAATCATGGAAATGTATTCATTTACAACTTGTAGACCTTAGTTTATATACCAGCAACTTCGCTCTTTACATTCTTTACTGATTAACAGACAAGCATGAAACACTTAGAAAAGCAGGAAAGGAGTTAGTTCTTGGGTCTGGGATTCTGAACTCAGTTTTGACTCTATCCACAAAATGGAGGTCATTACTGAGATGGCTGGACTCAGGCAACTGTCTTTTAATATTGTAATCACAGAAGGAGAGTATCTACTTTCAGATAGATCACAACACTACTCAGAGGCAGTAGTAAGGCCCATCTTGTGACTATTAAAGTCCCTATCAAGCACTCATACAAACTTTATAATTAGTTTTACTTTCTTCATTATTTTCATACCCACATTAATGGAGATTTTTCGTTCAAGAAGTTGGGCTATGGAAGCGCCTCCAGCTAGCCTTGGCTATCTATTCCTGAATTCAATAATCATGGTAAAATCCATAGAGCATAATCATTCATATCTATCCTTCTGTAGTACTGACAAAAGTTTTAGGAAGAATTATGACAGAGGGAAAGAGGTATATATAACTAAGTGGTTCTTTGTCAAGGTGTGATTTGGCTGATTATCCTCTCTGTTCTGGCTCGCCAAGATGATCCAAAGAAGGCTAAATTGTTTAAGGAAATAATATGGCTCTCATGAGTTGATTATTTCTGCTCCAGGCATGGGATCACCCACATAAGTGATTACTCTCATCTGGGGTATGGCCTGGCCTACACAATTTTGCTGTTTCTGTGGAATTATAGATGACAAAAGAAGAAAGCATAAGGGCAATGACTTATCTCTAAATGTTCAGCAAAAGGAGAAAACATCAAACTGAGGGAAAAAATCTTGATTTGATCCTGCTTTTAGATTTTGCTGATTTTAGATTTAGATTGATGATTATAAATGTCATTTCTAATTTTGCTAGTTGTTTTACTTGTTTGTGCTTTATTAGAGATTTTGCTGATATGAACTATCTCTCAAATTTTAATAAAATTCTAAAATAACAATTGTATTTATACTATAGATTTTGACTGTGTTTGCAAACAACTGACTAAAACTGCTGTACTGACATACAAGACACATTACATGAGCATGAACATATATTTTCATATATAAATATAGGCATAGTTAAAATAGATATACATAATACGCATACACATCTATGTATGTAACAACTCAACAAAAATAAAGGTCATGTATTAGAAAGAAAGTCAGGAGTGCTATATAGGAGCATTTGGAGGAAGAAAATGAAACAGGGTAATGATGCAAGTATATTATCACAAAAAAGCAATTACAAATCCCTGATTTAAAACGTTAACCATTAATGAACCTCAGAAAGTTTTGAATAGATACTTAATCATGTTTGTCACAATTATTATACTAAAATAAAAAGGGGTTCTCCCCTTTTAAGAATGGTCTTCATTAAAACCATCAAAATTGGACTTTATGCAATTGAAAAGTTTGTATATGTCAAAAGACACAACAAGTTGGACAAAGTGGCAGCCTACAAAATGGGAAAACATTTTTTTTAGCAATTCTACATCTAATAGAGAGTTAACATACAAAATATATAAAGAACCCAAGAAAGGTTAACATAAATACACTGCATTAAAATGGCATACAGATATGAACAGAGAATTCTCAAAAGAGAAAGCTCAAATGGCTGAGAAGCACTTAAAGAAATATTTAACATCCTTAGCCATCAAAAAATGCAAATCAAAACCACTGTGAGATTTCATCTTACAACCATCATAATGGCTAAGATCAATAAAAAAAACGTAACAGCCCGTGCTGATGAGAATTTGAAGTAAACGTTAAGAGTTATCCATTGCTGGTGGGAGTGTAAACTTGTACAGTAACTATGGAAATCAGTTGTTATTATATAAATGGTTCCTCAGAAAATTTGAAACTAATATATTTTAAAATCAAACTATACCCTTCGGCACATATGCAAAGGAGGCTTCATCCTATCACAAAGACACTTGCTCAACCATATTCATTGCTGCTTTATTCACAATAAGCAGAAATTGTAAATAACTTAGAAAATCCTCAACAAAAGAATGAATAAAGGAAATATGGTACATTTATACAATTGTCTATTACTCAGCAGTTAAAAATAGTCATGAAATTTGAAGCTAAATGGGTGTAATTAGAAAATCATCCTGAATGAGGTATTTCAGACACAGAAAGACAAATATGGTATGCATCCATTTATATGTTTGTTGGGGCAATGTTCATTATTGTTGAGAAGCTGTGTCTCTGTATTCTCAATTGTTGTTTACTGTACCAGCAGAGAGCTAAGGGCTGATAAAATTTTGGTATTACCATTTCTATGGCAGGCCAATCACCAGGGTTTCTGTTTGTAAATACTTGTCCTTCCACACCTGTCCAAAACATAAAGAAGTGTTTTTATTTTTTATATTAATTACACTTTATTTATTCACTTTGTTTCAGTCTCAGAAAAAACCCCAGTGCCCAGTTATATTGTTGCTATCTTTGTGGAGCCCCTGTCCTCTCCAGGTCTTCTTTCCTAAGATTTCCTGCACTCTGCTCAAAGTTTGTTTATGCATCTCAGTATCTGATTTGATACAGCTATGTGGAGTCTTTCAGAGGCCCTCCATGGTAGGCTCCTGTCCTGTTTCCTGTTTTCTCCTTCTTCCATGTCCTACCATTTGCCTTGCTGAATGAAGATTTATCACCTTACCCAGGACCCTCCTTCTAACTCACCTTCTTTGAGTTGTAGAGATTTTTGTAGGTTTATTCTATATTATATGTCTAGTATCCACTGAATAGTGAGTATGTACCATGTGTGTCTTTCTCTTTCTGGGATACCTCACTTATGATGATCTTTTCTAGATCCCACCATTTCCCTGCTAATCTCATGATTTCCTCATTTTTAATTGCTGAGTAGTATCCCATTGTGTAAATGTACCACAATTGCTGTATCCATTCCTCCTTTAAGGGGCATCTGGGATGTTTCCAGGTTCTGGTTATTACGAGTAAAGCTGCTATGAACATGGTTTAGTAAATGTCTTTGTTGTGTACTTGAGCATATTTTGGAGTGGCATAGCTAGTTCTTGAGGAAGCACTTTTCCTAATTATCTGATAAAGATCCAGATTGATTTCCAAAGTGGTTGTACAAGTTTCAATTCCTACCAGCAATGGAGGAGGGGTCCCCTTCTCCACATCCTCTCTAGCATCTATTGTCACTTGAGTTTTAGATCTTAGCCATTCTGATAGGTGTCAGGTGAAATCTCAGGGTCGTTTTGATTTGCATCTTCCTGATGACTAAGGATGTTGAACATGTAAGTGTTTCTCTACCATTCTATATTCCTCTAGGGAGAATTCTCTGTTTAGCTCTGTACTCCATTTCTTAGTTGGATTACTTGATTTGTTGCTTTTTAACTGTTTAGTTCTTTATATATTCTGGATTTTAGCCCTCTGTCAGATATATGGTTGGTGACGATCCTTTCCCAGTTTGTAGGCTGTCATTTTCTTCTGAAGACACTGTCTTTTGCTTTACAGAATCTTTTGAGTATCATATGGTTCCATTTATTGACTGTTTATCTTGCAGCTTGTGCTGTTGGTGTTCTGTTCAGGAAGTTGTCTTCTGTACCAAAGAGTAGTAGGCTTTTCCCCACTTTTTCTTCTAACGCATTTAGTGTATCTGGTTTTATGTTGAGGTTTTTCATCCACTTGGACTTTAGTTTTGTGCAGGATAATAAACATGGATCTATTTGCATTTTTCTACATGTAGACATCCATTTAGACCAACTCCAATTGTTGTTGAAAATGCTGTCTTTTTTCCATTGTATGGTTTTGGCTTCTTTGTAAAAAATCAAGTGTCCATAGGTATGTGGGTTTATTTCTGGGTCTTCAATTCATTTGCATTGATCCACCATTCTGTTTCTATGCCAGCACCATGTGGTTTTTATTATTATTGCGCTCTCTCTCTCTCCATATATATATATACATTTATACATTTATATATATAAATATATATATATACATTTATCTATTTATTTATTTATTTTTAATTTTTTTTATTTTATTTTTCTCATTAGTTACATTTTGTTAATTCTGTATCCCTCATTCCCTCCCCAGTCCCACCCTCCCTCCCTCATCTCCTCCCTGCCCCTTTTCAAGTCCATTGATAGGGGAGGACCTCCTCCCCTTTCATATGACTTCGTTTTGTCTGGTATTTTCAGGACTAGCTGCAAAGTCCTCCTCTGTGGCCTAACAGTACTGCTCCTCCCTTGGGAGGTGGGGAGGTCAAAGAAACAGTCATTGAGTTCCTGTTAGAAATAGTCCTTGTTCCCCTTACTATGGGAAACCAATTGATTACTGAGCTATCACGGGTCACATCTGAGCAGAGGTTCTAGGTTTTATCCTCTCATGGTCTTTGGTTGAGTGTCCATCTCAGAAAAGACCCTGTGCCCAGATATGTTTGGTCCTTGTGGAACTCCTTTCCTTTCCACATCAAACTCCCCTTCTTTCATACGATTCCCTGCACTCTGCCGAGGGTTTGGTTATGAGTCTTAGTATCTACTTTGGAACACTGCTAGGTAGAGTCTTTCAGATGCCTTCTGCAGTAGACTCCTGTCATACGTTCAATGCATATTCCATTTGTCTTTCTAAATGAGGATTGATCATCATACCTCGTGTCTGCTTTCTTGATTATCTTCTTTAGGTGTACAGATTTCATTATGTTTATCATATCTTTTAGGTCTATATAAGCGAGTGTATTCCATGTTTGTCTTTCTCCTTCTGGGATACTTCACTCAGAATGATCTTTTCTAGATCCCACCATTTGCCTGCAATTTCATGATTTCCTCTTTTTTTATTGCTGAGTAGTATTCCATTGTGTAAAAATACCACAATTTCTGTACCCATTTCTACACTGATGGACATCTGGGTTGTTTCCAGGTTCTGGCTATTACAAATAAAGCTGCTACAAACATGGTTGAGCAAATGTCCTTATTGTGTACTTGAGCAAATTTTGGGTATATGCCTAGCAGTGGTATAGCTGGTATAGTCTCAAGGAAGCACTATTCCTAGTTGTCTGAGAAAGTGCTAGATTGATTTCCAAAGTGGTTGTACCAGTTTACATTCCCACCAGCAGTGGAGGAGGGTTCCACTTTCTCCACAACCTCTCCAGCATGTGTTGTCACTTGAGTTTTTCATCTTGGCCATTCTGATGGGTGTAAAGGTGAAATCTCAGGGTCATTTTGATTTGCATTTCCCTGATAGCTAATGATGTTGAGCATTTCTTTAAGTGTTTCTCTGCCATTCTATATTCCTCTACAGAGAATTCTCTGTTTAGCTCTGCTCCCCATTTTTTAATTGGATTACTTGGTTTGTAGCTTTTCAGCTTCTTTATTTCTTTGTATATACTGGATATTAGCCCTCTGTCAGATAAAGGGTTGGTGAAGATTCTTTCCCAGTCTGTGGACAGTTGTTTTGTTTTGATGACGGTGTCCTTTGCTTTACAGAAGCTTTTCAGTTTCATGATGTCCCATTTATTGATTGTTGCTCTTAAAGGTTGTGCTGCTGGAGTTCTGTTCAGGAAGTTGTCTCCTGTGCCAATGAGTTCTAGGCTCTTCCCCACTTTTTCTTCTAACAGATTTAGCGTATCTGGTTTTATGTTGAGGTCTTTGATCCACTTAGACTTTAGTTTTTTGCAGGGTGATAAATGTGGATCTATTTTCATTTTTCTGCTTGTAGACATCCAATTAGACCAGCACCATCTGTTGAAGATGCTATCTTTTTTCCATTGAATGGTTTTGACTGCTTTGTCAAAAATCGAGTATTCATAGGTACATGGGTTTATTTCTGGGTCTTCTATTCTGTTCCATTGATCCTCCTTTTTATTTCTATGCCAATACCATGCAGTTTTTATTACTATTGCTCTGTAGTACAGCTTGAGATCGGGGATGGAGACACCTCCAGATGATCTGTTCTTGTACAGGGTTGTTTTGGAGATTCTGGGTTTTTTGTTTCTCCATATGAAGCTGAGAATCTTTTTTCAAGGTCTGAAAAGAATTGAGTTGGTATTTTGATGGGAATTGCGTTGAATCTGTAGATTGCTTTTGGCAGGATAGCTATTTTCACAATGTTAATCCTACCAATCCATGAGCACGGGAGATCTTTCCATCTTCTGAGATCTTCTTCAATTTCTTTCTTCAGAGACTTGAAGTTTTTCTCAAACAGGTCTTTCACTTGCTTGGTTAGAGTCACCCCAAGGTACTTTATGTTATTAGTGGCTATTGTGAAGGGTGTTGTTTCCCTAATTTCTTTCTCAGCCCTTTTGTCTTTTGTGTACAGGAGGGCTTCTGATTTTTTTGAGTTGATTTTGTACCCTGCCACTTTGGTGAAGGTGTTCATCAGATGAAGGAGTTCTTTGGATGAATTTTTGGGGTCACTCATGTATACTATCATATCATCTGCGAATAGTGACATTTTGACCTCTTCCTTTCCAATTTGTATCCCCTTGATCTCCTTTAGTTGTCTTATTGCTCTGGCTAGGACTTCAAGTACTATGTTGAAGAGATATGGAGAGAGTGGGCAGCCTTGTCTTGTCCCTAACTTCAGTGGGATTGCTTTAAGTTTCTCTCCATTGAGTTTGATGTTGACTGTAGGCTTGCTGTATATTGCCTTTACTATGTTTAAGTATGTGCCTTTTATCCCTGATCTCTCCAAGACTTTAAACATGAATGGGTGTTGGACTTTGTCAAATGGTTTTTCAGCATCTAAGGATATGATCATGTGGTTTTTCTCCTTCAGTTTGTTTATGTGGTGGATTACATTGATGGATTTCTGTATGTTGAACCACCCTTGCATGCCTGGGATGAAGCCTATTTGGTCATGGTGGATGATATCTTTGATGTGTTCTTGGATTTGGTTTGCAAGTATTTTATTGTGTATTTTTGCATCAATATTCATAAGAGAGATAGATCTGAAGTTCTCTTTTTTTGTTGGGTCTTTGTGTGGTTTGGCTATCAGGGTGACTGTTGCTTCATAGAATGAGTTTGGTAGTGTTCCTTCTGTTTCTATTTTGTGGAATAGTTTGAGCAGAATTGGTATTAGCACTTCTTTGAAGGTCTGGTAGAATTCTGCACTGAGACCATCAGGCCCAGGGCTTTTTTTGGAGGGGAGACTGTTAATGACTGCTTCTATTTCCTTGGGGGATATAGGGTTATTCAGTCTTTCTACCTGATCTTGACTTAATGTTGAAAGATGGAATCTATCAAGAAAATTGTCCATTTCGTTTAGATTTTCAAATTTTGTGGCGTATAGGCTTTTGTAGTATGACCTAATGATTGTTTGGATTTCTTCAATGTCTGTAGTTATGTCCCCCTTTTCATTTCTGATTTTGCTGATTTGGATAGATTCTCTCTGCTTTTTAGTTAGCTTGGCTAAGGGTTTGTCTATCTTGTTGATTTTCTCAAAGAACCAGCTTTTTGTTTCATTGATTCTTTGAATAGTTTTATTTGTTTCTAATTGATTGATTTCAGCCCTGAGTTTGATTATTTCCAGCCTTCTGCTCCTCTTGGGTGTATCTGCTTCTTTTTTTCTAGTGTTTTCAGTTGGGCCATTAAGTTACTTGTATGTGATGTTACAAATTTCTTCTTGCAGGCACTTAGTGCTATAAAATTTCCCCTGAGCACTGCTTTCAATGTGTCCCATAAATTTGGGTATGTTGTGCCTTCATTTTCATTGAGTTCTAGGAAGTCTTTAATTTCTTTCCTTATTTGTTCCTTAACCCAGCTGTCATTGAGTAACAAGTTGTTCAGTTTCCATGTGCGTGTAGGTTTTTGGTTATTTCCATTGTTGTTGATGTCCAGCTTTAGTCCATGGTGGTCCGATAGAATACAAGGGATTATCTCAATCTTTTTATATCTGTTGAGGCTTGCTTTGTGACCAACTATATGGTCTGTTTTGGAGAAGGTTCCATGAGGTGTTGAAAAGAAGGTATACTCTTTTGAGTTTGGGTGGAAAGATCTGTAGACATTTATTAGGTCCATTTGATTTAGGGACTCTGTAAGTGCTTTTATGTCCCTATTTGTTTTCTGTCTAGTTGATCTGTCCCTTGGTGAGAGTGGAGTGTTGAAGTCACCCACTATTAGGGTATTGTGATCAATGTGTGGTTTAAGCTTTAATAATGTTTCATTTATGAATGTAGGTGCTCTTGTATTTGGGGTATAGATGTTTAGGATTGTGATGTCTTCTTGGTGAATTTTTCTTTTGATGAGAATGTAGTGCCCCTCTATGTCTTTTTTGATTAGTTTTGGTTGAAAATCTATTTTATTAGATATTAGGATAGCCATTCCTGCTTTTTTTTTTTTTTTTGGTCCATTTGCTTGAAAAACTGTATTCCAGCCTTTTGCTCTGAGGTAACATTTATCTTTGTTGCATAGGTGTGTTTCTTGGATGCAGCAGAATGTTGGTTCCTGTTTCTGCACCCATTCTGTTAGTCTGTGTCTTTTTATTGGAGAGTTGAATCCATTGATGTTGATAGATAATAATGACCATTGAATGTCATTTCCTATTACTGTGGAGTTGGTGATGTTACTGTGAATCATTGCTTGTTTGCTTTTGATTTTTGTTGGGAATTATCTTTAATCTATGTTTTCTTGGGTGTATTTGTTTTCATTGGATTGGACTTTTCCTTCTAGTATCTTCTGTAGGGCTGGGTTGCTGTTCAAATATTGCTTAAATTTAGTTTTGTCATGGAATATTTTATTTTCTCCATCTATGTTGATTGAAAGCTTTGCTGGGTAAAGTAGTTTAGGTTGGCATCTGTGGTCCCTTAGGGCCTGCATGATATCTCCCCAGGCCCTTCTGGCTTTCATAGTTTCTGATGAGAAGTCCGGTGTGATTCTGATAGGTTTGCCTTTATATGTTACTTGGCCTTTTTCCCTTGCTGCTTTTAGTATCTTTTCTTTGTTCTGTAAATTAAGTGTTTTGACTATGATGTGGCATGAGGAGTTTCTTCTCTGGTCTAGTCTATTTGGTGTTCTGTAGGCCTCTTGTATGTTTGTGGACATCTCTTTCTTTAGATTGGGAAAATTTTCTTCTATGATTTTCTTGAAAATATTTTCTGGACCTTGTAGCCTGGACTCCTCTTCATCTTCAATTCCTATTATTTTTAGATTTTGCCTTTTCATGGCATCCTTGATTTCTTGGATGGTTTGTGTTTGGGATTTTTCTGATTTTGTTTTTGCTTTGAGAGAAGTATCAATTTCTGTGAGTGTATCTTCAGCACCCGAGATTCTCTCTTCCATCTCTTGTATTCTATTAGCAATGCTTACCTTTGTGATTCCTTCTCTTTTCTCTAAGTTCTTCAGTTCCAGGGTTTTCTCAGTTTGTGTTTTCTTTATTGATTCTAATTCTGTTTTCATGTCTTGCAAAATTTCCTTTATCTGTTTGAGTGTGGATTCCTCTGTCTCCATGATGGTCTCTATTTTTTTGTTTGTTTCCTCTCTTAGTGCCTCTGCTTCTGCCTCCAATTCTTTGGCTATATTTGCATGTGTTTCTTTAAGAGCTTCTTCGTTCACTTCGTTTTTCTTTGTTTCTATTTGGGAGGCCAAATCTTTAAGGGATTTTTTTGTATCCTCTTTAACTGTTTGAATCTCTATGACTATTTCTCTGAGAGATTTGTTGCTTTCCTCTTTATGTGCCTCAATTAACTGGATAATCATAGCTTTAAAATCATTTTCTTGTGTTTTTGCTGAGTTGGAGTGTCCAATAATTTTAGAGGTTGCCGGTGAAGCCATGATATCTTCATTTGTGTCGGCTGTGTTCTTTCGCCGACCTCTGGCCATTTGGTTATCCATAGTGTTCACTGTCTGTTCCTGGATTCTGCAGGTCAGACTGGTTTTTCTCTGGTATCTGGAGAATTCTTCAGGAAAATGGGTGAGGTCTAGTGGTTTCAGTGTGTGCGTTGGTTATTCAGCTATACCTGTAGAAGGAAAGTTCGCAGGTGCAGAAGGACAAATGCAGGGTAGCGTGTGTTTGAGCGTGTGCTTGTGGGTGTGTCCTAAGGGACAGGGTGTTGGTGAATGAAGAGGCCTTCAGTGTGTGAGAGGGGTGCCCTGCAGGTACTGAAGTTGTTGCAGGCGCTGAAGGATCGCAGGCGCTAAGGGATCGCAAGCGCTGTTGAAGAATGAGCGCGTGTATTGATTTTACAAGTCTGCTGGTCTTCGGTGTCTATTCAGCTGGTTTTCTGCCACTGAGGGGTTGGATGGCCCATACAATCACTGGCTGGGCAGCCTTGTGTATTCTGTGCTGCCACTTGCAGACTTGGGGCCTGGGAAGGGTTGTACTGTGGATCTGAGTCTCTGTGGCTAGCACTGTATTGGACGTACGCTCTGGCGAGGTGGAGTTTCGGTGGTGCGTGCACTCCTGCAGAGCCGGGTGGTGGTGGTAGTGGGGGGGGGGGGTGTTCCGTGGGTCAAGAGCTCGGCGAGAGGGCCCTAGGTGGCGTGTGTTCTCCTCTGAGTGGTGGCGTTCAGCAGGTCGTTACTACTCTCCGCTGCGGCTGAGGGGTCTGGAGCCCTGCCTCCCTGCCTCCAACTGTCTTGGGTCCCAGACACTGAGCTTTGCGGCTTTGGTATACCGGAAGAATTGTATTGTGGATCTGAGTCTCTGTGGTTAGCGCTCAGCGTTTGGAGCTCTGTGATTGTGCCTGCGCTCCTCCTGTGAGGAGGTTTCTGGGGTTATTGCGCTCTGGCAGCTTGGGACGTGAGCTCCACTGCACTTCCTGCTGCTGTCTAGCTTGGGATCGCGTCAGCAGGATGGGGGAGGGGACGCTCCACGGGTCTGGAGGGCCGTAAGTGTCCTCAGTGGGGCCGGGTGTGACGTGTGTCCAAGGAGGGGATGGGTGTTCAACGGGTGGTTACAGCAGACTGCAGCTGTAAGGGGCCCGGAGCACTATCTCTGCTGCCTTGATCTCCCAGATGTGAGCTTTGCGCTCAGCTGCCTGGTGCTGTGTGCGGGTTTCCCCGCGAGAGGCCCAGACAAGGGAAGTGCCCCATTTCCTTCCCGGAGAAGTCCACCCCAGATCTAAATCTACTAGTACTCCATGCTTCTGTGGTGGCCCCTCTCCTTTAGAAAGCCCAAAAGTCCAAATTCTACCTTCGATTGACTCTCCACTCACCAATTCCGGAGATTCATGTCTTCTGCCTCTCCAAAACAGTGAACTCTGCTCGCCACCATCGTGGAGTCCCTCCTTATTTATTTATTTATTTATTTATTTATTTATTTATTTATTTATTTATTTATTTATTTATATTAGTCACAGGTCATTCACTTTGTATCCCAGTTGTAGCCCCCTCTCTCTTTGCCTCCCAATCCCACCCTCCCTCCCTCATCTCCTCCCTGCTCCCATCCAAGTTGGTATTTTGATTGGGATTGAATTGAATCTATAGATTGCTTTTAGCAGAATGACCATTTTCACTAAGTTAATCCCACTGATCCATGAGCACAGGAGATCTTTCCATCTTCTGATATCTTCTTTAATTTCTTTCTTCAGAGACTTGAAGTTTTTTTCAAACAGATCTTTTGCTTGCTTGGTTACGGTCACACCAAGGGGATTTCTGTATATTAAATCAACCCTGCATGTCTGGGATAAAGCCTACTTGGTCATGGTGGATGACATCTTTTTTATGTTCTTGGATTAGGTTTGCAAGGATTTTATTGAGTGTTTTTGCATCAATGTTCATAAGAGATAGGTCTGAAGTTCTCTTTTTTGTTGGGTTTTTGTGTGGTTTAGGTATTAAGGTGACTGTAGCTTCATAGAAGTAGTCTGGGAAAGTTCCTTCTGTTTCTATTTTGTGGAATAATTTGAAGAAAATTGAAATTAGTGCTTCTTTGAAGGTCTGGTGGAATCCTCCGCTGAAACCATCTGGCCCAGAGCTTTTTTTTGGAAGGAAGACTGTTGATGACTGCTTCTATTTCCTTGGAGAATGTAGGGCTATTCAATCTGCCTGATCTTGACTTAATTTTGGTAGATGGAATATACCAAGAAAATTGTCCATTTCATTTAGATTTTCAAATTTTGTGGCATATAGGCTTTTGTAGCACGACCTGATGAATGTTTGGATTTCCTCAGTGTCTGTAGTTATGTCCCTCTTTTCATTTCTGATTTTGCTGATTTGGATAGTTTCTCTCTGCCTTTTAGTTAGTTTGGCTAAGGGTTTGTCTATCTTGTTGATTTTCTCAAAGAACCAGCTCTTGGTTTCATTGATTCTTTAAATAGTTTTATTTGATTCTAATTTATTGATTTCAGCTCTGAGTTTTATTATTTCCAGCCATCTACTCCCCTTGCGTGTATCTGCTTCTTTTTTTTTCCCCTTAGGGCTTTAAGTTTGGTCATTAAATTCCTTGTATGAGATGTTTCAAATTTCTTCTTGAAGGCCCTTTAGTGTTATGAATTTTCCTCTGAGCACTGCTTTCATTGTGTCCCATAAGTTTAAATATGTTGTGGCTTCATATTCATTGAATTTCAAGAATTTGTAATTTCTTTCTTTATTTCTTCCTTACTTAACCCAGCTTCACTGAGTAGTGAGTTGTTCAGTTTCCATGTTCCAGTTTCCATAGGCTTTTAGCTATTTCCATTGTTGTTGAGATCCAGCTTAAGTCCATGGTGCTCAGATAAAATACAGGGGATTAATTCAATCTTCTTGTATCTGTTGAGGCTTGCTTTGTGACCAAGTATTTGGTCTATTTTGGAGAAGGTTCCATGAGGTGCTGAAAAGAAGGGATATTCTTTTGAGTTTGGGTAAAAAGTTATGTAGGTCCATGTGATTTACGACCTCTGTTAAGTGCCTTTATTTCCCTATTTGGCTTCTGTCTAGATGATCTGCTGCTTGTTGAGAGTGGAGTGTTGATATCTCCCACTTTTAAAGTGTTGGGATTGATGGGTGATTTAAGCTTTAGTAATGTTTCATTTACAAATGTAGGCGGTCTTATATTTGGGGCATAGATGTTCAGAATTGTGATGTTCTAATCTTGGATTTTTTCTTTGATGAGAATGCAGTGCTCCTCTTCATCTTTTTTGATTAATTTTGGTTGAAATTAAAAAATATGGAATGCTTCACGAATTTGCATGTCATCCCTGCTCAGGGGCCAGGCTAATCTTCTCTTTTTAGTTCCATTTTAGTATATGTGCTGAGGAAGTGAGCACAAACATAAAGGATTAATCAGCTGTCTTTGCCTAAAGACAACCAAAGGGATGTTTGGGTGTTTTCTGACTGATGATTAGTTATAATAAAGTGCTGATGGCCAATATCTGAGGCAGGAAATATAGGTGTAGGACTTTTAGGAAGAGAGGGATGCAGGGAGAAGCAAGCAAAGTTGAGAGAATCAAAAGAGACATGAAATGAACAGATAAGACAGGAAAAGTCGCAGAAAGGTCAAGAGCTATGCACATTTTGGGACACAGTGCAGGAAAGTTGGGTTAAGTTAGAATCTAGCTGAGAGACGGTCCCTGAAAAAAGCCAAAAGCTTTAAGCAATATAGAAGTCTTACATGTTGTTATTATTTGAATCACTTGCAATATATTTGGATATTAACCAAGCTGCAATCCTTAGTCCTCCAACCGTAGTTACAGAGTAAGGGACTAGCGTTGCTAGATAGATTTCCCTGGGAAAGGGAAATAGAATAGTTATAGATGGTTTGGAGGTTTTGACAGGAAGATCAATTGGGGAGGGGAAGAAAAGAGGGGTATTAGGGAAAGAATACAGAGAATGACAGCTAAACCCAAGGGATAGTTGAGGAGATGTATGGCAACCTAATACAGCAGAAGTTTCCTAAACTGTATGCAAATATGAAGGCAATATAAATGACAAATAATGGGGGTGGGGGATAGAGCCCCAAGTGGGCATCTCTTTTATCAGGATTAGATTACATCTAATTGCGTTTTTGGTTGAGTCCCATGGGAACCCCTAAACAAACAACCCATGTTGTTCCCATGACTAAGATTTCTTTCCACACAAAGGCAAAAGGGTCCCATTGCTAACGGCAACACTTATACCAGTTAGAGCAATAAAACTGGTGCCTACATAAAGCCTTCACCCCTATATGCTAGTGTCTTTGGTATAAGTAAGTATGTTTACACTCTACAAGAAGAGAAATGAAGACCAAGCCAGGCAGAAACTCCAGATCAATGATGTTGTTTAGTCTATAAAATATGTTGGAGCAATGGTGGCAGAAAGCTTATGGGAATAATTCCAATATTTGATTTGACTTAAGGCCCTCTCCCATGAAATGGAACTGATCCCAGACACTACTTGGGTGACCAAGCCCTGGGAGTAGATATCCCAAAACCCTAGGGAAAAACCAAATGCTAAGGTAAAAAAAAAAAAATTATTAGTGATAAAGTGACTCCTAAGTTTATTCTTCTGTACTCATCGATCAATGCCTTGCTTAACCATCATTAGAGGAGTTTCTTTTTGCAGGAAATGGGAAAAAATATAAACACCCACAGTCAGACATTATGCAAACATTAAGAGACCTTGGAACACCATTCTTAAATGGGATAACTTCATCAAATCCTGGTTCTCAGGGGAAAAAGAAAAAAAAAAAAAAAAGAAAACAACCTTGAAGAGGACATGAAAAGAACCAGTGGGAATGGAGGATACCACAAAAACAATACCCTCTAAATCAACATGATCAGAGTTCATATGAATTCACAGAGACTACAGTGAGATGCACATAATCTGCACGGGTCTGCACCAGGTTGTCTTCACATATTTTATATTTTATTATCATTTATTATTCTGTATTATTCTTCCATATTCTTCTATATGTTATGGCTTCCAGTTTATTGGTTTTATGGGATTCCTGAGTGTGTGTATGAAAGTGGATCTATGATTCTTTTGCCTTCTGTAGGACACATTTTTTTTTCTTTTTGGTTGTTTTGTCCAAATCTAATGTGTTAGTTTTGTTATATTATATTATATTATATTATATTATATTATATTATATTATATTATATTATATTATATTATATTATATTATATTATATTATATTGTATTATATTATTACCTTTCAGAAGCCCTTTTGCTTTCTATTGAGAGACAGACATGGATAGATCTGGGTGGGAGAAGAAAATTAAAATTATAAAAAGAAAGGCTTGACCAAGAAAAATACTTTCCTTTCCTCAGAGTTGACCACTGCTGTAACTGATACATATCAGAGAAGCATGGAGGAAGCCAGAATCTCCTTCAAGAAAGAACTAAATTGTCATGTAGATTTGTGAGCCTATGTCCTTCTTGCTTTGCACTCACGTGGGCCACTCAGCAGTGCATGTGGACAACCCATTTTCAAGGAATTCCAAATAAAGAATCAGAAATTGGAGAATGAATAATTATACGGGGTCTTACAGTCTAAGCAGGAGATTGCTTGTCCTAATTAATTAAATGTTTTTACCCTGCTTACTTCATGAAGTTCTGTTTTAAGGTATATCACACAATGTTTTTCTTTTAATATTTAACGTGAGAGATTTCATCATTCTTGCTTCATTAGGAAACTGAAATTTTTTTCTGTATTATTCTTCATATATTTATATACTATTTTATGTGAATTTCCCTCTTCCTTGTAGTATGACAGAAAATGCACTAAAGACAGAGACTGTGTAATAGCATAGCTGACCCCAGAAGCCCCAGCAATAGTCCTGTTATATTTGGACATACATCATCAAGAATTTCAAAACTCAAAGCAGTATCCAGCTGCTTCTCTGATTAAATCTTTGTCTAGTGTAGCCAGAAGTACAACTCACCATGCAAGCAATTATATAAAGGCCTTAAAGAAGAACTTTGTGCTTCTTAGAATAAAATTTAGAGTCAGAGGTAAATTATGCCAAATAATTTTGAGATAAAACTGACTTAATGCATTATATTTACTTGAATGTTCATGATGAAGATCTAGGTCTATATAACAAATTAAATATTCAGGATACTGAGAATATAAATCACGTACACACACACACACACAGAGAGAAAGAGAGAGAGAAATTGCCATAAAATCTGTAAGAAAATTTCTTTAGTGTCCTTAGTGTTTCTCATCCATTCTGTTTCCAGCTTTTTATATATTAATTTATTTTTTATTTATTATAGTATTTTCCCTTTGTATCCCTGCTGTAGCCCCCTCTCTTATTCACTCCCAGTCCCACCTTCCCTCCTTCTCCTCCCATGCCCCTCTCCAAGTCTACTGATAGGGGAGGTCCATCTCCCCTTCCATCCAACCACAGTCTATCAGGCCTTATCAGGACTTGTTGCATTCCTCTGTGGCCTGGTAAGGCTGCCCACCCCACTTCAGGGGAAAGTGATCAAAGAGACAGCCGCTGAGTTCATGACAGAGGAAATCCCTGTTCTGATTACTAGGGAACCCACTTAGAGACTGAGTTGCCATGGGCTACATCTGTTGAGGGGTTTTAGGTTATCTCCTTGGTTGGATATCAACTTTTAAAAAACTACTATCACCTTTCTTAACCTCTGGGTGTTTCTTATAGTCTTTCTTTTATTTGAAAACTTAAAAACATTGGTAGACTACTATTTAGATAAACTGTAAATCTAGTTCCATATCTTTTCCCCATGACAAAACAGGAATTAGAGATTGCTAAACCAAAGATTGGAGGGCTAAAAGACTATTTCCTCTGTGCCATACCAAGGTATATCAAATCAATATGGCTCCAGCCTGTTGATGGTAGACTTGGTCACCATAGAAAGTGCTTGATTAAATTCTACTTAAATTTATTCTGTTTCTCCTTAAGAATACACAGCTTAGGGGCTTGGGAGATGGCTCAGAGGTTAAGAGCACTGGTTGTTCTACCAACGGTTCTGAGTTCAATTTCCAGCAACCATATGGTGTCTCATAATTCTCTATAATGAGATCTGTTGCCCTCTTCTGGCCTGCAAAAGAATATGCAGGCAGGGTACTGTATAAATAATAAATAAATCTTAAGAAAAAAAGAATACTCAGTTTTAAAAATTTACTATGCATTGTTCATGGTACACTATGTGAAGAAGAATAAATAGATAAATTATGTGACATTCTTCTATTTTGTGCTATGTCCCGTAAGGCTTACTGAGATGACTGATATATAAAAAGTGTATATATTTATGGGTACAATGGGACATTACATGCTCAAACACATGAATTAACAATACTATTACTTTCCATGTTGATCATTTTGTGTAAACATCATTTAAGAACAACTGTCTTAGCAACTTTGAAATATATAGCAATTTGTATGGTTGGAGAGTTGACTCAGCAGTTAGGAGAATTGGCTCGTCTTCCAGAGGACCTGGGTTCAATTCCCACCATCCACATAGCAGCTCATAACTGTCGGTAACTCCAAGATCTGACACACTCACACAGACATATATGGAGGCAAAACACTATGCATATAAAATAAAATTGAATGTAATTAAAATGATAATTTGTAGATATAAACATCATGCTACACATGGAATCTGACTACTCATAGTAGGTTTTCAATAGGCATTTAAAAGGCACTCATCAGGGGATCCAAGAAGGCCGTGACCAGCACGCACAGTTTCTGAGAGGCAGAGGAACTGAAGCGCTGTAATTGCTGAGTGGAGGGACAACTAAAGCCAGGGAAACAATGGTGAGGCTTTCTGAACAAGAGGGAACATCACACGAGTTGAGACCTTTAGTCTCAGGTCACCTGTGGACTTCTTTGGGGAAGGAAAGAAACGATCATGTGATCCCCTGCACTCTGCTCTTTCAGACCTCCCTCCTCCTCTGCACAACCAGCTCACAGAGATTCTCAGCACAGAACTCATTGCCTGGAGACTATGACAACAAAGGTGGGGCTCCTAGCTCCTCAGTGGTGGCAGCCAGCTGTACTCTCTTTCTGAAGCCCAGATCTGTGGTACAATCCTCCCTAGGTCCCTCATCTGCCAACAGCCATTCGGACTCCTAAGGGCCTCTCAGTCAGTGACTGTAAGGCCTGCCCAACCACTCAGTGCCAGATAATAGACTATACAGCCACCAAAGTCCAGCAGACCCACCAAACAAACTAGGCACACCAGGCACCGAGCCACCCGGGTCTTCTGACCACTGTTGTAGGCCTCCAGGACTTCCCAGAAGGCACCTGGATGGGCAAACCAATCTGTTTCTGCAGCTGGACTCCCTAATGTGGTGGCTATAGTGCCACTGAGCTGTTGGAGCTGTCAGTCCTCCTGTATGACTCAGCAGGTCCAAACCAGAGAGTACAGAGCCCAAATATCCCTATCCTTGCCTATGTGACCTGCTTGAGAGTGAGTGAGCCCTCAAGAGCCTGCAGAGCCCCAGATCCAGGGTCCTTCTAAACTAGCAACCAGATATCAGACTCCTCCCACCCAAACACTCACTGTGGGAAAGAGAGGGGCTCTTGAGCCATTGAAGCCCCTGCTCTCAGGGTCCAAAACTAGAGTTCAGGCAAATAACACTGGGAGCTCAGACAGAACAGAATAGCAGTAGTCTGTAGCATAAGGAAATTGAGCTTCGATTATCACGAGTGCCTGGTACATCTACACCACATACACAAGTAAACCCTTAGATGTCTGCAAGGCAGAGCCCCTCCCACACACTCAAGGGTTCTACATTCTCTATCACTTTGTCACTCAAGGGAAAGATTTCTACGCACACACACATAAACATGCTCATCCTCATTTTTCCTTCTGCACCCATGGACTTTCCTCCCACAGATATAGCTGAAACACCAATGCACACTGAAACCACTGGACCTCTCTCATCTTCCTGAAGAATTCTCCAGACACCAGAGAAAGACGGTACCAGTGTGAACTGAAGAATCCAGGAAGAAACAGTGAATATTACAGATAAGCAAATGGCCAGGGGTCAGCGAAAGAACACATCCAACATATATCAGGACATGGTGGCTTCACCAGTAAACCCTCAAATTAACGGATACTCCAATTCATCGGAAACACAGGAAAATGACTTTAAAGCTATGCTTATCCAGTTATTTGAGGCACATAAAGAGGAAACAAACAAGTCTCTCAGAGAAATAGCCATAAAAATACAGAGAGTTAAAGAGAAAACGAACATATCTTTCAAAGAATGGTCCACTAAGTGAAAACAAAGAAAGAGGAAATAAACAAAGTTCTCAAAGAAACACAGGCAAAAATAGTCAAACAAATAGAGGCAAAAGTAGAGATACAATTAGTGGCATATAGAGAGAAAATGAAGAAAAAAAATAGACAGGAATCCACATTCACACAGATGAAGGAAATGGTGCAAGGCATGAAAACAGAATCAATAAAGATAACACAAACTGAGAAAACCCTGGAGCTGGAGAACCTACACAAAAGATCAGGAACCACAAAAGTAAGTATCACCAATAGAATACAAGAGATGGAAGAGAGAATCTCAGGAGCTGAAGATACACTCATAGAAATTGATACTTCTCTCAAAGAAAAAGAAAATCAGAAAAGTCCCAAACACAAAACATCAAAGAAATCAAGGATGCCATGAAAAGGCAAAATCTAAGAATAATAGGAATTGATGAAAAAGAAAATTCAAGGCTCCAAGGTCTAGAAAATATTTTCAAGAAAATCATACAAGAAAATTTCCCCAACCTAAAAAAAGAGATGTCCACAAACATGTAAGAGGCCTACAGAACAACAAATAGACTAGACCAGAAGAGAAATACCTCACATCACATCATAGTCAAAACACTAAATCTACAGAACAAAGAAAAGATATTAAAAGCAGCAAGGAAAAAAGGCCAAGTAACATATAAAAGTAAACCAATCAGAATCACACCAGACTTCTCATCAGAAACTATGAAAGCCAGAAGGGCCTGGGCAGATGTTATGCAGAGTTTAAGGGACCACAGATGCCAACCCAGATTACTATACCCAGCAAAGCTTTCAATCAACATAGATGAAGAAAACAAAATATTTCATGATAAAACTAAATTTGAGCAATTTCTATACAGCAACTAAGCCCTACAGAAGATAATAAAAGGAAAACTCTAATCCAATGAAATCAACTATACCCAAGTAAACATAAGATAAAGATAATGTCCCAACAAAAATTAAAAGAAAACAAGCAAGGAATGACAATAAGACCACCAACTCCACGAGAAATAGACCTAATGTTCATTGGTCACCATTATCAATCAACATCAACAGACTCAACTCTCCAATAAAGATACACAGACTAACAGATTGGTGCAGAAACAGGATCTAACATTCTGCTGCATCCAAGAAACACACCTCTGCAACAAAGATAAACACTACCTCAGAGTAAAGGGCTGGAAAAATGTTTTCCAAGCAAATGGACCCAGAAAACAAGCTAGGGTAGTTATCCTAATATCTAATAAAATAGACTTTCAATAAAAATTAATCAAAAAAAGATTAGTTGGGGCATGACACTCTCATCAAAGGCAAAATCCACCAAGAGGACATCACAATTCTGAACATCTATGCCACAAATACAAGAATACCTA
Organism: Psammomys obesus; assembly: GCF_907164565.1. Taxonomy (NCBI): domain Eukaryota; kingdom Metazoa; phylum Chordata; class Mammalia; order Rodentia; family Muridae; genus Psammomys; species Psammomys obesus. The sequence continues at coordinate 2,093,290 of NW_026585797.1, read as the reverse complement.
CATTCTTAAATGAAACATTATTAAAGCTTAAATCACACATAGATCCCATCATCTTAATAGTGGGAGACTTCAACACCCCAGTTTCACCAAGGGACAGATCATCTAGACAGAAACCAAATAGGGAAATAAAGGCACTTACAGAGGCCCTAACGCAAATGGACCTAATAGATGTCTACATAACTTTTCACCCAAACTCAAAAGGGTATACCTTCTTTTCAGCACCTCATGGAGACTTCTCGAAAAGAGACTATACAGTTGGTCACAAAGCAAGCCTCAACAGATACATGAAGATTGAAATAATCCTCTGTATTCTATCTGACTGCCATGTACTAAAGCGGACCTCAACATTAGAAATAGCAAAAAGCCTACACACATGGAAACTGAACAACTTGTTACTCAATGACAGCTGGGTTAAGGAAGAAATAAAGAAAGAAATTAAAGACTTCCTAGAATTCAATGAAGATGAAGGTAAAACATACCCAAATTTATGGGACACAATGAAAACAGTGCTCAGAGGAAATTTCAAATCATTAAGTGCCTTCAAGACGAAATTTGTGACATCTCATACAAGCAACATAATGGCCCAACTGAAAGCCCTAGGAAAAAAAAAAAAAAGAAGCAAATACAACCAAGAGGAGCAGATGTCTGGAAATGATCAAATTCAGTGCTGAGATCAATCAATTAGAAACAAATAAATTAATTCAAAAAATCAATAAAACCAAGAGCTGGTTCTTTGAGAAAATCAACAAGATAGACAAACAATTAGCCAAACTAACTAAAAGGCAGAGAGAAACAATTCAAATCAATAAAATCAGAAATGAAAAGGGGGACATAACTACAGACACTGAGGAAATCCAACCAATCATTTTGTGGCCTATGTGTCACAAAATTTGAAAATCTAAATGAAATGGAGAATTTTCTTGATAGATTCAAGAAGTCAAAATCAAGTAGAAAGAATGAATAGTCCTATAACCCCAAGGAAATAGAAATAGTCATCAACAGTTTCCCTTCCAAAAAAAAGCACTGGGCCAGATGGATTCAATGCAGAAATCTACCAAACCTTCAAAGAAATGCTAACTCCAATTCTCTTCAGACTATTCCACAAAATAGAAACAGAAGGAACTTTACTAAACTCATTTTATGAAACCACATCATCTTGATACCTAAACCACACAAAGACACCCCCCCAAAAAAAGAGAACTACAGACCTATCTCTCTTATGAACACTGATGCAAAAATACTCAATAAAATACTTGCAAACAAATCCAAGAATACATAAAGAATATCATTCACCATGGCCAAGTAGGCTTCATCCCAGGCATGCAAGGGTGTTTCAAAGCTATTATTGAAATCCACCATAGGAAAAAAAATTAAGGAGAAAAACCACATGATCATCTCCTTAGATGCTGAAAAAGCATTTGACAAAATCCAACACCATTCATATTTAAAGCCTTAGAGAGATCAGGGAAACAAGGCACATACCTAAATATAGTAAATTCAATATAGAGCAAGCATATAGCCAACATAAAACTCAATGGAGAGAAACATAAAACAATCCCACAGAAATCAGGGAAAAGCAAGGCCACCCACTCTCTCTGTATCTCTTCAACATAGTACTGATAGTCCTAGCTAGAGCAATGAGGAGACAACTAAAGGAGATCAAGGGGATACAAATTGAAAAGGAAAGAGATCAAAGTATCACTATTTGCAGATAATATGATAGTATACATGACTAACCCGAGAAATTCAACCAGATAACTCCTTCAGCTGATAAACACCTTCAGCAAAGTGGCTGGATACAAAATCCACTCAAAATGTCAGAAGCCCTCCTATATACCAAAAGAGCCGAGAAAAAAATTAGGGAAACAACACCCTTCACAATAGTCACTAATAACGTAAAGTACCTTGGGGTGACTCTACCCAAACAAGTGAAAGACCTTTTTAAGAAAAACTTCAAGTCTTTGAAGAAAGAAATTGAAGAAGATATCAGAAGATGGAAAGATCTGCCATGCTCATGGATTGGTAGGATTGACATAGTGAAAATGGTCATGCTGCAAGAAACAATCTACAAATTCAATTTAATTCAAATCAAAATACCAACACAATTCTTTACAGATATTGAAAGAAAAATTCTTAACTTTATATGGAAAAACAAAAAACCCAGAATTTCTAACATGATCCTGTACAACAACAGATTATCTGGAGGTATCTCCATGCCTGATCTCAAGCTGTACCACAGAGTAATAGTAATAAAAATGGCATGGTATTGGTATAGAAACAGAAAGGAATATCAATGGAACAGAATAGAAGACCCAGAAATAAGCCCAAACACTTATGGACACCTGATTTTTGACAAAGAAGCAAAAATCATTGAATGGAAAAAAGACGGCATCTTCAACAAATGATGCTGGTCCAACTGGATGTCTACATGCAGAAAAATGAAAATGGTTCCATATTTATCACCCTGCACAGAACTAAAGGCCAAGTGCATCAAAGACCTCAATATAAAACCAGACATACTAAATCTGTTAGAAGAAAAAGTGGGGAAGAGCCTAGAACTCATTGGCACAGGAGACAACTTCCTGAACAGAACACCAACAGCGCAGGCTCTAAGAGCAACAATCAATAAATGAGACCTCATGAAACTGAAAAGCTTCAGTAAAGCAAAGGACACCGTCATCAAAACAAAACGACAGCCTACAGACTGGGAAATGATCTTCACCAACCCTATGTCTGACAGAATGCTGATATCCAGAATATATGAAGAACTAAAGAAGTTAAAATGCAATAAATCATGCAATCCAATTAAAAAAGTTGGGAACAGAGCAAAACAGAGAATTCTCTGTAGAGGAATATCGAATGGCAGAGAAACATGTGAAGAAATTTTCAACCTCATTAGCCATCAGGGAGATGCATATCAAAATGACCCTGATATTTCCCCTTACACCCGTCAAAATGGCTAAAATAAAAAAACTCAAATAACAACACATGCTGGAGAGATTGTAGAGAAAGGAGAACCCTCCTCCATTGCTGGTGGGAATGTAAACTTGTACAACCACATTGGAAGTCAATCTGTGCTTTCTCAGACAATTAGGAATAGTGCTTTCTCAAGACCCAGCTATACTACTCCTAGGCATACACCCAAGATTTACTCAAGTACACAACAAGGATATTTGCTCAACCATGTTTGTAGCAGCTTTATTTGTAATAACCAGAACCTGGAAGCAACCCAGATGTCCATGAACAGAGGAATGGATACAGAAATTGTGGTATTTTTACACAATGGAATACTACTCAGCAATCACAAACAAGAAAATCATGAAATTTGCAGGCAAATGGTGAGATCTAGAAAAGATCATTCTGAGTGAGGTATCCCAGAAGGAGAAAGACATACATGGTATATACTCGCTTACATAGACCTACAAGATATGATAAACATAATGAAACATACACCTAAAGAAGATAAACAAGAAAGAGGACGCGGGGTAAAATGATCAATCCTCACTTAGAAAGACAAATGGGATGTGCATTTGTAGGAGAAAACAACTAACAGGACAGGAGCCTACCGCAGAGGGCCTCTGAAACACTCTACCTAGCAGTGTATCAAAGCAGATACTAAGACTCATAACCAAACCTTCAGCAGAGTGGAGGGAATCATGAAAGAAGGGGGAGTTTGTATGACGTGGAAAGGATAGAAGCTCCACAAGGACCAAATACATCTGGGCACAGGGGTCTTTTCCGAGACTGATACTCCACCAAGGACCATATATAGATATAACCTAGAACCTCTGCTCGGATATAACCCGTGGTAGCTCAGTAACCTATTGGTTTCCCATAGTAAGTGTAACAGGGACTATTTCTTACAGAAATTCAATGGCAAGCTTTTTGACCTCCCCACCCTCTAAGGGAGGAGCAGTCCTGCTAGGCCACAGAGGAGGACTTTGTAGCCAGTCCTGAAGATACCTGATAAAACAGGGTCAGATGAAAGGGGAGGAGGTCCTCCCCAATCAGTGGACTTGGAAAGGGGCAGGGAGGAGATGAGGGAGGGAAGGTGGGATTGGGAAGGAATGAGGGAGAGTGATACAGATTTAATAAAATTAACTAATAATAAAAATTTAAAAAAAATAAAAAATAAAGAAAGAAATGCTCAATGTCCTTAGCCTTCAGGGACATGGAAATGAAAATGACCCTGAGATTTCACTTGATACCCAACAGAATGGTAAGATCAAAAACTCAAGTGAAAACACATGCTGAGAGGTTGTCAAGAAAGGGGAATCCTCCTAAATTGCTGGGGAGAATATAAACTGGCACAACCACTTTGGAAATCAATCCGGCACTTTCTCAGACAATTAGGAATAGTGCTTCCTCAAAACCCATCTGTAAAGAGCCTGAAGCAAACGCCATTACAAGATGGCGCCGGCATCCGGTGTGTGAGATCGTAAACAACTGCCTATGCGCATGCGCTAAAGCTGAATTCGAGCCAAAGATTGGCTCACTTAGTGATGTAAGATGGCCTGATGGGCTGCATCCAATCAGGAACCAACACGTCACCATTTAGAGTATAAAAGGAGCGCCATTTTGGGGCTCTGGGTCTTCCTCTCATTACTGCTGAATAAACGCTTGCTGCAGAAGAATCCTGGTGTCCGTGTGCGTTCTTGCTGGCGAGACGACCATGCGGGCTCCAACTGGTGCCGAAACCCGGGATGCCGGGCTACCGACCATCGTTGGTGCTGAGGAGACCCCCCCACCTCGGGGAGGATTCAGAACTGCAGTCTCAGGTAAGCTTTGAGAGACATGTTCCTTGAGCCCCTCGTGGCTATAGGAGTGGTTCCCTTGGCTTTTCTTTTGTTTTGTGTGGGCGGATATTGCTCTTGCTTGCAAGATTCAAATTGCCGCCAAGCTATATTAGAGGGAGAAGCTGTTTTAGGGGAACTACAGGATAGCATGTCAGAAACAGAGCGAAGTGAACGTCTTGGGGCCCGAAAGAAAAGACATAAGGATAAGCAGTTAAACCCCTCCAAGGAGGAGAAAGATAAGGGAAAGGATGCCCTGGGAGAGAAAGATAAAGAGGAATTTTCAGCTAAAACTAGTAAAAAGAAGCCTTTGTATTCACTAAAGGAACTAGAGGCTTTGGGACTTTCCAGTTCCGATTCAGAGGGACTTTCCCCTTCTGAGGAGGAGGATCTAGAAGAGGAAGCAGCTCGCTATGAGAGAGAGAGGTACCACCCAGATGAGCGGCCGCCCTGAAAAAATCGAAAGCAAATAAAAGCAGGAAGTCGGGGTGCTGTCTCTTCTCGGCCCGCTGCTTCTGCCACTCCCTCTGCTCCCCCGCCTTATTCCCCGGGTGGAGGCTCTAAGACATTTATGTCCTCCCAGGCTCGAAGGCAAATTTCTCTCGAGTACCCTGTATGGGAAAATGTTGAAGGAGGATGCACTCATGTAGCCGTAGATTACCCTCAGATCAAAGAGCTCACAGAATCTGTCAATAAATATGGTATAGATGCTAATTTTACCATTATGCAGCTAGAGAGACTTGCCACCGTGGCTATGACTCCTAATGATTGGGAGACCACTATTAAAGCTGCCTTACCTAACATGGGTCAGTATATGGAATGGCAGGCACTATGGCATGACGCCTGTCGAGCTCAAGCTCGGACTAATGCCTTGGAAGTGGGTCCCCAGAGAGAATGGACCTTTGATTTCTTAACAGGACAAGGTCAATATGCCAACAATCAGACCAACTATGAATGGGGAGCTTATGGGCAGGTTTCAACCGCTGCTATTAGAGCTTGGAAAGCACTTTCAAAAAAGGGAGAACCCACAAGTCATTTAACAAAAATAATTCAAGGTCCTCAGGAGCCTTTTGCTGATTTTGTGGCCCGAATGACGGAATCAGCAGGCAGGATCTTTGGTGATCCGGAACGAGTTAAGCCAATGATAGAACAATTAATCTATGAAAATGCTTCCCCTGAATGTAAAGCAGCTATCCTCCCAAGGAGAAATAAGGGATTAACAGACTGGATAAAAATCTGCCGAGGACTGGGAGGACCTCTTACAAATGCTGGTTTAGCGGTAGCTATTTTACAAAGCAGAAGCCAAGGTCAATCAAAGAATTCTAGGGTTTGTTTCAACTGTGGAAAACCTGGACATCTCAAACGAGAATGTCAGACTAAACAGCAGAAAAAGATCCCTGGTCTCTGTCCAAAGTGTAAAAAAGGACGCCATTGGTCCAATGAGTGTAGGTCGGTTAAGGATATTCAAGGAAAAATTATTTACCATGATGCCCCAGCTGAGGAGAAAAATGAAACTATTCCAAAAAACGGGCCTCTGGGCCCCAGGTCTCAGGGCCCAAAAAGATATGGGACACAGATCAACCCCAGGGGGACCTATGCGGCAGCCGAGTCACAAGAGGCTCCGCAGGAGTGGACCTCCGTGCCACCTCCCAATTCTTATTAGTCTCCCATATGGGAGTTCAACCAGTTCCAGTACAATTTTCTGTTGGCCTTATTTTGGGCCGCTCTTCACTTACATTGAAGGGACTTATGATCCACCCTGGTATATTAGACCAAGACTTTACTGGGGAGCTTCAAGTTCTCTGCTCCTGTCCACAGGATATATTTTCTATCTCGCCTGGGGATAGGATTGCTCAGTTGATTCTACTTCCAAGTTTACATGATTATTTTCCATCTGCTGAGGTGTCTAGGGGCTCCAATGGGCTTGGCTCTTCTGGAACTGATTTTGCCCACTTAGTAGTTGATCTCAAAACTAGTCCCACCTTACAATTAACAATAGACAGAAAAATTTTACTGGAATCTTAGATACAGGAGCAGATAAAAGTATTGTTTCTTCCAACTGGTGGCCTAAGGCGTGGCCTGTTACGCAGTCATCTCATTCTTTACAAGGGCTGGATATGAAGCCAGCCCCACAGTTAGTTCCTGCTCCTTGATTTGGCGGGATCGAGGGTCGAACAAAAAGTTTTGTGCCTTATGTACTTCCTCTTCCTGTTAATCTATGGGGAAGAGATGTTTTACAAGACCTAGGCCTTACTTTAACTAATGAGTATTCTCACCAATCCAGAGACATGATGAAAAAGATGGGATATAAAGAAGGAAAAGGGTTAGGGAAGAGGGAGCAGAGAAGGTTGAGCCCTGTTCCCCAAGTAGGCAATAAGGGGAGACAAGGTTTGGTTTTTTTCCTAGCTGCCACTGAGGGCTCCATACCCATACCATGGCTTGCAGGGGAAGCCGTATGGGTTCCTCAGTGGCCTTTATCCTCTGAGATACAATATGAAAACTTTACACGAGTTGCTAATCTGTCCAGAGAATTGTCTTTATACCTTGTAGGAAATTTGTCAGAAGGATTTGATGAGACGCTGGAGGTATTAAGAGCAACAATTGTGACAATTAATTCAACACGAGTGGACCTGTCACTGACGAGGGGACTCTCCTCGTGGATTTTTTCAGCCTTTTTTTTCTTCAAAGAATGGGTGGGGGTTGGTTTATTTGGCACTATGCTCTGTGGTGTATTGGTCTTGGTTCTTTGGTTGCTTTGTAGGCTCAGAAGCCAACACGCCCATGATAAGGCCATTATTACTCAAGAGCTTGTTGCAATAGAGCAAGGCTCCTCCCCTGAAGTTTGGCTTTCTTTACTTCGCAAGTGAGGCTGTGAACAGCCCTTGCACTCCCAGGAGACGTTGAACTCCATTGCACAGGAAGGGTGTCGCGCATGCTTGAGTTGCCTACCTTACACTCGGTCTGTCAAGCTAAGCATTGCACAGAGAATCCTAAATCGCCTTGATAGGCTCTCTGAAAGGCATGTCTAATTGCATGAGGGTTGTGTCTAAATTTTACCCTCCCTCGGGAAAAAGGACATGGGCTGGGTCAGGACAGTGGATGAATGTAGGGTTCGGAGACTGTATCAGTACATTAGCCATCTGCACTGGGGATTGGACCTCTACCTTTGGCCGTTGTGTCTTAATAAAATAAAAAGGGGGAGATGTAAAGAGCCTGAAGCAAACGCCATTACAAGATGGCGCCGGCATCCGGTGTGTGAGATCGTAAACAACTGCCTATGCGCATGCGCTAAAGCTGAGTTCGAGCCAAAGATTGGCTCACTTAGTGATGTAAGATGGCCTGATGGGCTGCATCCAATCAGGAACCAACACGTCACCATTTAGAGTATAAAAGGAGTGCCATTTTGGGGCTCTGGGTTTTCCTCTCATTACTGCTGAATAAACGCTTGCTGCAGAAGAATCCTGGTGTCCGTGTGCGTTCTTGCTGGCGAGACGACCACGCGGGCTACACCCAGCTATATATATTCAAAAGAGGCTCAAGTACACCACAAGGATATTTGCTCAACCAAATGTTTGTAGCAGCTTTTTTCGTAATAGCCAGAACCTCGAATCATCCCTGATGTCCCTCAATGGAGGAATGGATAGAGAAATTGTGGTACTTTTACACAATGAAATACTACTCAGCAATTAAAAACAAGGAAATCATGAAATTTGCAGGCAAATGGTGGAATCTAGAAAAGATCATTTTGAGTGAGGTATCCCAGAAGGAGAAAGACACACACGGTATATACTCACTTATAATTGGATACTAGACCTATAAGATAGAATAAACATACTAAAATCTGTACACCTAAAGAAGATAAACAAGAATGAGGACCCTGGTTAAGATCATCAACCCTCATTTAGAAAGACAAATGGGGTGGACATTGGAAGTAGGAGAAAACAAGTAACAGGACAGGAGCCTACCACAGAAGGCCTCTGAAAGACTCTACCTAGCAGTTGAGAGCAGATACTGAGACTCATAACCAAACCTCGGCACAATACAGGGAATCATATGAAAGAAGTGGGAGTTAGTATGACCTGGAGAGGACAGGAGCTCCCAAGAACCAAATATATCTGGGCGCAGGGGTCTTTTATGAGAATGTATCTCCAACCAATGATCATGTTTGGATATAACCTAGAACCCTTGCTCTGATGTAGGCCATGGTAGCTCAGTATGCAAGTGAGTACCCTACCAAGGGTAACAGGACCTTTTTCTGACATGAACTCATTGGCTGGCTCTTTTACCTCCCGCCCCCCTCACCCAAGGGAGTAGCAGCCTTGCTAGGCCACAGAGGAGGACTTTGCAGCCAGGCCTGAAGATACCTGATAAGCTAGAGTCAGATGAAAGGGGAGGAGTTTCTCCCCTATCAGTGGACTTGGAAAGGTATAAGGAGAAGATTAGGGACTCAGGGTGGATTTGGGAGGGAATGAGGGAGTGGGATACAGTTGGGATACAAAATTAATAAAATGTAAAATTATAAAAGTCACTAATCACAAACAACAACAAAAGAAATGCAGTCATCTTCATTCTTTCTCTTTGTTCCCATTCTCTACACAAGATGGTCATTTTAAAGTAGAGGAAGATTCAAAGGAATTTCACTGACAAAAATTTAATGTAAAATTAACCATCAGACTTTAAATTATTTCAAATCTTAGATTTTAAATGTTTTTACAAATGCATAAATTAGTTATTATTTAAATGAACTTTTCTTGCTACTATAGGGAATGCTTTATTTTTGTAATTTTTACACAGAAAATAATTTTTCAGTTCATGTACAAAGCAACTCAGTGGACTTCTAATTTGCAATAGTTCACTTTCTTTTTTTTGTTTATTTGTTTGTTTGTTTGTTCCTTAGTGATAAAGCTAATCCATGTAGTGGTGTTCCTGTAGTTGAAGGAGTGTTTTAAAATGCTACTCTATGCCAAGTCAAAGACACTAGTAATAATTAAGAAACAAACTTTCACTCTTAACCTGTTGATAAAAATCTGAAATCTAGATAGTAAGACTCCAAGTATAAAGCTGCATAAGTTCTGTTTTTCTACAGTATCCCAACTGAGTCCTGGTTCTCCTGCCTCACACTCCTGTGCTGGGTACAGGTATCTGTTTCCCATTCCAGAGCTCTTCAGTTTTTAGTGAAACATGCATTTCCCTAAATGTGCATTACTTTTTATTATTATAAAATATGCATTGTCACAGTTATTTTCATGAATGCCATCATCTCAATAATTACATTTACTTATTATGTTACTCACAAACTTTCTTACTTGCTTGATTATTTAGAATCTGTGGTTGCCTTTTGATAATTCACAAGTACTTGGATGCATGCTATAAGCAGTTCAATTCCCTCTCATTTCCACACTTTCAGTAAAGTGTTTACATGGTGCTGAAAATTGTAATTACTTTATAATCAAGAAATATATTTTACTGCTGTTTCATACCTCTAGAAAAATGAAAGCTTTAAATGTAAAATATTCTGCATGTAAGTTATTAATTTCTCTTTGTCTCTGACCTCATTTGCTTATACAAAATTATTATACTAATTATTTATTTTAATAATAATGGAAGAATATTCACAAATTATATAATATAAAATAAAGATAACTTGCAATGTATTTAGATATGAATAAATCATAAAATGAAAGGTCATAATTTATTATTAGGAAAGAAATGTTTATTTTTCTAAGAATAGTGTAAAAATAATTTTATTTCTAAATTAATTATTTAAATTAAAGTACAGCAAGTACAAAGCATTTACAAATCAATGCTCTGCCTATAAATGCTTTTATTTTGTATCTAAAGTTAATATACAAAATATTACGATGAGATTATATTTTATGTATAAATCTATAACAGCATTTTTAAATTTAATTTTATTTTTGTTATTATTAGTTATATTTTATTGACTGTATCTCAGCTGTATCCCACTCCTTTATTCCCTCCCAATCCCACCTTCCCTCCCTCATTTCCTCCCTGCCCCTTTCCAAGTCCACTGATTGGAGAGAACCTTCTCCCCTTTCATCTGACCCTGTTTTATCAGGTACCTTCAGGACTGGCTGCAAGTCCTCCTCAGTGGCCTAGCAGGACTGCTTCTCCCTTGGGGGGTAGGGAGGTCAAAGAGCCTACCATTGACTTCCTGTTAGAAATATTCCTTGTTCCCCTTACTATGGGAAACCAATTGGTTACTGAGCTACCACAGGCTACATCTGAGCAGAGGTTCTAGATTATATCTATACATGGTCCTTGGTGGAGTATCAGTTTCAGAAAAGACCCCTGTGCCCATAAATATGTCCTTGTGCAGCTCCTATCCTTTCCATTTCATACTAACTCCCCTTTTTTTCATATGATTCCCTCCACTCTGCCAAAGGTTTGGTTATGAGGCTTAGTATCTGCTTTGAAACACTGGTAGGTGGAGTCTTTCAGATGTCTTCTGTGGTAGACTCCTGTCATATGTCCAATGCACATCCCATTTGTCTTTCTAAGTGAGGATTTATCATCTTACCCTGGGTCCTCTTTCTTGTTTATCTTCTTTAGGTGTATAGATTTCATTATGTTTATCATATTTTGTAGGTCTATGTAAGCGAGTATATACCATGTATGTCTTTCTCCTTCTGGGATACCTCACTCAGAATGATCTTTTCTAGATTGCACCATTTGCCTGCAAATTTCATGATTTCCTCGTTTGTGATTGCTGAGTAGTATTCCATTGTGTAAAAATACCACAATTTCTGTATCTATTCCTCCATTGATGGACATCTGGGTTGTTTCCAGGTTCTGCTTATTACAAATAAAGCTGCTACAAACATGGTTGAGCAAATGTCCTTGTTGTGTACTTGAGCAAATTTTGGGTATATGCCTAGGAGTGGTATAGCTGGTTCCTGAGGAAGCACTATTCCTAATTGTCTGAGAAAGTGCCAGACTGTCTTCCAAAGTGGTTGTACCAGTCTATATTTCCACCATGAGTGGAGGAGGGTTCCCCTTTCTCCACAATCTCTCCAGCATGTGTTGCCACTTGAATTTTTGATCTCAGCCATTCTGATGGGTGTAAGGTGAAATATCAGGGTTGTTTTGATTTGCGTTTCCCTAATGGCTAATGAGGTTGATCATTTCTTTAAGTGTTTCTCTGCCATTCGATATTCCTCTGTCGAGAATTCTCTGTTTAGTTCTGTTCCCCATTCTTTAATTGGATTACTTGGTTTGCTGCTTTTCAGCTTCTTTAGTTCTTTGTATATACTGGATATTAGTCCTCTGTCAGGTAAAGGGTTGGTGAAGATTCTTTCCCAATCTGTAGGCAGTCGTTTTGTTTTGATGACGGTGTCCTTTGCTTTACAGAAGCTTTTCAGTTTCATGAGGTCCCATTTATTGATTGTTGCTCTTAGAGCCTGTGCTGGTGGTGTTCTGTTCAGGAAGTAGTCTCCTGTGCCAATGAGTTCAAGGCTCTTCCCCACTTTTTCTTCTAACCGATTTAGAGTATCTGGTTTTATCTTGAGGTCTTTGTTCCACTTGGACTTCAGTTTTTTGCAGGGTGATAAATATGGATCTATTTTCATTTTTCTGCATGTAGACATCCAGTTGGACCAGCACAATTTGTTGAAGAGGCTGTCTTTTTTCCATTGAGTGGTTTTACCTTCTTTGACAAAAATCGAGTATTCATAGGTGTGTTGGCTTTTGGGAGTATTTTTGTACCTTTGTAAGTTTTGCTGTGCTTGTAATAAAAATTTTAAATTAACATTGTAAAAATAGTAATGTGACCTAAGAGCAATATCACCCATATTTGCTATCATGAGAAACTTTACCCCCAAATGTCATGTATATGAAGCAACACATAAGAATGCAAAAAAAAAAAATGTATGCGTTTGTATGGGTGTGACTACTCATCTTGATGACACTCATGGTGAGTTCTCCAAGTTGGAGGGCATGATCATGTGCTCATGGGTTATGCCCCTCCAGCCCTAAGAACTTACTGAATATACTGAACTCCATAGTTCTACAAAGAATGGTGATTAAAAGTTTATGTTGACGCTGGTGCCTCTGTATTAAGAAGGCCTTAGGAATCCCAAAGAAATGAGATAAATACTGAAGTCAGGGATTAATGGGTAAATAAACTAATCTGAGAAGGCAGGTCAAAACCATGATTGTAGTCTTTAACAAAGAGCAAATACCTCACAAGGTAAATCTGCTACATAAGAATGAAGAATGAGAGGACCTATGAAAGACTGTATGTACTAGGGTATCTAAAGAGATACTGAGACTCATTGCCTAACTTTGGACAGAGTGCAGGGAATTTTATGGAAGAAGAGGGAGATATAAAGACCTGGAGGGGACAGGAACTCCACAAGGAGAACAACAGAGCCAAAATTCCTGGGCCCAGGGGGTCCTCCAGAGACGATACTCCAACTATGGATCATGCATTGAAAGTACCTAGACCAAGGAAGCCCATAGGCTGCTCAGTTTCCAAGTGGGTTTCCTAGTAAGGGGTAGAGGGTCTGTTCTGACATGAATGCAAGTGGCTGGCTCTTTGATCACCTCCTGCTGGAGGAGGGATGCAGGCTTGAGAGGCCACAGAGGGATGATGCAGCCAGCCTTGATGAGACCTGATAAGCTAGGGTCAGATAGAAGGGGAGGAGGTCCTTCCCTATCAGGGGACTAAAGAAAGAGCCAAGGGGGAAAAGAGAGAGGTTGGATGGGGGAACTGGGAGGAGAGAGGGAGGGGAATGCAGCGGAGATACAGAGTGAATAAATTGCAATAAATAAATATATAAATAAAATTAAATTTTAAAAAAAGAATGAAAAATGAACATGTAGATACCACCCGATATAAAATTTATGAGAAAAGTGATTTATTTTGTTACATTAAAGCTCCATTTGCAATACTAAAACGGTTTCATATTTTAAAATAAATATTGACAACCTCTGAAGAAATTTAGAAATCCATCATCAGTACTTGGGAGTGCATTAAGTACAAATATTACCTCACTATAATATTTTTATTAAATGTTTATTGTGTATGTTTGTTTATGATGAGTGTGTGCATGTGTTTGTGTGTAGTTACCAGAACACCTGTGTAAAGGTCAGCTACTTTATGGAGAGAGGTAGTATTAGATCACCATGGAAGGTAAAGGATATAATTTATGTATTCTTGCTTACTAATGGTCTTGACTTTCAACTGTCTTAGTTCCTTGCAAGCTTTTTCAATAGGACTAGAGACAGAAAGCTAGTTAATATTATACAAGTGGGTATTTTACATGCACTGTTGCATTTAATCACCATGAAACATGACATAAGATTCCATAAATTTTCTTGACAGATATGACAGTATCATGGCTTAAAGAATGATTAAAGGCACTGAATGTGATGGTTTCCCTGGGACATAAAGAAAGATAGTGAATTTAAGATGGGTTTGGCCAACATGGTAACACCATGGAAAGGGAAGGCAAAAGAGCCAGAGGGACAATCTGAGAAAGACTATCTCACAATCAAACATCATCATGAACAACCAAAACCATATCTCAGAATATGCCAATTATTTTGGTTAAAACGAATGTGCGTAGTAATGACATTCAGACATTTCTTTGAGACTATACCATTGTGGTTGTAAAGCTATATCTACATGCATTTTGCAAAGTTCCTTCTGGCTGGGTACTCTTATCCAGCTGGCACTAGAAGAGTTTGAATCTCAGTTGTCTGTGCTTGTCCTTTCTGACTTCTGATTGTTTCTGGCTTTGAAGTACTTTTTGTACGCCCTTGCCATCCTCTAAACATTCTTGCCATAGGAGTTCCTTTACCCCATACGGAACCCCATGCTCCTGCTCACCTTGCAGCTGTGACGTATTGTTCTGATGGTTTCCAAAATTCTGAGAGCTGCATATGGCCAGTTGAAACACTTTTGGACAGTACCGTGGTCTGCTTGTGTTCCAGGTCACTAACAGTGGTGAGACTGTCATTGGAATTCCATCATGGTTGTGATTCTGCTTCTGGACTGATGACAGTTTTAGCTACATCATGTTCCTGGCATCTGAGTTCAGAAATCATAACGGCATAAATAGTTGTTTTTCTGAAGTGCTTGGATCCACATTTGGGACTTGAATCACCTTCATGATGAATAAAGGAGCTTCTTGATTGACTCTTTTTTTTTAAATCTACATATTAGATCTGTCACTTTAACTGAGAATCATGAATGATATTGCTTTCACATTAAATATCATGATCAGACAATATTCAAATTGTTATGAATGAATTTTGGTGTTCCTTGAGATAAAATAATGGGTCTGAATTAGGAATAGAGCTTCCTCAAGATCCAGCTATACCACTCCTAGGCATATATCCAAAAGATGCTCAAGCACACAACAAGAACATTTGCTCAACCATGTTTGTAGAAGATTTATTTGTAATAGAAATATTACAAATATACATCTGGAAACAACCCAGATGTCCCTCAACAGAGGAATGGATTCAGAAATTGTGGTATTTTTACACAATGGAATACTACTCAGCAATTAAAAACAAGGAATTCATGAAATTTGCAGGCAAATGGTGGGATCTAGAAAAGATCATCCTGAGTGAGGTATCCTAGGAGCAGAAAGAAACACACTGTATATACTCAGTTATATAGTCCAATAAAATAGGATAAATATACTAAAATATGTGCCCTCAAAGAAGATAAACAAGAAAGAGGACCCGGGGTAAGACAATCAATCCTCACTTAGAAAGGCAAATGGGATGGACATAGGAAGTAGGAGAAAATAAGAAACAGGACAAGAGCCTACTGCAGAGGGCCCCTGAAAGACTCTACCTAGCAGCTTATCAAAGTAGATGCTGAGTTCATAACCAAACCTTCCATAGAGTTCAGGGACTCATATGATAAAAAAAGGGAGTTAGTATTACCTGGAGAGGACAGGAGCTCCACAAGAACTAAATATATCAGGGCACAGGGGTCCTCTATGAGACTATTTCTCCGACCAAGGACCATATTTGAATATAATCTAGAACTCCTGCTCAGATGTAGCCCATGGTAGCTCAGTATCCAAGTGGGTACCCTAGTAAGAGGAACAAGAACTATTTCTGACATGAACTCAATGACTGTCTCCTTTACTTCACTATACCTGAGTTACACACAGTATGATTACTTAAGGATTTAAATGATAAAACTTATTTATAATGATTGATTTTGGAGGACAGAGTTATGAACCATACGACCACAGTGCCTAAGATCTTGGTTAATATTATATCGGTAATAACATTTATATATTTTCATACTTCTTTAAAAGGTTCATTATCATATTAAATGAATATTTAAAATTCTTTGGAGATATATAAACAGCATATTATATTGAAAGGTCACTAAATGAATTGTAGGAGACATGCTCATTGACCTTGAACTCCTCATGTCTTTTGAATTCCACAGTTTCATAGTACTAAATTAATGGGTGTACAACAGCATATTAATTTATTTTAATCTATATGTATTTTGGGTTCTGGGTGAAAAAACAGAAAAATGTCTCCAATACAACCTCAGAGTTTGGTAAGAATAATGAGATGTCCTTAAACATTTATTTAAAATTTGATATATAATGACAACTTTAGAGAATAGGTACATTATAGTTAAAGCCTTCACTTTCATTTTCTGGTGTGCAGTGTGTATTGCTAAACACATCCATCCTCTCCTTGATATTTCAGTTTATTTTATGCCACTTTTGAGTGATTGTTTTTTATAGAATCAGATGATGTGATGACTAACCACAAGAGAACAGTAAAAGGTCAAAGGCAGTAAAGTGTATTTTTTTTTCCAAATAGAAGTAAAAATGACTTTCCCTTCTGCAATCTCTCACTTTCCAGTGTTTTTATATCAGGTTGGTCAGAAGACACATCTCATTCACATTGATCATTACAGCACATGCTATCAGGATAGGCATAGCCAGTGTTCATAGATAAATCAGCTAGAATCCTGTGAATAACACAGAGCACTCTGACTTCTTAGTGTGTAGTTCATACATTTATGTCAAGTTAAAAGAAAATTTATAAACCGTGAGTCAACATTAATACAAAAATACCCAAGTAAAGGCTGATTCTTGTGCTGGAATATAAAAGAAAGTGATTCATCCTCAGCACAGCTACTGGTATTTGTGAGTTCTTTTTATCCTTTATATGCAATTTTCATCTCTATTTATAAAGGGTTCATATGATATTTCTTTTACTATTTCCTAGATTGCAATTCTAAGCAATGTTGGTTGCCAAGTGATCATTCACTAGAACATATGACATTTATGTATTTTCAAGTAGCTAATTTGGTGTTGTGGTGTTACCCTATAATTTAAAAAGATGCTGTTGTACTATTAATTTTCCATTTGCTTGTGTTTTAATCCTTCTTTCTTGTAGCAAGTTGCTCTAACAGAATGCTGGAAGATTTAATTAGAACTTTAGGAATCAACTATCTCAACTTTTCAGATGTGTCAGGACCTGAATATTTCCTGCTTTCTAAAGTTAGTAATACAAACATAACAAGAAAGAAATATTTTCATAACAATTCAAGATTTTTTATGTTTTTTCACATTCTTTTGTAGAATATGAAATGATTATTTGAGTAGAAATAGTCACAAAACTATATAATTTCAGGATAAAGTAAATAAAAAACACATCACCTAAAAACTAAATTCCCACCAATCCTAAGAAATTCAAGCCTGTGAAGATGCATATAAATTTTTCATGATTTTCCTAGGGTAATCTACCACTGCATCTATTTTTCTAGGTCTTTATGAACCTAGGACTAAAATGAAAAGATCTGTTATTTTTTTAAATCTGGAAAATAAATATATCCTAATATAAAAACAAAATTAGTAAAAAAAAAATAATTTCTTTATGCTTTCATTCTTAGACACATTTATTTTTCAATCAGAAAATGAAGAAATTATCATAATAATGAATTTAAGTTCAACAAATCAAAAAAGATTAAAAGGCCCTTGGAGAATGGAAATTGATTCATCTTCTCAAGTAACTCCTCATTAGGCTACTAAGATAATTGCATTTCCAGAATGTTCCACCTTCCCCTACATTTCTTCGCCTCCTTAATTTTGTCAGTCTTCCTAGAGTCAGTCTGGAGAGACTGCAAAATCTCTGTGGCTGAATCTCTGCTTAGAATGTGCAAGGTCCTGGGTTTGATCTTTTCCCAGCACTGGGAAGAATATGCAAGCTATAATTATGTTTCAAATTACCCCCTCTCCTTTTAATGCCCCATCTATTCCATTGTACACTTAACACACTGAATTGATAATCTGAGTTTCATCTTTTAAAAATACTTGTCAATCAAATTATAAGTTAAATGAACTCAAGATTTGTGTTTTATTAATTTTAGTTTCACTGCCAATATCATAGATGAGAATTTTAAATGATTAATCATGAAATATATTTCATAAACCTTTAAGAAATCACAAAAGAGGAAGTGTTCCAGTGACCTTTTTCTCAGATACTTTCAAGTGATGATTCTCCTTGTGTTTTGGTTCCTTATGGGTTCACTGGAGAGGCTATAATTGACAGCTGCTGTCCTCTTACCAACACTGTACAATCTGGGCATTTTTTCTTCCTTGTAATAATGATTAGAAGAGCATGAGTGTTCTTTGGATTTACATATTGATACCAGATTTTTAAAGAAATAGTCATTTTAAGAAATTGTTTTATAGTAGAAAAATAATATCTAAAGCTGTTCTAGTTTTACATGATCAACTGAATCTACTTCAATAAGCAATAAAATACTTGGTTGAATCTAAGGGTTTCCATCATTGATGAGTGCTTGTCTACCCTGAGCTCATCTTCCAATTGTGATGGAACACGCTCACCAAATTTTAGAATTTAATAGACATTTAATCTATGAATAGATACATGTATGTCTACAAACCAACATTTAATTTTTCTCTCCTTTCCTCTTCTTCCTTTCTTCTTTTCCCCTTCCTTCCTTCCTTCCTTCCTTCCTTCCTTCCTTCCTTCCTTCCTTCCTTTTTTCTTCATTTTTTACTCCATTAAGGTAAGCTTATGAGTGATTACAGAAATGGGGAGAATGGAAAATTAGAGTGACGTTAATCAGAAATACAGAATTTAAGTTATATGATGATTGATTTCTGGAGACCACATGTGTAGTAAGATTCCTATTTTCAAATTATGAAATTTATACTATAAATTTACTGGGCAGGAAGGCCCTTATAGTTCCATCACAAACATGAGCAAAAAGGGATGATGGTAACTAAGATAATAAATTATAATGATTAGTTTGAATAAGGTAATATTTCAAAGTATAGCAAAGGATCATGTATAACTTGAATGAATAAAATTTCTTTGTCAAACATCTCGTAAAGTTGAAATTTAAGAATATATAGTTATTTGAACTTACCATTTACCTAATTCAGTCATACCATATCTCATCCTGATAAAGTTGGTTAGTGATTCTAAGGTTGAGAATACCTTTCAAAAATGAGAAATAATGAAATGAACTTAATAGATTTGTTCCCAAAATGAAATGAAGCATCATACAGTTAGGTTTTTGTAGTGTCTGACATGTACTCAGTAATTATTCAGTGTTAGTGAATTATGTTTATTTTTATTTGATCAATTGTTGCCAGAGTTACTGCATTGGAGCAGCTTCTCCTTGTTCTTATGATCATGCCTAAAATCATACCCACAGTTTAGCAGCATCAAGACAGATGAAGGATAACAATTAAGGAAATGGACATAATAAAATACATGTTAATGGTATAGAGGTAAAACCTACTCCTGCCACATGGTCCAGGGATGCAGCTAAGATGATCAAATATGTGGTGAAGAAGGGGAAAGGATAGAAAAAACTGAGCTGTCTGTGTCCTATGAAGCAAGGCAAAACTGGAGATGTGATAGTGTGACAGGTGAAAGACAGAATTGAGGTTGACATGCTGTCATTGCCCAGGAGGGCAGGCATGGCAGTGGGAAACAGTCAGGTGATTATGCAGATGTAGCCTCTCCTCTGGAATCAGCAGCATGGCTGGGATCAACCTGGATCTTGGCAACAACAGAGGCAGGGAATGATGAAAGATTGACTTCCTGGACTGGACCACCTAGAAGGACCATCATGGTTCCAGATGCCACCAGATACCCGTTGGTGTCTGTGGTCCATGCTTCTGCCACAGATCAAGATGAAGCCTGGGATCCATGTGGATGTACATGATCAGTGTTGGTGACTGATGACTTGGTGATATTCTTAGACTTTGCACCTGGAGTAGGGGGAGGAGTATATTGATGTGTGTGGCATGGGAAGAAACCTGAGGCAATAATGAGGCCCAAAGTCTGTGCAGCCACTGAGGGCCATGAGTGGGTATATGGTCCAGCTTCAGTGTGAGGGTGTATTGATATCTGTGGCTGGTATTACCACAGAAGCCCATGATGATGTCTATGGTCTAGGCTGCTGCCTGAAGCTATGTTGATGCCTAGGGCCTGGGCTGACATATTCAACTACTATGTAAGCCCAGATCCAGGGCTTTGAGTTGGTCCTCCCCAACATCTGCCCCATCTATGAGATGCTGGAGTCCATGAAGCAGCTGGAACCAGTGCTGCAAGGTCTCCATGTCTCTGGGCAATAGCAAGATATCCAAGAGGGTCTCAGTGAGGGTCCTGTACTGATGGTGTAGCAGAAGCTAGAGGTCTTGAACCAGTCCAACAACATACTGCACTGAATACTGCAAGTAAAACTGTTTGCAAAAAAAGTGTAAATTGTATGGAACTTTGCAGATTCCAATGCCATTACAAAGAACAGTAAGTAATGGAGAGGCGGGAAAGAATGAGGAGCCAAATGCTATGTTCAAGATAGATCTTGAGACTCTATAGCCTTGACTGGTATGAGAGAAGGCTGTGATCCATAGAAGAACAGGTCATTGCACAGCGGGGATGGCAAGATGGATTTTTGTTTGTTTGTTTTGTTAATTTTTGTTTTCATTTTAAAATTTCTTTTGTGTCAGAGGTTACAAGAGTGGGGTCAGATTAGGAAATGAGTGTGATAGGGGTGCATGACTAAATTTCCCGAGAATCAATAAAAATGTGTTGAAAAAAATAATACATATTAACTTAATAATTAAATACAAAAGACAATGAATTAAAATATACAAAATTAGGTACAATCACCAGATGGTCCAGACCTGTAATTTTGAACCATACTCTGTGAAAATAGTCTCCCAGAAATTATAAAGCCTTAGTGGGCATAATCTTACTTAACTACTCATAACACATACAAACACACATACAAATTTATGTAATATTACAAATATCATCAGAAATGCTTTTCTTATTGTTATATTAGAAGCAGTTTTAAGAACATTATTTATATCTATCTTGTTATGTGAATATAATGATTAAATGATGAGAATTGCTAATGTAGGTTAATTTGTTAATAACAGGTCATTTGCATGTATTTCTATGTGAGCAATATTTTTTGTGTGAATTTTTTTGTTTGTGTGAATGTGGCTGTGTGCATGCAGGGAAGGATTTCTGATGTTGTACCATTTACCTTCTTTTTAGAAAATAAATCTCACTAACCTTAAGCTCAACAAATGGGATAATTGGGTTGGCTAATGAATTCCAGGGATTGACCTGTGCAGTAGAAGTTTTGGTTATATTATGTTAGTATGTTTTTTCTGCAATCCCAAGTGTAGGATGTGGGAATCTACAGCTTAAAAACAGCCTTGTGTAAAGATGCATGATCCTTGTCAGCTACAGGGGGTGTGGTTTCTGTCAGCTAAAAACATCCTGGTTTAGACTCTGAGACATTATAAAGAGAGAGAGAGAGAGAGAGAGAGAGAGGATGCTTTGCTTCAAGACTGCATAAAGGAGGTTGCTGCTGCTGCTGCTGCTGGTCCTTGTTGCTGCTTTTACTATTGCTGGATTTCTGGAGAGCTGGTTTGCTGGAATTCTGGATATCCTGGCCATGGAGAGTGGAATCACCCCAAGGAACTACATCTAAAGATAGTAGGGACGTCCCATGTCTCTACTAACCTAGCTTCTCTCCTACCAAGGGTTGGGGTGTTGGAAGGGAGGTAGAAGCATAAGGAACCCCAACTAAAGTAGGTTTAGAAAATTAAAGCCTACAGACCTGCTTCTGCTTTTCCCAGGCTAGGATTACAATTGTATGATCATGCTTGCCTTTTAAAAATGTAAATTCTGGAAAATCTAACATGATGGTTTTGCTTGCAAAGCAAGAACTTTACCACCCAGTCTCTCTCCTTAGCCCCAAATGCAAGCAATTCTTTTTTGTTTGTTTGTCTTTTTTTTTTTGAGACTGGGTTTCTCTCTGTAGCCTGGACTCGCTTTTTACACCAGGCTGGCCTCAAACTCACAGAGATCATCTTGCTTCTGCCTCCTTGCCTCCGCATGTGCTAGAATTACAGACGTGCCCCGCCACAGCCTTCACAAGCAATTCTTTAAGTATTGATTTTCTACCTCTAATTTGTGCATTTCTCTTATCCTCATTTGTGAGCCTTCAAAATGGATCCAAATTTCCTATTTCTCCATGGAAAACAACAGGTAATTACAAGATAATATGGCAGCAAGGTACAGAGCAAAAACCCTGAAATCCCAACCCCATCATAATTTATGTCCTTCCACCTCCACAAAGATTGAAACTTTCTGCACCAACCACAGAACATTTTGCCCTTCTCAATTCTTAACCCAGAATTTTTGTTATAGTTTTGCTATTACATAAAATCAAATGTGCTTTTCTGTACACAGGAGCAAATATTTTGTTCAACAAATTACTACCTCCTAGCAGCAGTTTTCAACCTTCCTAATACTTCTACTCTTTAATACATTTCCTAATATTGTGGTGACTCCAAGCCATAAAATTATTTTGTTGTTACTTCACAACTGCAATTTGGCTAGTGTTATGAATAGTAATGTAAATATATGATATGCAGGGAATGTGATATGCAATCCTAAAAGGGTTGTGACTCACAGATTGAGAGCCACCATCCTAGAGTGGTGGTAGTGATTATTGTCAAAATTTGATTGGATTTAGAATCACCATAACAACATGCTTCCAAGTGATTCTATGATGGTGTTGACAGAGACATTTAACCCATCCTGAAAATGGCATCATCACCATCCCTGTGATGGGGATCCAACTTGAACAAAAGGAAAAAGGGAATCAGTCACCATGATTTTATCACTCCTTGCTATAGAAGTAATGTGACAAATCACCTCACTCTTCTGCTACAACAATTTCCTGTCATGTTACTCTCAATCTATAAGCCAAAATCGGTGGTGATTTTGGAAGGTATTTTATTACGAAAAGTGGAAAAGAAGAAGAAGAAGAAGAAGAAGAAGAAGAAGAAGAAGAAGAAGAAGAAGAAGAAGAAGAAGAAAAGTCATATACAATTAGTCTTATTATTTATAGAACAATGTCAGAATTTCATTATTCTTGATTGTTTATTTCTTGCATTTTTTTTTACTTTTAAATATTAAATGCTCTTTGTTAACAAGAAATAAACTTTATTCTATTCCTTGTGGCTTCTCCAGAGTGTGTTTAAGTAATTCTCCAGTGGATAATTTGATTTCTGTGACACGTATTTTTCAAAGGTAACACTGTAGAATCTTTTATTGTCACAGTGTTGTGTGTAAATTGAAAACTATGCTCATTATGTTTAGAATTTTGTTTCTTCATCATGACCTCTCAAGTATTTTATATTCTGTGTAAAATGCAGATGAACTTTTTTTTTTTTTTACTAAAGAGTTTGTAGTTCAAAAATAAACAAACCAAGTGAATACAAATTAAGACGCTCAGTAGAAGAGTCTGTGAGTGTATAATAGCAGCTTGAACCTCCAGGTTTCTCTATTCACCTCTCTCTCTCTCTCTCTCTCTCTCTCACACACACACACACACAGAAACGGATATGTAATCAATAAGTTGAGAGGTATATTCTAATAACCGGAGGTATGTCTTTTACCTAAATATAGTATTTTTCAATGAACAAAGCTATCCCTCTTATTAAGTCTGTAAACAAGCAAGCAGAACTAAAACATTAAAATTTATATTTAAATATTAATTCTACTAAATACATTAAAAACTAATATATATGAAGAGATAATAAGTAAGGCATGCATTCATATGCTAAAATATTTCTATATGAACAGTAAGAGAAGTAACTGCCAACATAGATGTTCATTTGAAATATAATATGGTAGTGATAAGTGTTGTGAAACTGATTAAAAGAGCATAGAAAATAATTTTTAAATTAATAGTAGCTTTTAGGAATGGAAGGAATATGCTGTTGTTGAAATTGATGATAGTCATCATTTTCAATTTTTGACTTTTCATTTGAGAGGAATAATTGGAAATAAGAAAGTACTAAGAATCTAGAAGAAAGAGGTAAAATAACACCATAAAAAAGATTAAATAAATAACAAAGTTCATTTCAGAGAAGGTAAGCTCTGAGATATAATGCTTTTCTTTAGAAAGATATGTTTTACTTATACTTACATAAAATAACTTTATTTGCAATCTCCTTCATACATACTAAAATCTGCCATGGATATATGATCACTTTCAAGGTAGAAAAGGTTTTTGAAAACCGTTTTCATTGAATGAAATGTCACTAAATCCAAAATGAATGCACAAATCACTTAAAAATGAAGGTGTAGTATCCCCAAACTATAAAAAAAAATGTGTCGTAAATTTTACAGGTGACCTTCCCTTCAAAACCATAGCTAAATTACAGCTGCAAACTAACAATTTGGTAATAATCCAGAGCATAGAAGGCACGAATTTTGTGAGTCAAGATAAGGACACTCACTAAATGTGGTTCAATATTTCACGCATTAGACTTCATGGATCAAGTTTTAATAGTCAAGAAAACTCACAAACATATTGTGTTCTTTACTCTCATAATATAAATCTGAAAACAGAAACGTAATAATTAAAATGAGCTCTAAAATGTTTATGCAATACATAATAATGAAAACAGATTCTTAAGTCTGGTGGTATGTAGGCCTTTTCTGACATTTCAGGCGTTCAACAATTTCAACAAAATCAGGCTGGATAGTTGCATGTTTCAGTTATAATCTGCTTCCCCAAGCTAAGAACCACACTCGCTAATGCATATTCTTTCTGATTTGATAAAGGGGTCTAGGAAGACAGCAGTGATTTGCATGTTTGAGAGAGACAGGAACTGCTTCTATCGGCTTGCTGCTACAAATAAAACAATCTCTCCTATTGCGAATTCCTTCTCTGGATAGAGTTTGGGTGGCTTGCTTTTAGGTACAGTGTATTCACTTTCTGAAATTGTTTGATTCTTTGCCAAGTGAAGTCCAAAGGGGACCTCCTCCCACGGGGGAGTTTCGAAGGTAGATTGGGTCTACCTTTCATCTACTCTGCAACACCAGAGAGGCTTTCTCCTGGCTCCTCTTCATCCTGTTAGGAAGGTGTGGAAACTTTTCACAGCTACTTACCAGAAAGCCTTTACTCAGGGATTCTTCTGTTTTGCTTTCCAAGAACTGAAAAGAATTGAAGAAATTTGAAATCCACAGACAAAAATGGCCTTTCCAACCCAGTTTTGCTTTTTAGCATTTGCTGGCGCAAAATAAATAAAATTCAAAGGCCAGCAAACAAGCGGGTCTACCCCGGCTGGGTGGCGGCTTTGCCTTATCCGAAAGCGCCCAGAATGCATTTCCTGATGATCGCATTGCCTTTTCAATCCCCCCACCTGCCTCTCAGGACATGTGTGAAATACATTTTGCTTCTTCTCTCTCCGGTTTTAGCATTTTCCCATTTCTCGTTTTTTAAGCTCATAGAATTTTAAAGTAGCCAATCCTTTTCCTTAATGAATATTTTAAAATAATTTGAATATTCAAAATATAGCGAAATAGTTCAAAGAAAAGTTTTTCACATAAAAACAAGAACATGTTTTGCAGATTTCACACTTGTTCCTTTTTTTACTTGCTTTAGTCTAAAATGACTTTTGGGTTTAGACATAAACCTAGCTACCAGCTGTCCAGATCTCTTTTTCTAAGTTCTCTAAGTTGAATTGTTATTTGGTGTCATGAGGCTAAGTTCTGATAATATTTAAAATTATGCAGGAGACTTTGAAAAATATTTTTCTAAGAAGATTAAAGGTTAGTTTACATTGAAAATATTTAATATACACCCCGCAAAAAATAATAAGCCATATCGGTATGAGCACAAATGAAAGATAGAAGCCAGGGGATAATTCTGACACAAGGAATTTAATATGGGAAATTCTTGAAATGTGCAAGATAAGCAGAAGGAGGCTAGCATATTGCCCTTCAGTTGCTTTCTGTAGTAATGCCTGCTTTCAAGGTTGTTATTTGGTTGGCTTCTGGAAATTTTAACTTTAGAAATATTTCTATCATTCACAGATATTAACAGTTTTATGTACCTAAATTTTTATGTAAATAATATGTTTAATGATTTTCTTCTGGGAATCTGGAAATTTGACACCAGCTGGGCAATAGGTGCCAAAGGGAGCACTGTCTGTGACAGTCCTTACCTTTGACTTCTAAATGGACTTTGTTGATGGATGATGCATATTAACTGTAGGATATGAGAAGAATTAAAATTGTGTAGCTCAAGTTGGAGGAGCTCTAGCATACTCGGTTATAAAGTGAAGAAAATCCTGAAACTTAAATGCTGACTTTGAAGGGAGCCCTATTGCGAAGGCAAGCTTCAACCTTACTGAAGAAGATATGACTCCAGACAAATGAGGGGCTACAACTGGGAAGAATATCATGGGACAGGCAAAGAACATTCTCTCTGTTTTGAGCTGAGGCCAGACAAATATGTAAAGATATAGCCACCACCTGGAAACTCAGAGCTCTTCTGACTCACTCTGAAGAGTCAGAGAAATAAATCCTATGAAGTCCAACCTAGACTGGCTGGAGCTGGTGTGCAGTGAGTGGGCTGTGGGCATGATTGTTGGCTGAGCAGAGCAGTGTTGGCACAGAAGGTCCCTTACAAGGTGATGCTGGAAAAAGGTATTCTGGGTTTACAGTTGGGAAAAATGCCCACCTACATCTACCCCTACCCATTCACCTCCACACAGTACTGGCTTTCTGTGAGACAGGAGTAAAAGCAAGAGAAAGGAAGAAAGGAAGAAAGGAAGAAAGGAAGAAAGAAAGAAGGAAGGGAGGGAGGGAGGGAGAGAGAGAGAGAGAGAGAGAGAGAGAGAAAGAAAGAAAGAAAGAAAGAAAGAAAGAAAGAAAGAAAGAAAGAAAGAAAGAAAGAAAGAAAGCCCATGGCAGTTCAATGTCCAAGTGGGTTACATAGTAATGGGAAGAGGGACTGCCTCTGACATAATCTGATTGGCCTGCTCTTTGATCACTTCCCCCTGGGGGGGGAGCAGCCTTACCAGGCCACAGTAGAGGACAATGCAGCCACTTTTGATGAGAACTGATAGACTAAGATCAGAAAGAAGGAGAGAAGGACCTCCCCTATCAGTGGACTTGGGGAGTGGCATGCATGCAGAAAGGGGAGGGAGGGTGGGATTGGCAGGGGAGGAGGGAGGGGCTTATGGGGGGATACAAAATGAATAAAGTGTAATTAATAAAAAATAAATAAAAGATTTAAAAAAAAAAAAAGAAAGAAAGAAAGAAAGAAAGAAAGAAAGAAAACAGGAAAATCGACACCGCTTCATCCTCTAATGCCTCTTCGGCGCCCTCTACTGACAAACTTCAAAGTCTTGTTTGCTTCATAGGAGCATAATTCTAAATAAACTCTTAACTATTTTAATTGCCAAGGTTTAAATCAAATTAAATAATGCAATATGGTATCTATTTCTCAAAAAGGCGAAATAATATATTTTTACTTTTTTTCTCTTCAGACCAGGTCTAAGAAAGTGTATAATGTCACCATAGTCATCTTTATGTTCTCATAGGATAGAGTTGAATCATTCACGTATTAAGGTAACTAAAACTGTAAGATACTGACACAAAAAGCTTTCTATTTATGATAGTAAAGAAGTCCCTACCTCTTCTTGCTTCACAGATTGTGATAAACTAGAACTTAGTAAATTACAGAACCTTTTTTTCTGAACTGGAACGATAGAAATGACACTTTAATTTTTATTTATATTTTGCTAGGTTGAGCTTAATTCAAATAGAGCAATGCATGCAGATTTACACCTTTTTCTATTTTTTCCCCAACAGACTACCTTGAATTTGTAAATCAGAAAATATATTACTGACTTTTGAATATATACTTTTAATTAAAATAAAATTATATCATTTCCTCATTCCATTCATTCCTTTAACTTCTTCCATGCCCCACCTTTTCTCTGAAGCTGGTTTCTTCTTTGTATTTAATTTTTTTTACACACATACATATTCCATATGCATAAGACTGTGCTGTTATGTGTGTGTTTTGTGTGTGTCTGTGTGTGCATGTGAGTGCTAATATACATACATACATGTGTCTGAGAGGGCAAATATAACCCACTTAGTCTGTTTTGGCTTTTTGTGTGTATATGGTCTCAGGTCTGACCACTCTTTCTGTGAAAAACAAGGGGACTCCTCTCTTCTCTGGATAGCCATTAGTGCCCACGTATCTTTAGGAAAGAGTGTGACCTTTTAAAGAGTTTCCTTTCCATGTTAATATGTCCATTAGTGTTGACATTGTTCAAGTTTTGTTTACGAAATCATTTGTAGGAAAGTTTGTTTTACCACAGACCTTCTGCTATCCTCAGTCTTGTAATCTTTCTTTCCCCTCTTTCCTGATATTCCCTGAGCCAGAGGCAGAGGAGCTGTGACATAGATGTAGTTGACGGGTCTGGCTCCCATTATGCACATTGGATATAGTTGTAGTTTTCTGTGGTGGTCCTCATTTGTTATAAAGAAAGATTTCTTTGATTAATGGTGATAGCTATGTTTATCCGTCGGTATAAGGTTAAACTTTAGACTGTAGTAGGAAATTTTGTTGTTCTAGCATTGAGGTTACAGCAGATTTTTATTTAAGGACTATGACCACACTGGCCCCAGGAAGTTGGCTTGGTTTTTCTTTTTCACCATGAATACATTCCCAGTTTTATTAGGTTGATGAATTCATTTCTTAACAGAATGTAAATTTTCAAGTTAAATTACTCTGTACAACCCAGTGTCTGATGAAATGTTTCCATACCTGTGTTTGTGTCAACTCCAGTTAGGAAGTTTGATTTATATAATGGGAAAATTTATTTTCACTTTTCCTACCGTGCAAACATCAATTTTCTCATTAGTTGTTTTCATAGGTTCTGATTACTTTAAGCTTATGTTTTTAATACCACTTTGTTTCCTAGCAAAGTTGTCCTCATTTCATTTTTGAATACATCTAACATTTCAGGAGATTTTAGCTTTGTTGACAACTAAACCAGTAAGTCAGTAAGGTTTTTAAATTATTATTTCCTTTGTTATTGATTGTTTATATTGCACAATGTATACCTTGTACATCTCCTAGAAGATTCTTATTTATTTTCTTTGCCCTGTTCTTTCTGCCATTAGAATTTGGAGAACCAATAAGCATATAAGTAGAAAGCAGGCAACAATACAAATTGAAAAGTAAGTTAGAGGAGTAACTCATTCGAGGAGAAAACTTTGAATAAAGGGTCTAAAGGAGACTTCTTCAGGCTCTGTGATCTCTAACAAAATAATTATAAGGTAGTACATAGATTTTTCTCACAGATATTTTGTATTGCAATATGTTCAATGCACAAATAAATATGTGCACTGAAAATTTATGCTTTAAAATGGAGACTGTGTTTGAAAATACTGAGATGTGAGAAGATAAACATGTTGTGTACAATGGACACTATTAGGAAGATGTGCTACAAAGTAGCTTTTTTAGTATTTGACAAGATTCTGTAAATGCCAGACTTTATCATCTTTGTAAAATATCCAAATCCCACATGTATATTCAAAGCATTGTTTAATGTAATGGTTTAATGTTCTCCAATAGGAATATTATTTATTTTCCTTGATGAAAAAATAAAGATTATTTACATTATGAAAAATGACAAGTCTGATGACACTCTTCTTTATATTTTGATTTTATATTCTAAAGTTTAAAAGTCATCTTATTAAAAAATGTTTCTTGCTCGTATATTGATACTGTGAAAAACAAACACCTAATATTACTTTGGGGGAATTTAACAGCATATATAAAATTGTATAGCACATACAGAATCTCAAAATATTTGTCTCTTAATGTATGAGATTATATAATTCTTGGAATTACTGATTTTTTTCTTCGTTGTAATAAAATCTTGGATGCTTCAGTGCAGCCCAACACAGTGGTAAGGCAATGAAGTTTTTGCTTGTGTTATTTTCCATCTGAGAGCCAGTACAACCCAACATGCAAAGATGTTCACAAAAATATTCTCAACAAAAGATCACAAAAGTAAGAAAAATAATAACATAATAAACAGCTTTTCCACGTAAAGTAGAAGTAATATTCGTTATAAAAATATGAAGTAGAAAAATATCATTTTACCCTGTATTTTCAGTAAAGAATATCCTATTTTGCCAGAGCCTCAGAAATATATCTTATCCAGACTTTTTTTCTGTGACCTGGCCATTGTGAGCCAGGCAATACTGTTGAATGGCACTTATTAAGTTTGAATTTATTTCTATCAAGGCTCAAATGTGGCTTGAACATGACAACATTCCTACCTCAAGTGAATAATTAATTCTGAGCTTGCATAAACTATAAATGATGATAATTTCACGGTGTCTCATTTGTCTCTTAACACAAAGAAGGTTGCATGGTAATCTATAACACTGACCAGACCTGTAGTCTTTCAATCCAAAGGGTGTCCAAAGCACTAAGAAGTATTTTAACTTTTCCAGAGTTAGAGAGTTTTAATTACAGGCATCATGTCTACTGTCATTCAAACAAAGACCATTAAAAAGAGGAAAAGTGAAATGTATTCCAATACCAATATTAAAAAAGAGGTGGCAATCAAATTGCTGTTTTAAATGGGGAAGACTGGGAACACTGTGGGACAGTTTTCCCCCTTGTAAAGGCTTCTACACAAAAACTATCCTGTGGTAGTAAACATTTTCCTCCTTCCAGGATCGGCCATTCTTCTTGTCCACTTCATAGAATCTGTTTATTTACTTACTTCTGATGACTTTTAAGAACTATAGTGTAGATACTATGAGAGGTAGAAATATTTTCTTTCTCTGTTTTTTGTTTGTTTGTTTTTGTTTTTTGTTTTTTTGAGCTTCAATCAGTTTTGCTAAGACAGTCATTTAGAGTAGGAAGTGTTTGGAAGACGATGCATGTGGCCGTTATTTCCTAGACTGCAGGTTAATGAAACATGCATAGATCCATTATATGTCCACACTGTCACTGCGTTACATAGCTCTTTCCTCATAAATTTCAAGTAAGAAAACTCCTTTTTTTCCTTTCTTTCTTTCTTTTTTTTTTTTAATTTTGGAGTTAGCAGCAACTTTGGATGACAAGTCTCTGTCATGTGGTAGACTTCCCTGGTGTAGATGGAGGCAACTTTGAGAAGTAACACTTATTCACAAATAAGAAAGTACATATTAAGCAATACAGAACTTAATGTTCTAGTTTTCTTTCTATTGCTCTGATAAAAATTATGATGAAAAGCAACCTGGGAATGAAAAGGCTTATTTCAACAGAGAGTACAAAGTATATCATGAAAGGAAGTTGGGGCAGGTATTCAAGGCAGGAACTTGAGGGGATAACATGAAGCAAAGGCATGAGAGAACACACTTCCTGGTTTGCACCTCAAGATTTGCTGAGCCTGCTTTCTTATACCACCGAAGACTACCTGTCTATTCAATCATGAAAATGTCCTACAAATTTGTCTATAAACCAATATGATGGACGTATTTTCTCAAATGAAGTTCCCTTTTTCAAGTGAAAAGTTCCTGGTTTGTATCAAGTTGACAAAACAGAAATCAAAACAAAACAAACAAACAAAAAACAGCACAATTGACTCCTTGCTAACTTTGCCACAATATATTATTGAAAAATAACCTTTAGTTTAATCCAATATCTCCTGTTAATGTCACTATATATTATATTTTAGACATATTATAGCTTAAAAACTCAAACATTTTATACGTTCAGTCTTTTTATATTACCCAAATTCTCCTTGAAAGTCTCTTGACTTTTACCTCTTTAAAATAAAATAAGTTACACACTTTGTTATTCAAAAGAGGAAGAATCAAGATGCAGTTACAATTAAAGTAAAATCAGTATCAAGCAGTGGAAATAAAATCTTGTGGTTGAATGTCTAATTTCTGGGATTCACTCACAGTAGTTTGTGCTCTAAAGGGTTTGGACTGCTCTGCCCTCTGCCTCTGCCATTCACAGTACAGGTGTTTTGTTTCATAGGTTCAGGCTGGCTACACTTCACTCCCGCAGATGCCCAAGGTGGTCATCTCATGATCTTTTTATCTTTAATATGATCTTCACAGGCTGCACCTTCACCAATGGCCTCCTGTGCTCTGTTCAGGGATTTGAGTCTGTTGCTAGATGCCAAAACTTAGTCTCTTTCCATCATCTCTAGCTTCTTGATTTCTTCATTGCAACTGAGGACACAACTTCACCAACAGTTTTCCTGGCTTATCATGGTGACAAGCTTTAGCTATTCTCCATGAACCCCCTCAATCCAGAATTCTCATGCTACCAAAGCTAGTAACAACGTCAGGCTCTTACACATCAATAATTTCAGCTGCCAGTATGAAATGTAATCATTGCCCCCTCTGTTCCAAAGCATCTCAATGCTCACTCTGAGAAAAATCCCTGAAGATATCACCTCCATGATACTTATCTCTTCTTAATCACAGTTGATTTCTCAGCCCAGGATAACAAGCATCAATTGACCGGTAAAACAGTGATGATGGTCTTTTGTCAAACACAGCTGATTCCTCAGTTCCAGCTGACCACAAACCACAGACTCTTAATACAGATTAGCATACAATGGGGCTGGTAAAATCTCTAACTCCCTAGAAAACCTCATAAGTCAGGCCTCTATTCTTTACATTGCCCAGCATTCTTATCTTCCCAGTTCCAACCCTCATTAATCTCTGAGAATTCAACAATTTTTCTACAATCTTTCCAAAATAACATGGGTAATCTGTCACAGCAATGCTCCATTTCTGGCACCAATTTTGGTTCTAGCTTGTTTTCTATTGCTTTGCTAAAGACCATGACCAAATATACAAGGGTATTTTCTTACCTTATTGGTTACAAGTTATTACTGAGGAAAGTCAGAACAGTGACTTGGGGCAGGAAACTGAAGGCAGGGACTAAAACAGAGACCATGGAGGAATGTTGCTTACTGGCTTATATAACTCATGGCTTTCTCAATTTCATTTTCTGTACCACCCAACACTCTCTGTTCAGGGATAGTATTTTCTACATAGAGCTAGACCTTCCCACATATATCACTAATCAAGAAAATGTCCCCATTGACTTGCCTATAAGCTAACTTGAAAGAAAAAGAAAATGTCTTAATTGAAAGTCCTGCTTTCTAGATGATCTTGCTTTGTGTCAAGTTGACAAAAGTAGTATTCAGGATATTTGGAACTTAGGAGTTGTGGAGTAAAATATAATGCCCATTTTAAAAGTCTTCCTAATAGTTGAGTCCTGAAAAGTTCTAACTTCAAAATATTCTTCAGAAGGGTGATCCAAGATGGTGGCGACCAGCGCACACCATATTTGGGGGCAGAGGAGCTGAAACTTGGAATTGGTGAGTGGAGGTGCAGTGGAACCCAAAACAACAGCACCGAGGCTTCTGGGGAGAAGGGGGACAAACCCTGGACTGACACCAATAGGATACAGGTCAATCGCAGACATCTCCATGGACTCCTCCTGGGGACTCAATTCCCAGGCACTTTCCAGTAAAGGGCAGAGGCAGCAGCGGAGGTACTGGAGGCAGAGGAGGCTGTAGCAATCAGCAGCGGAGGCAGAGAAGGCGGCCCGCAGTGCATGCCACAACTTGTAAAGAGCACCGTGCAGGCTGCGCCAAGCACAGCTCTCCCTACTTGAGATGTGAGACAGAGAACACTCAAAACCCCAGCATTTTCCCAATAGAGGCCTCCGTCATCCCTCCTTGGCAGAGGCAGAGGCAGAAGAAGAAGCCCACAGCACTTTCCAACTCAAAGAGCAGAACCCAGTCTGCTGCGCCCACAGCTTCTAGCAAAGAACAGTGCCAGGCTCACAGAACCTGCAACAGTGTACAGGTCCTGCCCACAGCATCTGCCACAGAGCTCAGAGTCCAGCTCACAGAGCACGCCACAGACTGTAGACCAGTGTGTATTCAGGAAATCTTTGCAAGCTCTTTGCAACTGCAATCTGAGCTTGTGAGCACACCCTTCCTGTGCTTGCTCCCATCCCCCATATCCCAAGCACCTACACTCCCTAGCAGTCTCTGCTTCAAGACACACTTCCACCCACACACACGCTTACTCCCCCTCAATAGCGATTCTGCACAAGCGGCTTTTCCACCCTCGGGTACAGCTGAAGTAATATCTCACACTCTCAAACCACTGGACCTCTCTCATCTTCCTGAAGAATACTCCTGACACCAGAGAAATAAGGTTCCAGTCTGAACTGCAGACTCCAGGAACAAAGAGTGAAGGTTACAGATAAGCAAATGGCCAGAGGTTGGCATAAGAACACACTTAACAAAAATCAGGACATCATGGCTCCACCAGCAACCCCCAAAATCAATGGATATTTTAATTCAGCTGAAACACAAGAAAAAGACTTTAAAGTTATACTTATGCAGTTATTAGAGAAACAAAAAGAGGAAATGAACAGAGCTCTCAAAGAAATACAGAAGAATTTTTCTGCCCACATAGAGGAACAATTAGTGGCATATAGAGAGGAATGAAACAAAAAAAAAAAAATAGGAGCCATTATAGAAAGACAAGAATCCACTTTCAAACAGATGAAGAAAATGGTGTAAAGCATGAAAGCAGAATTACAATCTATAAAGAAAACACCAACAGAGAAAACCCTGGAGCTGGAAAACCTAGAGAAAAGCTCAGGAACCACAAAGGTAAGCATCACCAAAAGAATACAAGAGATGGAAGAGGGAATCTAAAAAGCTGAAGATACTTTTGCTGAAATTCATACTTCTCTCAAAGAAAAAAATAAAATCGGAAAAGTCCCAAACACAAAACATCCAAGAAATCAAGGACTCCATGAAAAGAAGAAATCAAAGAATAATAGGAGTAGGAGAAAAAGAAGATTCCAGGCTCCAAAGTCCAGAAAATAAGAAAATCATAGAAGAAAATTTAACCAACTTAAAGAAAAAGATGTCATAAATATACAAGAAGCCTACAGAACACCAAATAGACTGACCAGAAAAGAAACTCTTCACATCACATCATAGTCAAAACACTAAACCTACAAAACAAGCAAAAAAATACTAAAGGCAGCAAGAGAAAAAAGCCAAGTAACATATGAAGGAAGACCTATCAGAATCACACCAGATTTCTCATCAGAAACTATGAAAGCCAGAAGGGCCTGCACAGATGTCATGCGTACTTTTAGAGACCACAGATGCCAACCCAGACTACTATACTCACCAAAGCTTTCAATAATCACAGATGGAGAAAACAAAATATTCCATGACAAAACTAAATTTAAGTAATATCTACACAGCAACCCAGACCTACAGAAGATACTAGAAGGAAAGCTCCAATCCATCAAAAACAACTACACCAAAGAAAACATATGATACATATAATTCCCGAACAAAAATGAAAAGAAAACAGCAAGACCACCAACTCTACTATAAAAGGAACTAAAGCTTATTTGTCACTATTATTTATCAACATCAGTGAACTCAACCCTCCAATAAAAAGACACAGACAAACAGAATGGTTGCAGAAACAGGATCCAATATTCTGTTGCATCCAGGAAACACACCTCTGCAACAAAGATAAACACTACCTCAGAGTAAAGGACTGGAAAAAAATTTTTTTTCAAGCAAACAGACCCAGAAAACAAGCTGGGATAGCTATCCTAATACCTAATAAAATAGACTTTCAACCAAAATTAATCAAAAATGATGAGGTGGGGCACTTCCTTCCCATCAAAGGAAAATTCCAACAAGAGGAATCACAATTTTGAACATTATGCCCCAAATACAAGAGCGCCTACATTTGTAAATGAAACATTATTAAAGCTGAAATCACACATTGATCCCAATACCTTAACAGTGGGAGACTTCAACACTCTACTCTCACCAAGGGACAGATCATCTTCTCAGAAGCAAATCAGGGAAATAAGGGCACTTACAGAGGCCCGAAATCACGTGGAGCTAATAGATGTCTACAGAAATTTTCACCCAAAATCAGAAGAGTATACCTTCTTTTCAGCACCTCATGGAGCCTCCTCCAAAATAGATCATAAAGTTGGTCACAAACTTATATATCTGCAAGCCTTAGAAGACATAAGAAGATTGAAACAATCCCTTGTATCCTATCTGACTATCATGGTATAAAGCTGGACCTCAACAATAACAGAAAAAGCAAAAATCCTGCACATACATGGAAACTGAACAACTCACTACTCAATGACAGCTGAGTTAGGGAGAAATAAAGAGAGAAATTAAAGACTTCCTAGAATTCATTGAAAATGAAACCCAGAATTGCTAAAACAGTTCTCTACAGTAAAAGGTTTTCAGGAGGCATCTCCTTCCCTGATCTTAAGCTATACTCTAGAACAACAATAATAAAAACTGCATGGTACTGGCATAGAAACAGACTGGTGGATCAATGGAATTGAATAAAAGACCCTGACATAAATCCACACACTTATGGACACCTGATTTTTGACAAAGATGCCAAATCCATTCAATGGAAAAAAAGATAGCATCTTCAACAAATGGTGCTGGTCTAATTGGATGTCAACATGTAGAAAAATGCAAATAGATCTATACTTATCACCCTGCACAAAACTAAAGTCCAAGTGGATCAAAGACCTCAACATAAACCTAGACACACTAAACCGCTTAGAAGAAAAAGTGGGGAATACCCTTGAAATCATTGGCACAGGAGACAACTTCCTGAACAGAACACCAACAGCACAGGCTCTAAATGGGACCTAAATAAATGGGACCTCATGAAACTGAAAAGCTTCTGTAAAGCAAAAGACACTGTCCTCAGAACAAAACGACAGCCTACAGATTGGGAAAGGAGCTTCACCAACCCTATATCTGACAGAGTGCTAATATCCAGTATATATAAAGAATTAAAGAAGTTAAACAGCAAAAAATCAAGTAATCCAAATAAAAAATGGGGTACAGAGCTAAACAGAGAATTCTCAATAGAGGAATATCGAATGGCAGATATTAAAGAAATTCTCAACCTCATTAACCATCAGGGACATGCAAATCAAAACGACCCTAAGATTTAACCTTACACCCATCAGAATGGTTAAGATCAAAAACTCAAGAGACAACACATGCTGGAGAGGTTGTGGAGAAAGGGGATCCCTCCTCCACTGCTGGTGGGAATGTAAACTTGTACAACCACTTTGGAAGTCATTCTGGCGCTTTCTCAGACAACTAGGAATAGCGCTTCCTCAAGACCCAGCTATACCACTCCTAGGCATATATCCAAAAGATTCTCAAGTACACAATAAGGACATTTGCTCAGCCATGTTTGTAGCAGCCTTATTTGTAATACTCAGAAGCAGCTGGAAACAGCCCAGATTCCCCTCAGTGGAGCAATGGTTACACAAATTGTGGCATATCTACACAATGGAATATTACTCAGCAATAAAAACAAACAAACAAACAAACAAGGAAATCATGAAATTTGTAGGTAAATAGTGGGATCTGGAAAAGATCATCCTGAGTGAGCTATCCAAGAAGCAGAAAGATGCACACGGTATATACTCACTCAAATAGACATATAATATACCATAAACCTACTAAAATCTGTACACCTAAAGAAACTAATCAAGAGGGAGGACTCTTGCTAAAATGCTCAATCCATACCCAGAAAGGCAAAGAGGCTGGACATCAGAAGAAGGAGAAAAGAGGGAACAAATCAAGAGCTTGACACAGAGGACCTCTGAAAAGCTCTGCCCTGCAGACTATCAATGTAGATGCTGAGACTTATGGGCAACCTTTGGGCAGAGTGCAGGGAATCTTAGGAAAGAAGTGAGAAGCAGTAAGGTCTGGAGAGGACAGGAACTCCATGAGGAGAGCAACAGAACCAAAAAAATCTGAGCACAGGGGTCTTTCTTGAGACTGCTATTCCAATCAAGGACTATGCATGGAGATAACCTAAGACCCCTGCACAGATGTAGCCCATGGAAGTTCAGTATCCAAGTGGGTTCCATTGTAATAGGAACGGAGACTGTCTCTGACATGAACTGATTGGCCTGCTCTTTAATTACCTTCCCCTGAGGGGGAAGTGCATTACCAGGCCACAGAAGAAGACAATGTAGCCACTCCTGATGAGACCTAATTGACTAGGATCAGAAACAAGGAAAAGACGTCCTCCCCTATCAGTGGACTTAGGGAAAGGCATGCATGCAGAGGGTGAAGGAAGGGATGGATTGGTACAGGAGGAGGGAGAGAACCACAGGGGGGATACAAAGTGAATAAAGTGTAATTAATAAAGAAAAAACAATTTTCCTCAGCCAGTAAAAAAAAAAAAAGAAAGAAAATGAAAGCACAACATATTCAAACATATGGGATACAATGAAAGCAGTGTTAAGTGGAAAGTCATAGCACTAAATGCCTTCAAGAAGAAATTTGAAACATTGGATACAAACAACTTAATAGCTCACCTGAAAGCACTAGAAAGAAAAAAAAAAAAGAAACAGACACACTCAAGAGGAGTAGATGACTGGAAATATTCAAAAAATCCAGAAATCAATAAATTAGAAAAAATAAAACAATTCAAAGAATCAATGAAACCAAGAGCTGGTTCTTTGAGAAAATCAACAAGATAGACAAGCCCTTAGCCAATCTAATTAAAAGGCAGAGAGAAACTGTCCAAATCAGCGAAATCAGAAGTGAAAGGGGGTCATAACTACAGACACGAGGAAATCCAAACAATCATTAGGTCATACTACAAAAGCCTATACGTCACAAAATTTAAAAATCTAAATGAAGTGGACAATTTTCTTGATAGATTCCATCTACAACAATTACGTCAAGATCAGGTAGAAACATTGAATAGTCTCATACTCCCAAGAAAATTGAAGCAGTCATCAAAAGTTTCCCTTCCAAAAAAAAAAAAAAAAAAAAAAAAAAGCTCAGATGGTTTCAGGGCAGAATTCTATCAGAAAAGAGCTAACTCCAATTCTCTTCAAACTATTCCACAAAATAGAAACAGAATGAACATTATCAAACTTATTCTATGAAGCTACTGTCACCTTGATACCTAAACCACACAAAGACTCAACAACAAAAAAGAGAACTTCAGTCCTAGCTCTCTTATGAACATTGATGCAAAAATACTCAATAAAATACTTGCAAACCGAATCCAAGAAGACATAAAAGATATCATCCACCATGACCAAGTTGGCTTCATCCCAGTCATGCAGGGGTGGTTCAATATACGGAAATCCATCAATCTAATCCACCACATAAACAAACTGAAGGAGAAAATTCACATGATCATCAAGTTAGATGTCAAAAAAGCACTTGACAAAATCCAACACCCATTCATGTTTAAAGAGAGATCAAAGATACAAGGCACATACTTAAACATAATAAAGACAACAGACAGCAAGCCTATAGCCAATATCAAACTCAATGGAGAGAAACCTAAATCAGTCTTTTCTTGATGCTTCAGTCTCTATATGCTCCTGTGGGCCTGGGTTAGTTATCACTCTTGATCTTCTTGTGAGGTTCCTGTCCCCTCTAGGTCCTTCCATTTTTTCCTCCAATACTCCTTCAAGACTCCTGGAGCTCTGCCCCATGCTTGGCTACAAGTCCCAGCATCTGTCTCTATCTGTTGCTCTGTGGAACCTACCAGAAAACAGTCATGATAGGTTCCTGTCTGCAAGCAGAGCAGAGCATCCTTCATAGTTTCAGGGGCTGATTCTCTACTGTGGAGTGGGTCTTAGGTTAGGCCAATCATTGGTTGGGCATTCATTCAATCTCTGTTCTCTCCTTTTACCTTCACTCCTCATAGGCAAGGTCATTTTGGGATCAAAGGGATTTTGGTTGGGTTGTTGTGCTCCTGCCTCCACTAGTCCTGTCTGGCTGGGGGAGGGCTCACTTCAGTCTCCATACCCCACTCTCCTATGTTACGATTCTCAAACAGATTCACACCCATATCCTCCCAGGCCTGTTGTAGGCCTCCAGCTTGTCAAAGAGATGCCCTTCCTTAGTTTCCCTTCTTCCTAGCGCTCTCACTTCCCAACCGCATTCTCCCCACATCTGATCCCCACCCTTGTTTTCCTCCCCATTCCATCTCTTGCCCAGTTCCTTCTCTTCATTCACTTCTTCTGATGAGAAGACAAAGTGAGAAGTGTGAAACTCATTGGTATTGGAGACAAAGTCCTTAACAGAACACCAACAGCACAGGCTCTGAGATCAACAATTAATAAATGGGGCCTCATGAAGCTGAAAAGCTTCTGTAAAGCAAAGGACAGTGTCAATAAAACAAAACGGCAGCCCGCAAATTGGGAAAAGATCTTCACCAACCATACATCAGACAGACGGTTAACATACAAAGAACTTAAATTAAATATCAATAAATCAAATAACCCAATTAAAAATGGGGTACAGAGATAACTTGAGAATTCATAACAGAAAATCTCAATGGCTGAGAAGCACTTAAAGAAATGCTTAATGTCCTTAGTCATCAGAGAAATGCAAATCAAAATAACTCTAATATTCACTCTTACACCAGTCAGGTTAAGGTCAAAAATTCAAGTGACAACACTTGCTGGAGAGGATGTGGAGAAAGAGGGACACTCCTGTATTGTGGATGGGAGTGCAAACTTGTACAACCTCTCTGGAAATCAATCTGATACTTTATCAGAAAACTGGAAATAGTTATACTTCAAGACCCAGTTATACCACTCCTGGACATATACCCAAAATATGCTCTACTATGTAACAAAGACATTTGCTAAACTATGTTCATAGCAGTTTTATTCATAACAACATTTGAATAGCAATGTGGATTTTCTATACTTGACCCTCGTTTAATAAGAAAGCCACATATTTAAAGTATTTTTCTACTTAATATACGACAATGGAACTTTTAAAATAATTTGATTATGTGTTAGCTTGACGTGTTCAGGGACAACCTGGAATTTTAGGAAATACTACCTTGATACTAAATAACTTTGACACATTTTTAAGCAGACCAGTGAAGAGTTTTATTTCTGTGCTACAAAATTTCAATGGTGTCTTATTAGGATTAGTTGTGAATTTGTGTGAACACAGATAAAAAAAAAACAAAAAAAACAAACAAACAAACAAAAAAAACAGCAATATAGGAAGGTGTCTAGTTATATAGTCCAAGAGCACCATATGTTTTGTTCGATCATCAAAGCATTTATTGCAAATCGTACTGATTTCTCTACCTTGAATTTTCATAGTTTGTGGGTATCTTGCCAGTACTAAATATTCAAAAATTCTGGCATCTAACATATAACATGTTTTTTTTTTTTCTGAGAACATCTATATCAATGTTGAACCATAAAAAATCTTACAATCCCAATTGCAGACATCATCTTGTGTGCTCCACTCTTGTGTTTATCAACCTTAGAGTTTAAATTGCTCCAATTTAATATGCAGTTCCAGCATAAAGGTATCAACATATTTGGACTTTGTTTTCACCCCATCTCCTTGGACTACAGCTACCTTTATGCCATGTCCTCCAGACCTTTCTTCCATAGCTAATAGCTAGACTGAGTTGCAGTGCATGGCCAGAATACTAAGGGTTAGGACTTCAGTAAATGAATCTGTAGGGGATAGTGTTCAGCCCATAATAATATAATTTCTACAAATGAAGGGAAGTACATATATGACTGTGAGATCGTTAACAGATACTAATAAATCTCAGGCCATCGACCGATAACTATTTTGTTCTTTCTTTTTTATCCTGAACAAAGCAGAGGCAGAAATATTCTGGCTCTGCTTCAGACTGCATTTTGGTGGTTTCTGAGTAAATAAATTGTCATCAGCTATGGTGAGGGTTATATAGAATTTCCAATTTCCTGTTACCAATAAGGAAGTAGCTTTATATACGATTGTATGATGGAGCTGATATGTTACTTTTTTATGACAAAAGTCCCCAGGGTTAGGTCATTTTTATAAAAAAAGGTTAAATATAGTTAACTGTAAATTAATTTCATTTCCAAACTTTTCTTTGTCAGACATATTTTTTCCCCCACAGAACACAAAATCTGTTCAGAATTGTAGAGTAAGGGTATGCTGTAGAGAATTCTGACCTCATCAAATTCTGAAATGGAAACATGTGTAGTATCATGGTTAGTTTTGTCAACTTATTATAAGCCAATGTCATTTGAGAAGAGGAAGCAGCAATTAGCTGGATGAAATTGTTCTTTGGACATTTCTGTGTGGCATTTTAATGGCTGATAATTGATAGAAGGGC
Source organism: Psammomys obesus (assembly GCF_907164565.1). Classification (NCBI taxonomy): domain Eukaryota; kingdom Metazoa; phylum Chordata; class Mammalia; order Rodentia; family Muridae; genus Psammomys; species Psammomys obesus. Next base: position 2,050,886 of record NW_026585797.1, on the reverse strand, counting down.
CACGTCTACTGTAGGTGGTACAGTCAGGCCCGAAGGATGTGGTCCTGGGATGTGTAGATTTTTTAAAAAGCTAAAAATAATTAGCATATGAGTGATATGGCAAACAACATTACTTCATTCTTGTTTTAGTTTCTCCCTGAGTTCATGCTCAGATTTTGCAGTGGAAACTTGGATCTGGAAGGTAAACGCAAATAAAATAATAAATACTCTAAATTTCATTTGGTCAGGGTGTTTTATCACAATCAACAGAAAAGCAAACTAGGAAACCCAGTGTATGTGTTTCAAAGGAAGCCTTTCTTTCTACGATAATTAATAATTTACAAATGGCATCCTTGCTCACCACTGAGCCCTAAAGAAATGCGTAGAATTTATAAAGCCTACATTCTAAAAATTATAAAACAAGGATGGTCCTTTATGTGGCCCTGTATCTAGATCAGAGAAAGTGGCATCCTCTGTGATGGTCACTCTGCTAGCATCAGAGAGCTAGTGGAAGACTAGGACTGTTCAGAGGCATTCAGACTATACTCTGGCACAAGCTATGTCACATTTGTTTGGAAACAACAGTTTGGAAATGGACAGTAAGTTATGGTGACAGAAGGACATCAAACAATGTCTAAATGCTTCATATGAAAACAAAAACTGTAGACACACAGAGGTAGCTGGGAGTGGGGTAGGGGCCATGAAACAAGTGAAGCAGGGGTGCAGTCATATTGCTATGAGCCAGAGTGCTCCAGCATTTTTTCCAGCACAGAATCTGGAGAGAATGAAAAGAACAATTTTTTCCTAAAAAGAGCTCAGCTCAACTGAGGACTTGGTTTAAGACGTACAAATTCCCAAATAGTAAAAGACAAATTCCTACTTTTTACTTTGGTAGGTAATGCTTTGGTGTGACAGCCCAAGAAAATGAAATTCCAAGCAGAAACAGCTTTATGAGCAAGGAGAAAGGCTTGATCCTTGATGTCAGTGAGCTAGGGCAAGGTTTCAGTACCTCTAAGGTGTGTCTTTGCTTCTAGAGATATTTCTATCCTCATTGTTTCAGTTAATTCTTGATTACCCTTTACTTTTCTTTGCAAGAAATCCCAGTGTGATTTTCATATTTATGTGTTATCCATATTTCAGGAGAAAAAAACACTTGGGGTAGCTAGGATTCAGGGGATTAAAATATATCTGACCACATGTGTTTTCACAAACTGGAGAAGCTTTATACTCATCATTTACATTCTAGAACTTATTGTCACCTTACTGTTATCTCAGATTAGGTTGGCCTGGGAAAATGCCTGAGACATTTGCTTGATGCCCAAGCACCATGCAAACAAACTCCATTTTTTTTTTGTATCTAGAGCCTCCCTCCAGTTTTGATTAAAGATAAAGAGATGCAAAAATACCCAAATGTCATGCAGGAAAACAAAATGTCTGCTACTTCAGATAGTTCTATTTTTGTGTCTATAATTCTGCTCACCAACTGCATGTGTAACCTTTCTTTAAATTTGCAAAATAATTCAGAAGTTTTCATGCTGCCAATTGCTAATCAAACATTCTTCATCAACATCCACGCCCTCTTCCCATTTGTCATCTTACTCATGCATTGCAAACAGTGGCTCATGCAGTTCCCTCTTCTCATTGCTGCAGGAAAACAACAGGCTGTGTAACCAAGGGGAAGCTTATTAGCAGCTAAAAGCTCATTTTTAATGCCATCTAATCAGGTTGCAGACTCACTGAAATTATGAACTTCAGAAGAAAAAAGTCTCATCTAATGTTTCACATATTAGTGTGGCTTGTCAAACTGTGCCTTTAACATCTCTTGCTTCCTCTCAAAGGGTTCAAGCATGAAATCTTTGCCAGAATAAATTGGTAAACCTGTTTCTTTCTCAGTGCATATGGTGAAAACCTTTGAGGTCTGTTTGATTTATATAAGTGTACTTGGCTGCTATTTTATATTTATCTAAATTATGTTACAAAGTAAAAGTGAGGATTAGTTCCAAGAATAAGATTTTTTTTTAATATAAAGACTGGACATGTTTGCGAATATAACACATATAGATGTCTCATTTATGAATGGGTTGTTAAATTGAGTTCATTTACTCTGCATCATATTATTGGTTTTATTACTGATTTTTTTAATGGAAGTTAATGAATGAAAATGCAGGTGTTTTAAATGTTCATGTATTTTTAAATACATCTTTAAAGTTATAACATCATTATGGTATTTTTTATAATGCTAGAGTACTTCCAAACCATACACATCTTTTCATTTGTCAAGATTGTTAAAATAGGTGGCAACAGTTTGTCACCTCTTGGCAAACCATTGGCATTATGAAGGCATTTCATAAAATTAAAATATTTGTAGCACCAACTGAAGGACACATTCATTTTTACATGGATTAGACACTTCTGTGCCAAGAAATGTAACTCATGGTTTAAGGTGTGGCATCAAATCGGTGAGTTTCTTACTGTAGAGAAAACAGTTTCAGCAGACATATGAGCCTTCAGTAAATCACAGAAAACTTTTAGAAGCACCTGACACCTGTAAAGAGAGCAATGCTACCTCCATGGGTTTCTCAGATTCTAAGTTTAACCAACAACGATTCAACATATGGGCTATGCAACTAATGTTAGAGAGAACAAATAACAACATGCCACCCAAGAGCAAGGAGTGTTTGAAAAACATGAAGAGATATAGTCTGTTCTTCATTTCTGACAGAGGGCTAATATCCAGAATACATAAAGAACTCAAGAAGTTAAACAGCAACAAACCAAGTAATCCAATTAAAAAATGGGGTACAGAGCTATACAGAGGATTCTCAATAGAGGAATACTGAATGGCAGAGAAACACTAAGAAATGCTCAACATCCTTAGTCATCAGAGAATGCAAATCAAAACGACCCTGATATTTCACCTTACACCCATCAGAATGGCTAAGATCAATACTCAAGGGAGAGTGGGATTGGGAGAGGTTGAGGGAGGTGGCTATAGTGGGATACAAAGTGAATAAACTGTAATTTATGAAAATATAAATAATTTTTTAAAAAGTGAAAAAAATATTCAAATGACAACACATGCTGGAGAGGTTGTGGAGAAAGGGAACCCTCCTCCATTGCAGATGGGAATATAAACTTTACAACCACTTTGGAAATCAATCTGGGGCTTTCTCAGACAAAAGGGATAGTGCTTCCTCAAGATCCAGCTATAGCTTTCCTAGGCATATACCCAAAATATGCTCAAGGACACAACAAGGGACACTTGCTCATCCATGTTTGTAGCAGCTTTATTTGTAATAGCCAGAACCTAGAAACAACCCAGATGTCCATCAACAGAAGAATGGATACAGAAAATGTGGTATTTTTACACAATGGAATACTACTCAGCAATCAAAAAGGAGGAAATCATGAAATTTGCAGTCAAATGCTGGTAACTAGAAAAGATCATCCTGAGTGAGGTATCTCAGAAGCAGAAAGCCACAAGTGGTATATACTTACTTATAAGTGGATATTAGATATATAATATAGGATAAACATACTAAAGTCTGTACACCTGAAGAAGCTAATCAAGAAGGAGAACACTTCTTGCTCAATCCTCATTCAGAAAGGCAAATAGGATAGACATCGGAAGAGGGAGAAAACAGGGAACAGGACAGGAGCCTACCACAGAGGGCCTGTGAAAGACTCTACCCAGAAGGTTATCAAAACAGATACTGATACTTATAGCCAAACTTTGGGCAGAGTGAAGGGAATCTTATGAAAGAAAAAGGAGATAGAAAGACCTGGAGGGGACAGGACCTCCACAAGGAGAGTAACAGAACCAAAAAATGTGGTCCCATGGCTCTTTTCTGAGACTGATACTCCAACCAACAACCATTCATGGATATAACCTCGTACTCCTGCTCAGATGAGCCCACAGTAGCTCACTGTGCAAGAGGAAATGAGGAAGGGGGCTACAGGTGGTATAAAAAGTGAATAAATTAGGGCCAAGATGTCAGCGCCAGGAGAACACTGTGTCTGAGAAGCAGGACAATACTCTCCATTCAGCGACCAGGAAACTGAACTCTGGGCCCTAAAACTACAGCGATCATGTTTCCCAGGTGAGGGGAGGCTCCCACAACATGGGAATCGGTCAGGTCCACTCTTGGCTGCCCAGCCAGAACCCAGAAGAGATCCCCACTAACGGGGGTTTTGGGTCTCCGGGCTGGAGCCGCAAGCCTGCGTGTCCCGATCACTTTCCCAGGCTGATTGGTGGGCACAAGGATGCCAGAGACTGAGAGTCCCAGTCGCAAGAAAACCCCATGGGGAAGGAAAGTTGCCAGACTGGTCACGGGTCACCCAGTCTTTCCCTGGAACGTCTCGCTGACCACGGGTACCCACCGCCAGCACAACTGAGCTCCTGCCACACACGGAGAGCAGCTGCACCCCCAGCTCAAAATCCCTATTCCCTCTTCAGAGGAGGCAGGAAGCATCCAGCAGAATCTGCCACAGACCACATTGTCATACCCCAACCCAAGATCGGGGCTGAGAAAACCCAATCCTTTCGGGCACTCCCCCAAACGCCGCCATAACCCTGCCTTGGCGGAGCAGAAGGATAAAAAGGCGCACAGCAGCTTTACAGCACTGGGACCCCAGTGCTATCAACTGCTCCTAGTAAACAAACTTCAGTTCGGGATCTGGGACTGTAGTCATACAACACGTCCTGAGACTCTCCTGGGTCCAGTGCAATAAGGTCTACACCAAGTCCTAACACCGGCGCCCCCCTAACCCCTAGCAGAGAAACCGCGGCTCAGGATCAGGACTGAGAAGTCCCAACCCCTTCTGGCACTCCCCTGAGAGCACCACCATAAGCTTGCCCTAGAGGAGAAGAAGGTCAGAGGGGAAGGACAGAGAGGCAGCCTGCCACAGGACATAGCACCCCCTCTCTAGCTCACCCAGCGGCCCCTGGCAGAGAAACCCAAGCTCTGGATCTGAGGACACTCAACATTCCTGGTACTTTCTCGGGATCAGCAAACATAGGTTCTACCGCCAGGCTGGTTCTGGCAGAGATATCTGGGCCTGGGATCTGGGATTGAGAACACTCAACCTAACTCTTTCCCGCACCACCCGGGGACCAGTCAACATAACCCTTCGTGGCAGAGGGAAAGGACAGAGAGGCAGCACACAGGAAAGGTGGACACCGAGTCCTGCGGCCACAGTGTCACAGAGCTGACTGTTAGCATACCTGCACATTTTTGCAGCAGGACCAAATCAGAGAGTAGAGAGCAAGGGAAACCCCTGTGCATTCCAACTGGTCCTGCAAGAGAGTGAGTGAGCCTTTTAGTGATAGTTTGCCCCAGACCCAGGGCCTCTCCATAGAAGCAACCAGACGAGATCCCTGCCACCCACACCCCTCGTGTGGGCATCATAGGGATACTTGGGATAGCGACCCCAACGTTGAAGCCTCTGTCTTGTGGGTCCACCAGTGTAATCCAGGCAAACAATCCCTGGATCTCAGACAGAACTGCATAATAGTGGCCTGCAGGCCACTGCAATAGTCAGAGAATCCGCGCATGCACACAGTGCCCACTAAAAGCGCATGCGAATAGCACCAGCGTCACATTCCTTACTTAGGCAAAACTGAAACCACAACGCATACTCCCAAACCAGTGAACCTCTCTCATCTTCCAGAAAAAACAGTCCAGACAACAGAAAGAGATGATCATAGCCTGAACTACAAACTCGAGGAACAAACAGTGGGGGTTATAAATAACCAGATGGCTAGAGGCAGACATAAGAACACACCCAACAAAAATCAGGACATAATGACCTCACCAGCAACTCAACAAACCAATGGACACTTCAATTCACTAGATATACAAGAAAACGACCTCAAAACTATGTTTCTCCAGCTATTAGGGTCCCATAAAGATGAAATGAAAAAGCCCTCAAAGAAATGGCCAAAGGAATCGAGACGAACAAAAAGGAAACAAATAGAGCTCTCAGAGAAATGACCACAAAAATTGAGGCAAACAAAGAAGAAATGAACAAAGCTCTCAAAGAAATGTCCACACAAATGAAGGCAAATAAAGAAGAAAGAAATAAAGCTCTCATAGAAATACAGGCAATTATAGCCAAAGAAGTAGAGGCACAATTAGTGATACATAGAGAGGAAACAGACAAAAAAATAGAAGCTGTCATTGAAAAGCAGGACTCCACAGTCAAACAGATGAAGGAAATGGTGCAAGACATGAAAACAGAATTAGAATCAATAAAGAAAACACATATAGAGAAAAGCCAGGAGCTGGAGAACATAGAGAAAAGATCAGGAACTTCAAAGGTAAGCATCACCAACAGAATACAAGAGATGGAAGAAAGAATCTCAGGAGCTGAAAATACACTTGCAGAAATTGATATGTGTCTCAAAGGAAAAATGAAATCAGAAAAGTTCCAAACACAAAACATCCAAGAAAGCAAGGACACCATGAAAAGACAAAATCTAAGAATAATAGTAGTAGAAGAAAAAGAAGACATCAGGCTCAAAGGTCCGAAAAATATTTTCAAGAAAATTATAGAAGAAAACTTTCCCAACTTAAAGGAGATGTCCATAAACATACAAGAGGCCTACAGAATACCAAGTAGACTAGACCAGAAAAGAAATTCTTCACATCACATCATAGTCAAAACACTGAACCTACAGAACAAAGAAAAAATTCTAAAAGCAGCAAGGGAAAAAGGCCAAGTAACATATGAAGGTAGACCTATCAGAATCACACCAGATTTCTCAACAGAAACTATGAAAGCCAGAAGGGCCTGGACAGAAATCATACAGTCCTTAAGGGACCACAGATTTCAACCCAGACTACTATACCCAGCAAAACTTTCAATCAACATAAAGGGAGAATTCAAAATATTCCATGACAAAACCAAATTTAAACAATATCTACATAGTAACCCAGCTCTACAGAAGTTATTAGAAGGGAAACTCCCAACCAAAGAAAATAACTACACCTAAGGAAACAGAGGAAATAGATAACTACACAACAAAAAAAACCCAAAAGAATACAAGTAAAGAAACTCAGTGACACCACCAACCCCACATAAAAATTAAGTAACAATTGTTGGTCACTAGTATCTATCAACATCAACAGACTCAACTCCCCAATAAAAAGACACAGACTAACAGAATGGTTGAGGAAACAGGATCCAACATTCTGTTGCATCCAAGAAACACACCTATGCAACAAAGATAAACACTACCTCAGAGTAAAGGGCTGGAAAAATGTTTTTCAAGCAAATGGTTCCAGAAAGCAAGCGGGAGTAGCCATCCTAATATCTAATAAAATAGACTTTCAACTCAAGTTAATCAAAAAAGATAAGGAAGGCCACTATATTCTCATCAAAGGAAAAATCCACCAAGAGGACATCACAATTTTGAATATCTATGCCCCAAATACAAGAGCACCTACATTCATAATTGAAACAATATTAAAGCTTAAATCTCACATTGATCCTAATACCTTAATAGTGGGAGACTTCAACACTCTACTCTCACCAAGGGACAGATCAACTAGACAGAAAACAAATAGGGAAATAAAAACACTTACAGAGTCCCTAAATCAAATGGACCTAATAGACATCTACAGATCTTTTCATCCAAACTCAAAAGAGTATACCTTCTTTTCAGCACTGCATAAAACTTTCTCCAAAATAGACCATATAGTTGGTCATAAAGCAAGCCTCAACAGATACAAAAATGAAATTCTGTCTGACCACCATGGACTAAAGCTGGACCTCAACAGCAACAGAAATAACAAAAATCTGACACGCACATGGAAACTGAACAACTTGTTACTCAGTGACAGCTGGGTTAAGGAAGAAATAAAGAAAGAAATTAAAGACTTCCTAGAATTCAATGAAAATGAAGGCACAACATACCCAAATTTATGGGACACATTGAAAGCAGTGCTCAGAGGAAAATTTATAGCACTAAGTGCCTACAAGAAGAAATCCGTAACATCACATACAAACAACTTAATGGCCCAACTGAAAACCCTAGAAAAAAAAGAAGCAGATACACCCAAGAGGAGCAGACGGCTGGAAATAATCAAACTCAGGGCTGAAATCAATCAATTAGAAACAAATAAAACTATTCAAAGAATCAATGAAACAAAAAGCTGGTTCTTTGAGAAAATCAACAAGATAGACAAACCCTTAGCCAAGCTAACTAAAAAGCAGAGAGAATCTATCCAAATCAGCAAAATCAGAAATGAAAAGGGGGACATAACTACAGACACTGAGGAAATTCAAACAACCATTAGGTCATACTACAAAAGCCTATATGCCACAAAATTTGAAAACCTGAATGAAACGGACAATTTTCTTGACAGATTGCATCTTCCAACATTAAGTCAAGATCAGGTAGAAAGACTGAATAGCCCTATATCCCCCAAGAAAATTGAAGCAGTCATTTACAGTCTCTCCTCCAAAAAAAGCCCTGGACCAGATGGTTTCAGCACGGAATTCTACCAGACCTTCAAAGAAGTGCTAACACAAATTCTCCTCAAACTATTCCACAAAATAGAAACAGGAGGTACATTACCATATTAATTCTATGAAGTGACAGTAACCCTGATACCTAAACCACACAAAGACCCAACAAAAAAAGAGAACTTTGGACCTATGTCTCTTATGAACACTGATGCAAAAATATTCAATAAACTACTTGCAAACCGAATCCAAGAACACATCAAAGATATCATCCACCATCACCAAGTAGGCTTCATCCCAGGCATGCAGGAGTGGCTCAAAACATGAAAAACCATCAATGTAATCCACCACATTAACAAATTGAAGGAGAAAAACCACGTGATCATCTCCTTAGATTCTGGAAAGGCATTTGACAAAATCCAACACCCATTCATGTTTAAAGTATTGAAGAGATCAGGGATACAAGGCACATATCTAAACATAGTAAAGGCAATATACAGCAAGCCTATAGCCAACATCAAACTTAATGGAGAGAAACTTAAATCAATTCCACTGAAATCAGGGACAAGACAAGGCTGGCCACTGTCTCCATATCTCTTCAACATAGTACTTGAAGTCCTAGCCAGAGCAATAAGACAACTAAAGGAGTTCAAGGGGATACAAATCAGAAAGGAAGAGTTCAAAGTGTCACTATTCGCAGATGATATGATAGTATATATGAGCGACCCCAAAAATTCAACCAGAGAACTCCTCCAGCTGATTAACACCTTCAGCAAAGTGGCAGGATACAAAATCAACTCAAGCAAATCAGAAGCCCTCCTGTACACCAAAGACAAAAGGGCCGAGAAAGAAATTAGGGAAACAACACCCTTCACAATAGCTAGTAATAACATAAAGTATCTTGGGGTGACACTAACCAAGCAAGTGAAAGACCTGTTTGAGAAAAACTTCAAGTCTCTGAAGAAAGAAATTGAAGAAGATCTCAGAAGATGGAAAGATCTCCCGTGCTCATGTATTGGTAGGATTAACATTGTGAAAATGGCCATCCTGCCAAAAGCAATCTACAGATTCAATGCAATTCCCATCAAAATACCAACTCAACTCTTTACAGACCTTGAAAAAGAGATTCTCAGCTTCATATGGAGAAAGAAAAAAACCAGCATCTCCAAAACAATCCTGTACAACAACAGATCATCTGGAGGTATCTCCATCCCCGATCTCAAGCTGTACTACAGAGCAATAGTAATAAAAACTGCATGGTATTGTCATAAAAACAGAAAGGAGGATCAATGGAACCACATAGAAGACCCAGAAATAAACCCTCACACCTATGAATACTCGATTTTTGACAAAGAAGCCAAAACCATTCAATGGAAAAAAGACAGCATCTTCAACAAATTGTGCTGGGTCAACTGGATGTCTACATGCAGAAAAATGAAAATAGATCCATATTTATCACCCTGCACAAAACTAAAGTCCAAGTGGATCTAGGACCTCAACATAAAACCAGATACTCTAATTATGTTAGAAGAAAAAGTGGGGAACAGCCTAGAACTCATTGGCACAGGAGACAACTTCCTAAACAGAACACCAACAGCACAGGCTCTAAGAGCAACAATCAATAAATGGGACCTTATGAAACTGAAAAGCTTCTGTAAAGTAAAGGACACTGTCATCAAAACAAAACGACTGCCTACAGATTGGGAAAGAATCTTCACTAACCCTTTATCTGACAGAGGACTAATATCCAGTATATACAAAGAACTAAAGAAGTGAAAAAGCGGAGGAATGGGTATAGAAATTGTGGTATTTTTACACAATGGAATACTACTCAGCAATCAAAAAGGAGGAAATCATGAAATTTGCAGGCAAATGGTGGGATCTAGAAAAGATCATCCTGAGTGAAATATCCCAGAAGGAGAAAGACAAACACGGTATATACTCACTTATATAGACCTATAAGATGTGATAAACATAATGAAATCTGTACACCTGAAAAAGATAATCAAGAGAGTGGACATGGGGTAAGATGATCAATCCTCGTTTAGAAAAACAGATGGGATGTGCATTGAACGTATGACAGGAGTCTACTGAGCGCATTTGAAAGACTCTAACTAGCAGTGTTTTCAAAGCAAAGACTCATGACCAAACCTTTGACAGAGTACAGGGAATCATAAGAAAGAAGGGGAGTTAGTCTGATGGGGAAAGGATAGGAGCTCCACTAAGACCAAATATATCTAGGCACAGGGTCTTTTCTGAGACTGACATTCAACCAAGGACCATGTATGGATATAACCTAGAACCTCTGCTCAGATGTAGCCTGTGGCAGCTCAGTTACCAATTGGTTTCCCATAGTGAGGGGAACAAGGACTATTTCTAACAGGAACTCAATGACTGGCTCTTTGGCCTCCCCACCTCCCAAGGGAAGAGCCACAGAGGAGGGCTTTGCAGCCAGTCATGAAGGTTCCTGATAAAACAGGATCAGATGAATGGGGAGGAGGTCTCCCCCATCTGTGGACTTGGAAAGAGGCACGGTCGAGATGAGGGAGGGAGGGTGGGATTGGGAGGCTATGAGGGAGCAGTATACAGCTGGGATACAGAGTTAATAAAATGTAACTGATAAGAAAAAAAAATAAAATTAAAAAAAATAAAACGTAAGTCAAATAAAAAAGTGAATAAATTATAATAAAAAATAAAATACATTAAACAGTTAAAAATAACTATAGGCTTTTTCACTAGTTTATTTCAAGGAAAGTATTAATTTTAAGGAAAATTAATACCTTTTTCATTCTTTAGACTTTCTCTTCTGAGTCAACAATATATTATCAGCTTAGTTGCAGTTTCCTGGACATGACTAAGCTTCTCCTGGAATGGTGGGCATGCAGAGTGAGCACATGGTACCTGTTTTTCGGGTGTTTGGTAACCCACTATTGCCGCAGTGTTTTGCTGGCAAGTCACTGTACTGGGTCCCTACTACACCTACTCTGTAACTATGTGTTGTTGATAATTAATTTTCTTTTCTAGAATAATGACAATTACCTTCCAAAATCATGAGTGCTAGGTAGTAGGAATGAAGCTTCTTCTCAGGACCAGCTTGACGTTTTCATGTTCAATGATATCAATTGTATCTTCAGTAACAATGCCTACTATAATGCTATAAGGAGTTACCAATAGCCTTGGCAAACTGTTAAATTTATTGATGTTTTTTTTATCTTTGTACCATTGTGAATAGTGTTTTCATAATTTTTATACTATTCTGTTTCAGAATATTGTATTTATATGCCACTTTTTTATTCTATACTTCACTAAGTCATTTTGAGTTCTAAGTGTAGATGCACATATTTCTTTGAATTTCTGTAAACATAAAACTATAATTTCTAAAATTTTGCATCTTTCTTTTAAATTTATGATAGTTATATTTTTAAAGGTGTTATTATTGAACAAGAGTAGTGAAAACAAATAGTAAAACCTCAGATTTTCTACTCCTGGTTCAGTAGATTATCTATGAATTGTTCACAGATGCGCTTTGCTTTTATCAGCTTGAAAACATATGTTTCTCTATAGTTTATTGAAAGATTTTATTATGAACATATTCAGTTTTATTATGCTTCAGATGCAAATATTTTTAAACTTATTTCAGTAACCATGTGTTTTTATGCTTTACTGATGTGATGTGCTAGACTAGTTTGTGGAAGCTGGAAGAATGTTATCATAAAGAGTAGCATATAACTGAAGCACACCTGGTTCACTAGCAGTAGGTTGCTGCTCCAACATGTAGTTGAAAAGTCAACAGGTACACGGTACAAGGCAGGAGATGGAAGAATTATCATCAACATCTTGGAGAATTCTGGATTGCCTAAACAAATCTGGAGTAAAAAATAAAAGTTTTCTTAGTGAGAACTTAGAATTAAGTGAGGAACAAGGTAGGAAAACCCAACATGTTGTCCTAGGGAATACTTAAATGGTTGTAGAAAATGCTTGAAAGACAGTCTCTGGTTAAAACTCAAAAGTGTAGAGGAATTTAAATCCAGCAGGATGACTGCTGTAGAAAGGGGTAACATCCAGAGACCTTCTAGGTCCGTGTGATCTGGGTGGAATGCAGACACCCAACAATCCTTTAATCCTTCCTGATGGAGTATAGACACGCCCTTAGTACACACCTTTACTTCCAACCAATGAAAGTAAGATTAGTTTATAGAGGAAGCAGTCATATTTGAAAGTGACTCTAACTGAGAAGCAGACAAAATGAAGAATCAGAGAAAGATTTGACAGGATAGGGCAGAGATGGGATAGAGCCAACCCTCACAGTGACAGACAGGAGGGAGAGGCTACCTAAGAGCAGTGCAGGGAGAGGGAGGATAGTGCAGTAGATTTGGTGAAGTCAGTACAGTAGAGGTTGCTGTAGTTCCATTGAATTCTGTGCAGGAAGTTTTGTTTGTGGAATTTAAAAGCAGTTTTTCCAAGCCCCCCAACCACCCCAAAAAATCAGTGAGAAGTCAATTTGAATCAATCAGCTTGGAGAGGAGGTTTAAGCAAGAACAGCTGAGGTAAAGCAGCTAGCCAAAGTTCAGAAAAGACTGAAAAGGTTGAACTTACTCAGTAGTACGTCTCAGAGTCTGCAAACTTTCTAGGCGTAAGTTAGCAGATGAAGGTAGAAAGCTGAAGTCTTCAAAGTCCTGTCTTGCAGAAGATTAGATGTATGAAGGTTAGAAGCTGCCAGGCCTAGCCCTAGGGATTCTTAGAAATGGTCTGAGCTCAGCCCAAGACATGTATTAATAAAGCTGTGTATAGCTCTCATCTTGTCCCCTCATCTGAGAAAATAAAAAGAACATTTACTCAAGGACTGGCTCCTTTACCCCACCTACCCCCGCAAGGGAGGAACAGCCCTCCTAAGCCACAGTGGAGGACATTGCACCCAGTCCTGAAGATACCTGATAAGCTAGGGTCAGATGGAAGGGAAGGAGGACCTCCCCTAGCAGTGGACTTGGAAAAGGGCAGGGAGGAGATGAAGGAGGGAGGGTGGGATTGGGAGGGAATGTGGGAGGGGGATACAGCTGGGATACAAAGTAAATAACTTGTGATTAATATAAAAAATAAAAATTAAAAAGAGCATTTACATAAAAGGCAAGGGGACACATGTTCTTGGAACTCAGCCTTGCCAGACCACAGAAGAAACTGATACAGCCTGAGGATACTTGATAGGCCAGGCTCAGATAGAGGGGAAGGAGGTCCTCCCCTATCAGTGGGCTAGGTAAAGGGCATAGAAGTAAAACAGGAAGGGTGGGACTGGGAAGCGATGGAGGCGGCTACAGAAGAGATACAAAGTGAATAAATTGTAATAAATAAATTGTAATAAATAAATGAATGAATGAAAAAAAAAATAAATATTTGTAAAAATTTATGAGGCCCAGACTGTTTGGTTCTGCTGATCTCCTTGTGGAGGTCCTATCACCTACAGGTCTTTCTATCTCCCCCTTGCTGAGACTGATATTCCAACTGAAGGACCATGAATGGAGATAAACTAGAACCTTGCACACATGTATCCTATGGCAGCTCAGTGTCCAAGTGGGTTTCCTATTAAGGGGAGCAGGGGCTGTCTCTGGCATGAACTCAGTAGCTAGCTCTTTGATCACCTCCCCCTGATGGGGAGCAGCCTTACCAGGTCACAGAGGAAGACAATGCAGCCAATCCTGGTGAGACCTGATAAGCTAGAGTCAGAGGGAAGGGGAGAAAGACCTCCCTTATCAGTGGACTGGGGAAGGGCCATGGGAGAAGAAGAGGGAGGGTGGATGGGACTGGGGGGAGATGAGGGATGGGGCTACAGTTGGGATATAAAGTGAAAAAATTATAATTAATAATAAATTAAAAAATGTATTTTAGTAGTAAAAATCCAAGTTGAATTGTTACTTAAATAGTGTGTAAAGTAAAATGAGAAAAACTTCAAGGAAAATGTTGAAGATATGGGCTAATTTACTTTTATTATTTATAGTGAGCAATAGAAAGTTATCATTTATAGACCTTGAAACATAATAATGCTGACCTGGTAGAATTTAAAATTTTCTTTCTTTCTTTCTTTTTTTTTTTTTTTTTTTTTTTTGGAACAGGCTACTTATAACTTCATCTATGCATTTCAAACACAACATCTTAGGAGAAATATACTAGTTTTACAGATAAAATGGAGCAAAATTGTTCATTCTCTACTCATACCAGATTCATCTGAGAGTCTCAGACATAATTAATTCAGCAATTTGGGTTTTGAAACTGGCTCAGAGTTGTTAAGTTTTCAGTGAGGAGCTGGCCTTGACCTGATGATGTTTCGAGCATAGTGAGATGTGGGAGTACATTTTACTTGTGAAATTTGTCATTTTAGAACCAAAGGGCAACTTTGCTGGGTTGAAGACTAGACCTCAGGTATGTTTCCATCTTGATCATCCAGTGCTACACACATGTAGACCCCATTACTTGGAAGGTTGAAACAGGAGGATAAAATCAGAGCATGAGTTTTAGGCCAGCCTAGACTGCATCTCAAAAACCAAATAAACAAATAAAAAAATCCCAGGAAGTTTATTTCTTCATTTATAGACCTTGCCATAATTTTACCTTCACATCACTAAAATTATACACATGGTGTTCTCTGTTAATTTTATCAAAGTATTCAATGACTCCTATAAATTTTAAGTAAAACAAAATTGATCATGGTATTTAAGTTTTTTATATTGCTGAACATGTTTTATTATATTTTGATAAAATCTGCAATTACCTTATAAAATGCTTTGTTTTATGTCTAATAAGATTTTTACCTCATTAGACCATTATCGTCTATTGAACCCAAACTACGGTGGGAAGTTATAATACTGAGTATATCAATATTGACTTTCATTGGATTAATCACATATAATGTTCTTTATCAGTGGACTTGGGGAGTGGTATGCGTGGAGAAGGGGGAGAAAGGGAAGGATTGAGAGGGGAGGAGGGAGGGAGCTACAGGGGGAATACAAAGTGAATAAAGTGTAATTAATATAAAATTATAAATAAAAACATAAAATCAAAATGACATTAACTCTTGCACAATGATATCTGCACTATTTATTTTGGGAACAGATATATTTTTAAAAACTTATAAAATAAAAATTGTTTTCATCCAAGTATAATAAATATCAATGATTCTTAACATCATTTAGAAAAAACTGACTTTATTGGATTTTCTCAAACACATTGAGAATATCCCTTTAAAAATTTGGAAGGCAAACTATTGTTACAACCAGCCAGACAGCTTCTTTCAAGTATCTTTAGCGTCCAAAAAAGTAAAATCACTCAAGCTCTTTTTTTTTTTCAAGTGTTTCTGATAGCTGTCATCTTTCAAAAACAACTTTATTCAGATTTTGGCTTGTCTGAATATTGTTCTTCCTGTGTGCACTGATCCCTGACAGTTTGGCTTCTTCCCTGGTTTCATAATCCCAATACATCTTGTCTTCACTCCTGACAATGCATAATTTATTTGGAGCTTTGCACATGAATTCATATTCTCATGTGTGGATTCTCATCTAATAGGGAATACTTACAAACAATTCTAAATTTTATATTGCATAGATTCTAGACATAATTTCTAGAGCCACATAAGGAGGAAAAAGATTCATCAAGATCTTGAGCTTCAGGGTTGCCAGATTCACTCCTCTCTCTGCTCCAGGTGAATTAATTTTTTTCAATATCTGGCTTTGAAGAATTTTATAAGTGACACCCCTTCCTATGTCATACATGCTTGTCTAGGAAGTAAATGTATGTTCTTCTTCTTTTCTTTACTTATAACCCATTATGAAGAATTTCTAGTATATCATGAACTATATCAGAAAATGCCTTATCTCTTTCAATTAACTACCATCATAAACAAACAAAATGTCATGTATATAATCCAAATTATTCAACATCACTCACTAGTTACTATACTACTTATTGGGCCACAGATGTAACTAGCAGTATTTTTGATGGTCAAAAAACAAAAACAAAAGAAAACAAAAACTGTGGCATGTTGTATATTTGAGAGACAAACCTGGAAAACAGGAATAATCCATGATGTCAAAGAAAAATGACTGAATATGAATGTAGTTTTTCTTTTTGTGTTTCTTGGTTTAAGAAAACAAAGACTTTTTGTTAGTATCTCGGAGACACAAATGGGATATAATCAGCCACTATACATAGACAAGAAGGGAAACATATATGGCCACCACTTTGGTTCACTCTTTAGTGAAAATGGCAAGTGGATCACAGCACTACCTTGTGGCTGGCATGACAATAAATTCAGGTAAATTTCTGCAAAGAAAGGTTTTCACCATCACCTTAGATGCACTCTACTGCAATTAAGACACAATGAAATGGACCTTATGTGAACCAGTTTTCCACAATAGCTGGAAAAATCAGAGGTAGACTGAAACATGTCAAAGGCATCATATACTATTTAAATTAGGTTAAATAACTTCATGACAATTTTACATAGTTGAGTTATTAAATATAAACTTGTGTGCACTCAAGGAGTTTAGTAGAGTTTTATAAGCAGTAAGTGGTAAGCTCTAACCTGAAATAGCAAGGATAGGTTTACTGATGAATAAGTATGGCAAATTCTGAAAATTAATCTATGAGCAACAATAATTATGTAATAGAGACTGCTAACATCAGAGCCATTCCTTTATTTTTCTTCAGAAGGTTTACACTTGAAATACTTCACTATTTTGTTACTAAAATGTTCTTTTAGGTCCTCTGTCTCTTGTCTCTCAAGTCTTTGTATTATCATAGCTAATTTTTCTTGTTGTACAGCTATTTTTTCAACTCTTTTGGAGAGGAAAAATATAAATATTGCAATTGACAGTAGAGAGGACTTTACTCTGGCAGTCACAATTGCAATGACTACTGCAATGTCTTTTTCAAGTAGCGTTTATATCTCCTCAACTTATAACTTTGTTCTCAAGGAAACTGAAATGGACTTTTCCATTTCCAATAGAAGGCTATCTATTAAAATTGTCTTTTGAGGTGGCTTACTGTGAATCACTTTCTCCGAGGCTCCTGTGTTATTCCTTGCTCTGGGCTCAAGGTTCCTGCTCTGAGATCGCTTGAGTCTCTCTGGGCATCCAGCCAAACTCAAAGAACTGAGTTTGGAGATATCCCAGGCAAATTTCCCCTCTGTGACTCCTCTGTACCCTGTCTTCTGGGACATTTTTGTCAGATGTCCTCTGCTTCTACAATGTTTGTGGGCTTTTTACTTCTTCAGTTATGTTGGGTTTTCTTACCAACCAAGTTGAGCACCGTATGTCAAGGTCACATTTACACCATGTATCAAAAATAAGGTTAGTGGCCAAAGAATCCACCCAACTAAATTTCTGATCTACACAATGTGCACACATATGTACTTGAAAATACATGCACAGAAACAAGTATGTATGCCATATATATATATATATATATATATATATATATATATATATATATATATGTATGTATATATATGAAATGAAGATATAAAACAGTAGCTAAGAATTAGTTGCATTCAATTATGGAAACACAGTAATGGTCTATCAATTTACAAATCAAAACATAATAAAATTACATGAAATGAATTTTGGTTCATGAGTTCATTGGTCCTTTGGGATTATTTTGAATAGACAGAAAATGTTAAGGAATTCATAGCACTTTCACTCTAGGGAATGTTAAATGGGGGCAGTGAAAGTCATCATTCAAGAGTGATTGATATGAAGGCAAATTGTAATAACCCTGAGGATACTTCCCAGTATTATTATTTCAACAGAAAACTTTATTAAATAAAGTTTATTTTGGAAATTAAAGTTCTTAACTCAGTTGTAAGTAAATGTCATGTGGTAGGTATTCAATAAATAGCTATCAACATAACATCTTTATATTTAAAAAGAAAGATTTAGCGTTGGTTGTTTTAAGTATTATCCCTGGACCACATAATGTTAGCACTATTGGAGTTCCTATTAGGGAATTATTGATAGAATGATTTCATATAACCAGGATTTCATTAATATATATTTATAAGATAAATAATGGAATTTTTTCTAGTAATCTACTTTGTAATTTTAATTGCTATTCTTTGAATATAAAGTTAACCTTGATTTGCATTTCCCTGATGACTAAGGATGTTGAGCATTTCTTTAAGTGTTTCTCTGCCATTCTATATTCCTCTAGAGAGAATTCTCTGCTTAGCTCTCTATCCCATTTTTAAATTGGATTATTTGTTTTGTTGGTGTCTAATTTCTTGAGTTCTTTATATATTCAGCATATTAGCCATCTATTGGATGCAGGCTTGGTGAAGATCTTTTCCCAGTGTGTAGGGTATCATTTTGTTCTGTTGACAGTGTCCTTTACAGAAGATTTTCAGTTTCACCAGGTGCCATTTATTAAGGTTCTTTTTTCAAGTGGATCAAAGACCTCAACATAAAACCAGACATACTAAACCGCTTAGAAGAACAAGTGGGGAATACCCTTGAACTCATTGGCACAGGAGACAACTTCCTGAACAGAACATCAACAGCACAGGCTCTAAGAGCAACAATCAATAAATGGGACCTCATGAAACTGAAAAGCTTTTGTAAAGCAAAGAACACTGTCCTCAGAACAAAACGACAGCCTATAGATTGGGAAAAGATCTTCACCAACCCTATATCTGACAGAGGGCTAATATCCAATATATATAAAGAACTAAAGAAGCAAAAAATCAAGTAATCCAATTAAAAAATGGGGTACAGAGCTAAACAGAGAATTCTCTGCAGAGGAATATCAAATGGCAGAGAAACATTTAAAGAAATGCTCAACCTCATTAGCCATCAGGGAAATGCAAATCAAAACGACCCTAAGATTTCACCTTACACCCATTAAAATGGCTAAGATAAAAAACACATGCTGGACAACACATGCTGGAGAGGTTGTGGAGAAAGGGGATCCCTCCTCCACTGCTGGTGGGAACGTAAACTTGTACAACCACTCTGGAAAGCAATCTGGCTCTTTCTCAGAAAACTAGGAATAGTGCTTCCTCAAGATCCAGCTATACCACTCCTAGGCATATATCCAAAAGATTCTCAAATAACAATAAGGATATTTGCTCAACCATGTTTGTAGCAGCCTTATTTGTAATGGCCAGAAGCTGGAAACAGCCCAGATGCCCCTCAGTGGAGGAATGGATGCAGAAATTGTGGTATATCTACACAATGGAATATTACTCAGCAATAAAAAACAAGGAAATCATGAAATTTGCAGGTAAATGGTGGAATCTGGAAAAGATCATTTATTAATTATTGGTCTCAGTGCCTGAACTGTTAGTGTTCTGTTCAGGAAATTGTCTCCCATGGTAATGAGTTCAATGCTCGTCCCCAATTTTTCTTCCAAAAGATTTAGTGTGTCTGATTTTATGTTAAGATCTTTGATCCACTTGGGCTTTGGTTCTGTGAAGGGTGATAGTTATGGATCTATTTGAATTTTTCTACATGTGGACATCCATTTAGACCAGCGCCTTTTGTTGAATGTGCTGTCTTTTTTTTTTTTTTTCAAAGACTCTACCCAAAAAATGTTTGAAGTAGATGCTGAGATTCACAGCCAGACTTTGGCCAGAGCACAGGGAGTCTCATGCATGAAGAGGGGAATGGGGACAAAACAATATGGAGAGGATGGAACCCCCACCAGGAGATGAACGAGGCTAAAATGTCTGAGCTCAGGGGGTCCTTCAGAGACTGATGCACCAACCAAAGACCATACATGGAGAGGACCTAGACCCCTAGCTCAGATGTGGCCAATTGGCAGCTCAGTCTCCATGTGGATCTCTGAGTGAGGTGAGCAGGGGCCGCCTCTATCATGAAGTTGGTTGCTTGCTATTTGATCACGTGCCTTTGATGATGGGCCTTACCAGGTCACAAAGGAAGTGGATCCAGGTAGTCCTGATGAGACTTGACAAGCTATGGACAAATGGCAAAGGATGAGAACTACTCCTTTCAGTGAAATAGGGGAAGGGGATGGAGAGTAAGTAAGAGGGAGTAAGGGTGGAATGGGAGGAGTTGAGGAAGGGGGTTTCAATCTGGATATATAATGAATAAATTGTGAAAAAAATTAAAATTAAAAAAATAAAGCTACTCTTTTGTAAACCATCTCAGGTTTTATGTTAAAAATAATATATTTAGGACACTACCAGGTTAAATGTTTTTCTATTTTTTTCTTCAATAATATTGAACTTATTCTCATATAATATTTTCTGATTATGTTTTTTCCTTAAATAACTTTTATAAGATCCTCTGCTACTCTCCCTACTATCCAAATCTATGCCAGTTCTGTTTCACATTAAACAACAGACAAGAATCTAAATAAAAAATAATAAAATAAAAAGAAAATCTCAGTAGAATTGATTTTAAATCAAATACCTCATGTGTATGTATTATAGCTCAAAACATGTCTTGTAAGAAGGAAGCAAATAAATATTGTACAACCTCATTGGTAGATGATTGCTCCACTGAAGAGAATTTACTAGCTCTGGCATACACTAAGGATTTCCTTATTTTTCTTCAGTTGCATGTGCAGAGGCAGAAAGATATGGAATTAGCTTTTTGCCTAGATTTCCTGGAAGTGAACATTCTTTTCATGTTGTAAATACAAATCTGTGTTTAAAATTATGAATCAGATCTACGTCATTGGTCCAAACTTTCACATCATGAAAACATGTTTCACAAGAATATTTTGATGTATAATATTTATGGACTAAATCAATCATTTCATAACCTTAATATTTTATTTCAAAACTTGTTTTTGTGGGAATATGTGCTTTAAATAATTCTAGAACAACCATTTTAAAAGCTGGGTTATAGCATATAAAAGAAAATATAGTATCTGTTCTGTAAAAACTGAAAAAAAATGGATTTATTTCTTGTACATTTTTAATGCAAAAGAATATAACTTCTTTTAGCCAGGTGTTGTTGATACATACTTTTAATCCCAGAATTTGGGAGGAAGTTGGGCAGATATATTTCTGTGAGTTCAAGGACTTGTCTATAAAGCAAGTCAAAGACTGCCAGTATAACACGGATAAACCCTCTCATGAAAAACCAAAACAAATGAACAAACAAGCAAGCAGACAAACAAAATACAACTCTTTTTAATGATATATTATGATCTTATTTGTGTGGAGGAACACAAATAACTGTTTCCTGTAAGAGTCAGAGAGAGCAAGAAGATTATGTATGAGCAATACCTAGAGGAAAGAAAACCTTGCTATGACATCATCACCTAACTGTTCTACCTATCTGATGGAATTACAGTATCTAGGGAAATTCTGCTCAGAGGTCTATTATCTTTGAAACATCAAAGGTGAAGCACAATGTATTGAGAGTTAAAAGACCTGTAAATGAGAGTACTTGCAGTTTTCAAAGCCCTCATCTTACACATACAATCTGAATATATGACTGACTTTATATTTCTCCTCTGTAAGTCACCCAACTCCAAATCACAGTCCTGACTTACTATAAAATTCTAGAGAAAAATTTCAATTGTAATCTTTTAGCCACATAATAAATTATAATGCTAATATTTTTTGTAGAAAACATTAGCTGTTTTTTTAAACAGGTAAGGAATCTCTGATTAAAACACATCAAATCTTCTCAAATATTTTTGTGAAGTAACCAGTAAAACATTTTTCTTTTGAATTCTGAATTGTTCATTCAAAATTCATAATTATTCATATGTCATGCCACTAACTAGCATGGAATCTTGGCACTTAATGTGCATAGAACACAATAAAATTTATTGTGTGTTACTAAGAATTTAGAAAAATACTGTCAACTGTGAATAAAGAAAGTTCTCATTTTGACCCAGAGTACATTAATTGGAGTCCAGTATCCCCAAATGGCTCAGACATAGGTATAGTATTTTTCTATAGTGTCTAATCTTTGAGTAAAAGATAATCTAAATAAAGAGATTTTACAAGATTTTACTTGGGTTTTATGAGGAAGAGTATATTGTTATATGATATTGTAGACACCCTTTATTATATCTACCAACTTACCTTTGAAGCCACATACCTGTAGTAACTGCCTAGAAGACTAATTCCTCCTACTAACTCATTCTGCAATTTTGAATAAAACTTACATAGGTTCACAAAGTATCAGATCTCTCACTTTTATGTTCATTAGGAATATAGTCCTGGAGTATTTTGTTGTGTTGTTGTTGTGTCACCACATACTTTGGTATTGTCTTTGTTCTCAGTGGTATTTTGAATTTTAATAATTTTTGCTTACTACTTCTTTTCCTAGTCTATGTTCATTCCTCTCTTCAGCATGATATAATGCTTTCTGTATTTTCCTTAGGTTTAGTTTGTTAGGCATAAATATTTTAGCCTGTTCATTTCATAAAAAATTTCTTTCTCCTTCAATTATGGTAGATAGTTTTGTTGTGTATATTAGTTGAGGATGACCATCACAGTCTTTTAAGACTTAGAATGCATTGCCTCAGGTTTTCAATGTTGCCATTGAGAAATCAAGTGTTATTCTGATCAGTTTGCCTTGCTTTTTTTTTTGTCTTGATGCTTTTAGCAAACTTTCTTTATAAACTTAGTGTTTTAACTATGATATATCTTGAGGATTTTCTTTTCTGGTCTTGTCTATTATTTTGTGTGTTTCTTGTATTTGTATGAATTTTTTTTTTCTTATTTTGGGAGAAATTTCCTGCTACAATCTTTTTGAGTATTTTTTTTCTTCAATTGACTTGGGATTCTTCTCTTATCTATGCCTGTAATCAGAAGGTTTTTAAATAATTTTTTTCACATTTCAAATGTGTTCTTCTACTGTGTTTTATAAAATTAATGTCCCTTTCGTTTTTATGTTTATTTGGTCTAGGTCCTCTTTTTTCTTTTCTTTCTTTCTTTTTTTATCTTCAGGTCATTATAATTTGTCTTTCACTTAATTCATTCTTCTAGTAAATCTTTTATGGGCATTCCTGGCAAAGGGCCATTAGGGCTCATGGCCTGGGGCAGCTTCCTCAGACATGGCTATAGAAGTAGTTGGGCAGAAAATACATGACCTGACCTTGGAGACTCTGCTCAGAGACAAACATCCATTCACTGGCTCAGAGGTGGTATAGAGAACCCTGATTGGTCTCCCAAAGTCATATAACCTGCTGTCTCTTCCTTAATGAATCAGTCTGCAGCTGCTCAACCTACGTTTGATCTCACCCATCTCCTGGTGTCTACGTGGTGACCCACACTGCTCACACCTCTGCCCAAACCCGCCGCCCTCACCCATGGGCTGAACTCTCCAGAGGAGGGAGAACCAATTTTGTCTTAAATTTCTTAGTTGTGCTATTTGGGTTTTCATGTCCATGCTAAATTTTGCTTGAGCCTTCTTCTATGTTTTGATCTTTATTGAATTCTACTATCAAACACTATATTGTCTTTTCTTTCCATCAGCCTTGTTTGAATTTTCTTGGGAATTACTCAGGCATTTTTTTTTCTCTAAAGATCTTTCACTTTGATTTCAATTAATTCTTTCTTTGTGTCCTTGTCCTTTTTAAACTTCTTTATTTTTTTTTTTTGAGGAGTTTTATAATTAGTCTTTATTTCCTGCATTCTGGAGTTTATTAAGGAATTCTTATTAGCAAGCATTTCTGCAGGACTGGTAAATTTTTGAGAGAAAGAAGATCCTACCTTAATCTTTCATATTGTCAGTGTTACTGCAATGTGATCTGTGGACTTCCTTTGTTAGTTTTGAGTCTTTTATGAATAGAGAAGGTTTTTTGGTTCTAGAGATTGGAAATGGCTTGGGCTAAATGTCAGCTAGACAGAGGAAATTGACCTGGCATTTAGGATGCATTTCTTGTTCCAAGCCAGGGTTATGAAAGCATATATGTATGAGTGAAAAGGTTGGATAGGACATGGGAGAGTCCTGTAGTGTGGTGAATATGTAGGGAGTATAGCAGGCCAAGCCTGGACCTCTTCTGCTGGGAAGGAAGGAGAAGCCATACCAGGCTGGTGGATGAATCAAAGTACCCAGAATAAATCTGGCAAATTTCAGAAAAAAAAGTGAGTATAGAAAAGAGAGGGGTAATTTCTATGCTGGACTTTGGAGGAGGACTTAGGATGTTGGAGTATAATGTGCTGTGGCAGAGGTGGTGCAAAGGGTCTTGTGGAAGGATACATGTAGGATGTGCCTTGGCAGAAGCAAAGGTATTAGGTAGTGGTTGTGGACCCAGGCTAGATATGAAATCTTATAGAAAGATAAGTATCTGATGATGGGGATGCTCCACCATGCTAGAACCTAGGGAAGGACATGAGTGTGTATTATTGTTTTAATGCAAAGGTTAATATAAATAGATAATTAAGTCCCTGACATGGCTATTTTATTAAGATACATAAAAAAATTCACATTAGCCAGAACATATGTTGATTAACAGGCATTTTCTAATCAGTTGTCTGAGGTTATTAGAATACTCATCTAGGATTTCCTTCTCTAATAAAAAAACTTTTAAGATTGTGATTATGTTAATATATAAGAATTCATGAATATATTTTTATTTTTCTGCATGTAGACATCCAGTTAGACCAGCACCATTTGTTGAAGATGCTGTCTTTTTTTCCATTGAATGGTTTTGGCTTCTTTGTAAAAAAAATCAAGTATTCATAGGTGTGTGGGTTTATTTCTGGGTCTTCTATTCAGTTCCATTGATCTACCTTTCTGATTCTATGCCAATGCCATGCAGTTTTTATTACTATTGCTCTGTAGTACAGCTTGAGATCAGGGATGGAGATACCTCAAAATGATCTGTTGTTGTACAGGATTGTTTTGGAAATTCTGGGTTTTTTGTTTTTCCATATGAAGTTGAGAATTTTTTTTCAAGGTCTGTAAAAAATTGTGTTGGTATTTTGATGGGAATTGCATTGAATCTGTAAGACTGCTTTTGGCAGAATGACCATTTTCACTATGTTAATCCTAAGGATCCATGAGCACAGGAGATCTTCCAATCTTCTGATATCTTTCAGAGATTTGAAGTTTTTTTTCCCCAGATGTCCATCAGTGGAGGAATTGATACAGAAAATTATGGCAATTTTACACAATGGAATATTACTCAGCAATTAAAAACAAGGAAATCATGAAATTTGTAGATAAATGGTGGGATCTAGAAAAGATCATTCTGAGTGAGGTATCCCAGAAGCAGAAAGACACACACAGTACATATTCACTTATAAGTGGGTATTAGACCTACAAAATAGGATAATGATACTAAAATCTGTACACCTAAAGAATATAAACAAGAAAGAGGACTCTGGGTAAGATGATCAATCCTCACTTAGAAAGACAAATGGGATGGACATGGGAAGTAGGAGAAAACAAGTATCAGGACAGTAGCCTATCACAGAGGGCCTCTGAAAGACTCTACCTAGCAGTGTATCAAAGCAGATGCTGAGACTCATAACCAAACCTTCGGCAGAGTGCAGGGAATCATATGAAAGAAGGGGGAGTTAGTATGACCTGGAGAGTACAGGAACACCACAAGGACCAAATATTTCTGTGCACAGGGGTCTTTTATGAGGCTGTCATCTCCAACCAAGGACCATGTATGGATATAACCTAGAACCCCTGCTTGGATGTAGCCCATGGTAGTTCAGTATCCAAGTGGGTATCCTAGTAAGTGGAACAGAGACCATTTGTGACATGAACTCAATGGCTGGCTTTTTGAGCTCTCCCTCCCCTCAAGGGAGAAGCAGCTTTGCTAGGCCACAGAGGAGGACTTTGCAGCCAGTCCTGAAGAGACCTGATAAGCAAGGGTCAGATGAAAGGGGAGGAGGACCTCCCCTACCAGTAGACTTGGAAAGGGGCAGGGAAGAGATGAGGGAGGGAGGGTGGGATTAAGAAGGAATGAGCGAGAGGGCTATAGCTGGGATACAAAGTTAATAAACTGTAACTAGTATTAAAAAATAAAAATTTAATTGAAAAATAATTTATGATTTCAGATGATAAAAAGCAATGAGTATCTTTGATCTAAAAGACTCAAAATTATATATATTTTTTCTAAGAGTTATTGATCAGGTGAGAAAGGATGGAAAATATGACAATATAAGAAAAGAAATATCTTATTGTGAAATCTGTTTTAAATCACTCATAAGCAGAGAGCAAGAATTCTAAAGAAAATAATATTTTTTATAAAGTCTGCAGACACAGAATAATAGACATTTTATGTTAAATTAACACTCAACCAAGTTTAAGGCTTGGATACATATGACCTTGTGGGTGGGACTTCATTCCTTTCCCAAGACATTGCCTAAGAATTTCAAACAAAGCTGTCAACTTGCTTTATTGTAAAGGCATCCTAACTTTCTGTGTTCCTGAGTTGACATTTACATTTTGGCTCTCCGAAACCACCCTCTGTAAAATCCCATACATTACTATTCTGAAGTGAACAAAGTGAGACTGTTTGGAACCACACTATACCCTCTGCTGTTTTGTACTTTCTTTTCCTACCTCTATTACTCTTAATCTTCATGCTTAAAGTCTATATTAAAATATCTTTGAGGTGGGATTCAAGATAGCAGTGCCAATAACACACTGTGTCTAGTTAGCAAGACAGCAGTTAGCAAGACGGCAGAGCAACAGACAAACCTAACTGTGTCCACCAAACACCAGTGTCTGTGTTTCCCAAGTGAAAGGAGAGCTCATAGTGAGAAAAACAAACAAGTACAACCTCAGGGCACCCAGCAAATGCCTGGGAAATGCCCCGGGTTTCCACCAGCATGCTGTCTCAGACTCCCATGGATACCTTCCAGGTACCAGGGCACAAAGCTCTAACCTAGGACCTCCTGATGCCAGGGAGCCATAGGAATAGCCTCAGATGCCACTACAAAGCTCAATCTGTCTTCCCAGGGAGACCAACCAGAACTCTGGGCTTGCTGTTTCTCGAAGATGGTTGTGCCCAGCAATTACAATATCTGAGCACAGTGTCTGGGCAGCTGCAGTTCTTTAACTTTAGAGCAAGAAACCCAGTGGCAGAACAGCTGTCTCAGGGACTTCTGCTAGTGTGAGGAGGACCACTGGATGCCTGAGAAGTCCTATTGCTCCACAGGAGAGCTCTGCTGTACCAAATCTAAACCTATTTCTCTAGGGAAACCAACCAGACCTCTGGGTTTGCACACATGGTATATACTCATTTATAAGCGGATATTAGCCTTATAATACAGGATAATTATACTAAAATCCACAGACCCAAAGAAGCTAAATAACAAAGAGGGCCCTAGAGAGGATGCTTAATTCTCACTGAGAAGGGCAAATAGAATAGACAGTGGAAATAGTTAAATAAAGGGAAGAGGATGGGACTCTTCCATAGATGTCCTCTGAAAAACTCCACCCAGCAAGGAACTGAAGCAGATGCTAAGACTCATAACCAAACTTTGGGCAGAGAACAGGGAGTCTTATAGAAGAGTGAGGAGATAAAAGGACCCAGAGAGGACAGAAGCTCCAAAAGAAGACCAATAGAGCAACAAATCTGGGCACAGAGGGGCCTGCGGAGACCCATGCACCAACCACAGACCATGCATGGAGAGGACCCAGGCTCCTGCTCAGATGTAGCTGTTAGGCTGCTCAGTCTCTATGTAGGTCACCTAGTAAGGGGACCAAGGGATATCTCTGACATAGACTCTGTTACCTGCTCTGCTCTTAGAACATTTCCCCCAAAAGAGGAAGGCTTGCCAGGCCACAGAGGAAGAGGCTGCAGTCAATCCTGAAGAGACTTGATAGTTGGCTCAGTTGGTAAGGGAGGAAAGAGGGGTCCCCTTTCTGAGGACTAGGGAGTAGGGACAGGCAAAAAGAGGGAGGGTGGGACTGGTAGGAGATGAGGGAGGGTACTACGATCAGGATGTAAAATGAATAAATTAATAAAAATATTAAAAATGATCAATAAAACAAAACAAAAATAAAATAAGATATCTTTAGTAACCTATGTCTTCACACTGACTTTTTCTTAAATTCTTTCCTGGTGAAAGCAAAAATTCCATGTTGGCTCTAGTCAAAGTTCCTAAACGATTTAAGGAACTCTTTAGGCTAGCTGTTAAAGGTAACAAATGCAAAGTTCTTCCTATGCCCATCTGTGTAACAAATGATGATAGAATATTATCAAACTACTGTTTATCTATATTTGTTTTACCTATATCATTCCTCTAAGGTAAGTTTAAAATAAAAAGGTAAGGCAAAAAACAAAGAAACAAAAAAAGCTAAGGCAAAGACAACTTAGTTGCCTTCTACTCCTTTATTTCTCCTCAGGGAAAAAAAAAAAGAGGCCA
This sequence comes from Psammomys obesus, assembly GCF_907164565.1. Lineage (NCBI taxonomy): Eukaryota > Metazoa > Chordata > Mammalia > Rodentia > Muridae > Psammomys > Psammomys obesus. The sequence continues at coordinate 2,022,133 of NW_026585797.1, read as the reverse complement.
TTCATGACTATCAACCAGCTTTGGCTTATCAGGTTGTAGTAAGACTAAGTGCATCTTCTGTTGAGAGTAGAACATGCAGTCCAGTCAGTGGAAAGGGTCCCTAAGGCAGGCAACCGTCAACGACAGCCTCTGCCCATGCTGTTAGGAGTCCCACATAAAGACCAAGGCACACAACTGTTAGAAAAGTACAGAGGACCAAGATTGGCCCCACACATGGTCTGTTTGGTGGTTCATTCTCTGTGAGCCCCTATGGGCCCAGTTTAGTTGAATCTATAGGCTTCCTTATGATGTCCTTGACCCATCTGCTGCTTTCAACCCTTTCTCCACAACTTCTGGGCGGTTTACTAAGCTCTACGTAGTGTTTGGCTGTGGGTCTCTGCATCAGCTTCTGGGTGAAGCCTCTCTGATGACAGTTATACTATGCTCTGGTCTGTAAGTGTAGCAGAATATCATCAGTGTGTCAGTGGTAGACTCCCTCTCATAGCGTGACTCTCAGCTGAACCAGTCATTGGCTGGTCATTTCCTAATTTTCTTTTCTATCTTTACCCCTGCACATCTTGTAAGCAGAATAAATAGTAGGTCAAAGGTTTTTTGGCTGAGTTGGTGTCCTAGTCCCTTCACTGGTAGTCTTGCCTGGTTATAGGAGATAGCTGGTTCAGTCTCCATATCCCTCACTTTTAGGAGTCTTAGCTAGGGTCAACCTTATAGATTCCTGGGATTTTCCATTTCCCAAATGTGCTACCTCATCCCAGGGATGTTCCTGCTCTCATTCTGGGTGTTTTCCCCAGTACTCTCTTCCTCTGCCCTTCCTCCACCTGGTTCCTTTTGTTCATAGCCCCACTACCCCCTCCTCAGTGTTCCTGCCTCCACCCACAATGCCAGGATGTCTATTTTATTTCTGTTCTCAGTGAGATTTAGGAGTCTTACCCTTGAAACCCTTAACCTTTATATTTTAAAGTGGTAAAAGACCTTCTCTTTATGTAAAACTAACTTTAAAAATATTTTATATTATTTTAAAATATATTTTAATTATAACACTCATTAATTATAACACTCATAAATATAACACTTAGGAAATAATTTATATGTATAACAATATGTGTATATATTATATAGTCATGAAATATAGTCATTCTGTAAATAGCATAGTTATTAAAATTAATTTCAAATATAAAATAACAATAAATTATTAAAATTCAATTTCATCTTAATGTAGGGAAAGAATTTGTACTCATAATTATTCACTTTGCCTCATGAAATTTAAAGTGTATTTATAGTAGTTCAGGTAGGGAATACAATCTAAGGAAAGTAAACTCATTTATATAAAATGTTGAGACTTGCCCAAGTGTTAACCAAAGTTTTACTGCTAGAAATAAAATACAAGTAGGGAAGTTTACCATCCAGGAGCATTATTCAACTGTTTTCCTATCTGCACAGAAGTCAAGAACTACAAGACGAAGTAGCCAGTGGGAAATATTCTGAGCTCAGACACTAGCCAATGGGGAAAAAACATGGCCACTAACATCTGCTTTGGAGTGAATGTGAAGTGATTGATCTTCCTGCCTTGGTGAAAGCTCTGGGTAGGAACCCCTAAGAAGTTTCCATGATAAATGAATTGTGTAGGCGCTTGAATCTTATTCTTCTATAGTCTTTGGAATGTTTTCATTGATAGGATTAGGAACAGAAGCATAAGCAATGTCCTTAGAAGGACGTGTGAGCCCTATGGCATGCTGGGCACGTAACTGTCATTTCACCTGTCCACACACTCTTCTGTTCCACATGAGCCTAAATGCTTTCTTCGGCTTTTGACTTTTTATTGTAAGGCCCAGTATCATTCCACATTTTCCTCTTTTTCTTTCTTTCTTTTTTTTTTCCCATGGGGTAGCGGGGAGTAGGTTCTGAATTTGGATATGGCATTACTGCTGCTTCACTGTTTGATCTGTTTGGTAGGTTTTGGGAGTGGTCTTTTAAGCCCTAAAGCATTCTGCAAATGTGGGCTCAGAGACCTGCTTGAAGTGACAGTAAAAAAATGCACCTTATCTTTTAAAAGGAGTTACTCATTTTTTTATTAATATAATATTTTATTTTTATTAATTGCAGTTTATTTCCTTTGTATCCCACCCGTAGCTTCCTCCCTCATTCCCTCCCAATCTCACCCTCCCTCTTCTCCACCCATGCCCCTCCCCCAGTCCACTGAAACTGGAGGTCCTCCTCCCCTTCCATCTGATCCTAGTCTCTCAGGTCTCATCAGGACTGGCTGCATTGTCTTCCTCTGTGGCCTGGTTAGGCTGCACCCCCCCCCCCAGGGGGAAGTGTTCAAAGAGCAGGCCAATCAGATTATGTCAGAGACAGTCCCTGTTCCCATTACTAAGGAACTTACTTGGATATTGAGCTGCCATAGGCTACATCTGTGCAGGGGTTCTAGGTTATCTCCAGGAACTGTCCTTGGTTGGAGTAACAGTCTCAGAACCCTGTGTCCAGATTTTTTGGTTCTGTTGCTCTCCTTGTGGAGCTCCTGTCTCCTCCAGGTCTTTCTTTCTCCCCCTTCTGTCATAAGATTCCCTGAATTCTGCCCAAAGTTGGGCTATGAGTCTCAGCATCTGCTTTGATACTCAACAGGGTAGAGCCTTTCAGAGGCCCTCTGTGGTTGGCTCCTGTCCTATTCCCTGTTTTCTCCCTCTTCTGATGTCCATCCTCTTTGCCTTTCTGAATGAGGATTGAGCATCTTACTCAGAGTCCTCCTTCTTGATTAGCTTCTTTAGGTGTACAGATTTTAGTATGTTTATCTTATCTTATAGGTCTAATGTCCACTTATGTGTGAGTATATAGCATGTGTGTCTTTCTGCTTCTGGGATACCTCACTTAGGATGATCTTTTCTAAGTCCCACCATTTGCCTGCAAATTTCATGATTTCCTTGTTTTTAATTGTGAGTAGTATTCCATCATGTAAAAGTATCACAATTTCTGTATCCATTTCTCCGTTGAGGGACATCTGGGTTGTTTCCAGATTCTGGCTATTACAAATAAAGCTGCTACAATCATGGTTGAACAAATGTCCTTGTTGTGTACTTCAGCATCTTTTGAATATATGCCTGGGAGTAGTATAGCTGGATCTTGAGGAAGCACTATACCTAAGCTATAGTAGTGTTTCTTTTACAAACTAAGGTAGCCTTATATTTTGGGCATAGTTGTTATAAATTATAACAACTATTTTAATAATGAGTTATTGATAGATTTTTTTCCTTTATTGAGTATGTTAGTGTCTTTACTTATCTCCAGATTAATTTTGGCTTGAATTCTATTTTGTTAGCTTTTATAATGGCTACATCAGCTTGCTTCTTAGGTCATTTTGCTTGTAAAATCTGTTTCCAACTCTTTACACTGAGGTGATGTCTATTTTTGATGTTAAGATAAGTTTCTTGGATGCATCAAAAGGATTTATTCTGTTTCAGAATCCATTCTGTTAGTCTCTGTATTTCTATTAGGTGATTGAGATATTGATATAAAGAGATAGCAATTATGGATGATTGTTTATTCCTGTTATTCTGTTGTTCTTGATGGTGTTAGTGTGTGTGTGTATATGTATGCGTGTGTGTGTTTCCAATTTTTTTGACTTTGCTGTTGTAAGATTATTTATTTCCTGTATTTTGTGGGGTGTAATAACCCATTTATATTAGAGTTTATGTTCTACCACTTTCTGTGAAGTTGGATTTGTAGACATTTATTGCTTAAATTTTGATTTATCATGGAATATCTTATTTTCTTCATCTATGGTCATTAATAGTTTTGCTGAGCATAGTAGTTGAACTTGCTCTTAGAGTCTGTAGCACATCTTCCCTGGCTTTTCTGGCTTTTAAAATATCAATTGAGAAGGAAGTGTTAATTTTGATATGTCTACCTTTATATATTATTTGATCTTTTTTTTCCTTACAGCTTTTAATACTTTTACTTTGTTCTGTATGTTTAATGTTTTCATTATCAAGGAGAGTTTCTTTCCTAGTCCAGTCTATTTAGTGTTCCATTTAGTGCATCTGTACTTTGACAGGACATCTCCTACAGTAGATTATGGAAATTTTCTTCTATGATTTTACTGAAAATATTTTCCATTCCTTTTCCCTGTGTTTTTTTTTCCTTCCTCTATTACTATTTTCTTTTTTATTGGGGTTAAGCTGCAGAAACACCTTGTTGTGCCAGGACTAGAAATGCCACAAAGAGATCACACCATGCAACTAGTCTCACAGAGGAGATTTAACGGGGGAGGCAGGAGTAAAAGGACATCATGGAGTAGAGACATGAGAGAAAGAGTCAGACTGACAGACAGATAGACAGACCCTGAATCAAAGATAATGAGAGAGAAAAGGGCTTTGGTGGGTGGTATGGACCTTTTAAAAGTGCCTGTGTAGCCCAGCAAATTAATAGCAACTGTAGAAAAATATGTTGCACCTGGCATCAGTGGGCGGTAGCATCAGCTGCTAGCCCTGAGTTGCTAAAGGGCAAGCTGGCAGAGCACCTGATTTAGTACAGCGTCTGATTTATCTAAGTAGCTGAGATTTCCTTGATATTTTGTGCCATGATTTTTTTTTTAAGATTTAACATTTTCTTCTACTAAGATATTCATTTATTTTACTGTCTTCATTGCTTGAGATTCTTTCTTCCATCTCTTCGATTCTTTTGTGAGGCTTGCCCCTGAGGTTCCTGATTGAGTTCCTAAAATTTTCTTTTTCAGATTTTTTTTCAGTTTGGGGATTATTTAGTGTTTCTATGTCCACTTTCAAGTACTGAACACTTTCATTTCTCTCCTTTCACTGTTTTTGTTTTTATGGAATTTAAAGGACTTATTTATTTATGATTTAAAGATCTCTATAACATTCATAAAGGTTGTGTTTAGTTTTGTTTTCTTGGACTTAAGCTGTGCTGCAATTTTCGGGATATGCTATCATGAACATTCTGGACTCTAAAAAAGATATTTTGTCCTGGCTGGTGTCTTGGAATCTGGGATTGATAAGATTGTAATTCTAATTGATGCTAGCTATTTTTGTCTTTATTAGGGAGATGTTTTGTTTCTTTGTTTTGCTTTCTTCTCTTGTTCTTAGGAAAGTGTGGTAGCTGTGTGTTTCCAAAAAGAAAAAATCTTCTGTGGTCTTGATTGGTGTGGTCATTGAGGGGTCCAGCAAGCCTTGATGATCCTGATAAGCTAGGGTCAGATAGAAGGGGAGAAGGTTTCTGCTATTAGGGGACTAGGGAAAGGACAATAGGGGGGAGAAGAGGGAGGGTGGGTGCGAATGGGAGAAGACAAGGGAGGAGGCTGCAGCAGGGGATACAAAGTGAATAAATTGTAATAAATAAATAAATATACAAAAACCCTAAAATACAGTAATATGGATTTATCACTTTTAAAACGTCTGTAGGCTTTAGATGTTTCAGAATCATGTACATATTGTTGAAAAAACTTTCAAATTTCATTAAAAAATGTGTTTTGATGTTGAAATGGGAATGGTCTGGAGGGTAGGGTACTGACACTTCACAAAACAGAGGAAAGCAGAGTGTTCCATCAAGATCTGCTTACTTAGACTAATGTCAGAGAGAGAAGAAAGTTACAGGAGAAAATCTGCTAAAGACCTGGGGATGAGATCGGGGATTTGACTTAGAGGAGTGTAATAAACAGTAAGGAACAGGATTGCTCTACTTTCTTTCCTGGTCAGTGTGGCCTGTGGGTTCAAAGGGAGTGTCTAAATTGAATTGGGAATTTGAATAAAACATTGAGTGGGAGAGGGAAGGTTAAGAAGGGAAAGGTAATATCTGTAGGATTCCTTGAAGATAAGGGTAGTGTTGCAGGATATTAGATAACCCCAAGATTGTGTTTCTCACTGAAAATAATCTGTTTCCAGTTTTGGTGTGGCTCAGCTATATCACACACCTTTAATCTAAGAGTTTTCTGTTTCAATTAAATAAAGTAAACGATAGGTCAAGAGACAGAGCAAGGAACCAGTGCAGAGATTGAACATAAAAAACAAAACAAAACAAATCCAGAAACAAAAACAAACAAACAAAACATAAAGTCTAAGAGGAACATAGAAGGACAGATAGATGCACAGGAAGTAGAAGGAAAGGAAATTCAGTTTTGAGAGGTTTTATTTATTTTTTTTATTTTTTATAATTTTTATTATTATCATATTTTTATTTTTAAGATCAATGTAAAATATTTTATCAGTTTAATGATCAAATATAGTTTTCTCTGGGGGACAGAACCAAAGCAGTTATAATAAAGGAGATTTTGTTTTGTAATATAAATCTGTTTACATCATTTCATGTATTAATCCCTTTTGTATGAATTTGTAGAAAAAATTTGTTCAGAAATAGATAAGAAATTGAGACTAGTAGGATCTGTTTGGATGGCAATGTCCTTTTAAGGTATTTCATCAAAGTACAGTGGGGCATACATTCCAAGACTCCCAGTAGATATCTAGAAGACAGTCCCGAATCCTGTGAAGGTTTTCCTTTAGCACGTGCCCTGAACACTTTTCACACCCTGCGCTAGTAAATCCACAGTTGGCTGTAAAGCAAAGCTAGTGATAATTTCTTTTCATGCTTTACAATTACATGGGGAGAATATTTGTCTTTACAGAGATGTTTATGATCTCAGCAAATGATGTTCTTCTTTCCTCCCCACCTTCTACTTTAACAGAAACACGTTAGAGCATTTCGTTGGCGTAGTGTAATTACAGGGTCACAGTTTTATAGTTGGGATGACCAGCTAGTAAAATAAGGGCACCTGAACTCAAGCACTGCAGTGCTGTAACAGCTGATCTCATAACCCAGGCAACTATCATGTGATCAAGGAGCAGGTAGAGCGTACAACATGGGCACAAAGAGGCAATTCATATCCGAGAAGGACGGAGCAAGGAAGCTAAAGATTTCATTACTCTACTGAGAATGGGCTACATTTTAAAAACCATGAATTATTTATTGAACTTCCTAGTTAGTATCAAGGAGTATCTGACACTTTAGAAAATGAAATGACAGACAACTGAGAAATGCTTTACCAAGTTAGGGAAATGTGGGCAAATGCTAACAATGACCCATAACTCATGTAATTCTTCTGTGCACATTACATAATATTTTTCTCCTGCACAGTGTGTGTGTGTGTGTGTGTGTGTGTGTGTGTGTGTGTGTGTGTGTAGGAAAGGAGGATTTCTTTTCTTTTGGGGACATCCACTTAGTAGTAAGGTCAGTTGTGTCCTTTTTCTGCCTCTCTGAGCTAGCAGGCTTTCACCCCAGGATCTGACTTTTGAGTCTTTATTGGTAAAATCTAACTTTCTGATTTTGTTGAAAAAAAAAAAAAAAAACAAGAGGGTGGGTGGGAGTCTGCAACAGGATTTCCATTGTAGAAGTGGGGATGATGTTTGGGGGATGGATTTAGAGTAGCCGAAGCAAAGGTAAAAATCTGTACTTACCATCTCTGCAACCCTAGTAGAAGTAGCCTATGGATTTTCAGGGAATTTAGGCTTCGGATAGAGATTGGGTTAAAGCAAAAAGTTGGTGAGAGTTAGAAGGGGGAAGAGTTGTGCTATCCACCAGAGATGGGTGTAGCAGGTGTTTTGCTGCAGAGCTGCTAGTGGGGAGAGTTTGAGATTTTAAATCTTTTAACAGTCATCTGGTTGAAATTTCACAGCTACTGCAGTTGGAAATTTTTAAGCAGAAACATCAGATCTTTCAAGTGAGTGGCTGACAGCTCCTGAAGTCACATTCTGTGGAGGGTTGAAGGAAGGTACACTTTTCTATGCTAAACTTCCCAGATCCTGGTGTAGCAAATTCCATGAGCCTAAAGGACACCATTTCAGTAAAACCAAATGGAAAAAGAAAGACCTATATTCATTAAAGCATTATTTTATTTTTGAATATAAGAAAGTTAATATTAGATACTTTAAGCAGTTCAATTGTATATTTGGCACAAGGTCATGATATAAGAGTTCAGACGTTGGAAAAATGTAAAAAAAAACATTCAGCTTTTTATTTTTTTAATTAAAAATGACAAGCGAAAATGTGAGTACGGCTTTCCAAACCTTATTCCAATAAGCACAAAACACATGGAAAGATGCATAAATGTGAAATTAACTTTTTGCTGTTTAAAGAAAAGAATTTGGAATTGAAAGCTACTGAGCTAAAATAAAAATATGCATAATTTACACTACAGATGGGTCTACACTCTGCATTAAATGATACCTACTGATTTCAATGAGAAAGAAAATACAGTGACAAGTAGCATTAAGAAGGTGGCAGAAGTAATCAAACACATGGCATGTTTAAGAAAAAGCTTAATGAAGTTCCCATCAAAATCGTCTTTTTTCATGACTCAAGACATCAAATAACTATCTCACAAGCTTCATCGGAGGTTGTAATGCTGTTATCAATAATGCATGCAGTGAAACTTCAGATATAAAGGAAAGAAGAATTTACCCAGATCACAGAAGCCTAAGCTCAAACTCATTGTACCATGAGCCTTAAAAAAAGACAAGGGAGTGTGAAGATAGGCTATATGCACATGGGAAGCCAGCTTTGTTTAAGGCTAAAAATAAATTCTCAAAGAGGCAGTGATTCTTTTTTAAAAAATTATTTATTCATTTTTGTTGTTGTTGTTCATGGGCATTTTGCATACCAGAAGAGGCATCAGATCACATCGGACTATAGTTATAGATAGTTGTGAGCCACCATGTGAATGCTGGGAATTGAATTCAGGACCTCTGGAAGAACAGCCAGTACCCTTAATCACTGAGCTATCTCTCCAGCTACAAGGCAGAGATTCTAAAATCTTAAAGCAAGAGAGTTATATTAAAAGACTCATGGATATGAAAAAAGCAATTTCCATTAGGCACCAAAAAAGATGAAGTGTCTTGACATTCAGAATGTTGTATTCATGTGAAAGTTTCATTGTAAGCAACTGCTATGCACACTAAACTACTCTTCAGAGTGACAGCATTCTAACACATACCTTTCATTTCAGAATCCAAGGAAACTGATCAGGAAACAAAGTACAGTTGGCTTTACAAGTCTGATTTTTCTAACTATAGAAAATCAAAAATAATGTCTGAATACATAAAAATAAATTGTTGAAAATTTGTAATTCTAAGACTAACTTGGAATGGTATTATTGTACTTAAATGATTAAATATTTGAGTAAGTTCACAGTACTTTGATACATTTAGCCCTTGACATTTTGTTTGTTTTTGTTATTCTTCCTCAATTTTTATTATTTCTTTGAGAATTTTATTTAATGCATTTTGATTACATTCACCTTCTTCCTCAACTTCACCATTCCTAAAACAGCCAACTATATGCTCTCTTAAACAAACACACACACACAAATTGTCAAGCACAGTTTAGTTTGTGCTGCCCACATACTCACAGATGTGTCCATTTCACTGGAGAGCAATCAACTTACCAGAAGCCACACCCTGGAAGAAACTTGACTCTCTTTCCCCCAAATCCATCAATTGTCATTTTGTCCTTAGCTAGGGACTCATGCCTATCACATGCTATTCACAGTAGAACTTTGACAGGCCTAAGCTGTCACAGGTATTGTGTATATTGTCTCAATTATTGTGAATTCATATGTTCAATTGCTATTTCAATAGACACTGGAAAAACAGTGTCTAAGACCTCTGTTTCTATTGAGCCTCTACCACATATAGCTCTTACAGTCATTCTGCTCACAGTTTTACAGTATCTTTGGGTCTTAGAAGGAGGGATGTGATATAGATGTTCTTCTTGGTGCTGAACATTGTGGTCTCTCATTCTCTGTACTTTGAACCCTGTGGGTCTGTGTTTTGATTGCCATCTGCTACAAAATGAAGCTTATCCCATAGGGGCTGATCAATGTACTAATCTTTCAGTTTAAAAATGAGTTATTGGGACTTGGTTTAGTACTATGTAAATTTAGTGGAGCAATAGTAAATTCTTTTCTAGGAATTATGAACTGTCATAAGCAAACACAAGTTCTTTATTCCTGTAATAGTAACAGCTATAATTTCATTATGTAAATTGGACCTGGCATCCAAGCAAAAAGTCATTGGTTGCACTTGGTGATAATCCTGCTATGTTGCAGGAGTGAGTCTCTTACTTACCTGGGATGTTCATGATGTTCATTGCAAGGTTCACAACTGAGTAAGTTTGAAGAGTCTTTTTTTTCTCTGGCTGAGTGCATAGCACCCTTCATAACTATGAAGGCTAACTAGTAAGGATGAGGTTTCAAGTCAGTTCTAGGCTTGATTTTTCATGTTTCATGATCAACACTGTGGTATCTTTAGCAAAAGGACCTACTGTCAAGTTCTGGAGAGTAACCAAGAGCATGGCAAGAGTCTGTCATGTTTGGTCATTTGTCAGAACTCACTGGCCAATAACTCAAATAGAGGCAACCCATTCTTTTCATTATTATTATTATTATTCTATGGTATCTTATAGAGGATTTATTACTTCATTATTGGTTATCAATTAAAATTTGTTTCAATGGATTTATGTGTGCATTTTATGACACTTCAGTAGCAGTAGGTTTTTATTTGAGTTTTTCTTTTGTAGTATTTTTTTTATATTACAATGTAAAGTTATATTTTCTTTTACCTTTCCTCCCTCCAAATCTTACCGTATACTCTTCTTTGATCCTTTTCACATTCATGGCTTCTTTATTCATCAATTCCTATTTGCAAGCATATATGTATATACATATTTATTCCTAAGTACAACTTGTTTAGTCCATATAATAGCATTTGTTTGCATGATTTCAGGGATATATAACTTTTAAAAAACATCTTCAGTGTTAGTTATTCACCGTGTATTCATTCATCTACTATGGCTTCTTATCTTCCTTCCAATTAAATTTTCCTGTACCATTATTGCCCTTTGATTTTATAGCACTATCTCTCCTCCTTTGAAATCCTTCCACGGACAGTCACTTTCTGACCTCTATGGGTATCCTAAATATGACTCATATATTTGAAAACTCAAAAATAACATGCACAAAGAGAAAGAAAACATGTTATTTCTCTTTGAGATTCTTGTTTATCTCATTCAGAATGACTGTTTTCAGGTCTACCTATTTATTTGAAAATTTCATTTCTATTATTAGATAAAAAACCTTTTGTTGTATAAATATACAACTGACCAGAATCTTTATTCCTCTGAGGTACTGTCCCTAACCCCAGGCCAATCCTTGCAAAGTCTGCCCTGGGAAAACACAAAGAACTAGTGTTGCTTTTGTGCCATCATCAGAGCCTCTGAGCAAGATTTGGTTGGCCTGACTCCAACCATAAATCATTTTTATTATCTTTCCACCAGTTGATAGACAAATTTCAACTACAGTTGGGTCAAGGACCTCAGTGTAAGACCCGATACCCTGAATGTGATAAAAGGGAAAGTAGTGAATCTGCTTGGACTCACTAGCACAGGAACAGACTCTCTGAGAAGAAAACTGATTGCATAAAAAACAATAATTAAAACTCAAGCAGAAAGACTGGAAGATGCAGAGGCCCAGGATGTCTGTTACAAGGCAGTGTCTTCTAGACATAACAGGAAAAATATAACCATGGAATCTCAACATTGCAAAATGTTAATAACGGTTGATGTGTCAGTGTGAATGGTGCAAGAATTTCACATGGTGCCTAGATAAAGAAGTACCAGGAGTTAGTGGCTGCTGAGAAAGGGTGAATCAATGTTCTTCTGGGATGATCTCCCTGATAAACCAAATCTCAAATAGTCATTCCTAAGTACATGTACAAACAAGCAACACTAAATGAACTCAGTTGGTATTTGTGTGTGTACAAAAATAATAATTAAAGAAGAGGTCATGAATTTGAGAAGCACTGGGGTACAGAGGAAGGCTTGGATGAATAAAATTATCTAAATATTTTACATATATATGCAATTTTCAAAAAGATTGAAAATTATTTAGAATACCCAATTACCACCTGCCTATTGATATATTTGTGTTTGGACTAAAAGTGTCCTTACATTAAAACTTATTTTCCCTTTTAAAGTAGATACTCTTTCAAGGCAGAATAGCAACAATCCTTCATTAGCAAAACATTGAAACACAACCTTAGAAACAGTCCCTCTGGATAAAAACAGTTTAAATGGTAAGCCTGTCAGTGCCATTGTAGACTTCAATTCCAAATCTAATGCATGCCTTTTCTTCATGTTTTCAACATAAGTAAAATTCATTCAAAGTTTATGAAAACAGAACAAAAGAAAATGTTTTTTGTTTGCCTAAAGGTGGCTCTTATTATGTCTAGTAACTTGCAAACAGTTAGTTGACATTAGGAGAAGAGAATATTTAATGTCATAAATATCAATTTTTTTTTCTTGGAAACATTTCCAAGTTAAATGGTTTTTATGCTTCTTGAAGCTGTACTCAAGAACACGCATGTGTGAATTGCAGAGTTCAGGTTAGCAATGCCACAGACAGGTATGTGTGTGTGTGTGTGTGTGTGTGTGTGTGCTTGTGTGTATATGAAGTTGTTCAAAATATAATTTTCTACTTACTCTGACCATTTTTCTATAAATTAAACCAATGAAAATCATATAAATTACTGTGTTGCATTTGCTCTTCCATTTAAGAACAAATATACTAACAAGGAGGAATAGTTCAGGAATGCTAGTTTTGGTTTCTCTTATGTAAGTTTTACTCAGTGTTCTCTTTGATGACCCCACATCTACGTGCATGAATTGTTATTAATAACAAAACAAAGGGAAGATGTGAAGTTAGGAGGTAGAGGTAGAGGAGTACTTGACACTGAGGGCAGCTGGAAGAAGAAAGTGGTGGATAAATGATATTGAGATCAATATTTGCACATTGTATAAACATGATATTTTCAAAGAATAAAGAAAAGATCTTGTTAATTTTTTTCTCAAAATGTTAACAGTTTTGCAACAGATATTAACTTGGAAGGCTCAGATAATCATTCAGTTTCCTTTCAAAATTTCACTGCAACCAAAAGTAGCTAATTGTAGCAATAAGTAAAAGTAACTAAAAGTAACAATATAGACAGTAAAATACAAAACACTACAAATGAAAATAATTAGATACTGATATTATAAAAGGAATGTGCCTATCAAAATAATTTATTCATTAAATAGCAACTTTGATTTTCCCTGCATACATAATACATTTAGTATACTGAAATAATTAAAGGGTCATTTTAAAATATTTTCATGACAGTGGTTATCTTCAAATATATAAATTATGAATGGAAGTCTAGAAACCATTAGTGTTATTTTTAGCATACTATAAGAATCTAATTATATCATAGCATAATCAGACTAACATGCAATTTTCACACCTGGAAATTTAGTAAAGGGTTATTTACTCAGTTTGATTTTAAATATGAATTAAATGATCCATATCTGGATTTATTATTTTCTTTTTCTCTCTCTCTAAGTTAAAAGTGACTTGTTTTTCCAGTCTACTGTTTGGCTTGACAATAACATCCCTCCTGTTCTCCTGGGATAGACTTGATTGAAGGGTATGAATCAAGTAGTGGAAATAAAGTGTGTTTTCCAATTGCTTTGACAGTGACACTGGCTGACTATCCATAAGGGAGATGTCAGAAACTTCTTAGGGGCTCCACAACTTCATATTTGCCTGAAAGCAACCTAAAATTTAAAGCACTTATACAAGCAACGTTCAATCTGCTTTGGAGGGAAAAGCAACCTTACCCAAGCAACAATCCTCTCTTTAGAGTTGGCATTCTCCTTGTGCAGTGCTGAAACCCCCTCCATAAGCTAGAAGGCTTGTTGTTTGGAAGAATATATAATATTTTTTAATATTTTACCATTTGGTTGCCTTAAGAAAAATTAATTCGGATTTTTGAATTTTTGTCTTTAGAAAAAAATTATACAGACACCATGTTTCATATTGCTTTATAAATATAGAGTTTATATTTGGCATTCAATAATGTTGTTTACTTTCTGGTCAATTGGCATGGAAACACAAAAGAACAAACCAAGTTTGACAAAATACAGGAAAATAATAGTCTATTGAGAAAGACATTATTTTCTGATGGCTCATTTGATTTAAAGTCCTCAATTTTAGTTAACCAATTAATGATGGTGCCAAGAATATACAATGAGAAAATGATAGTTTTTCAACAACTGTAGCTAGGAAACAGGAGATCTGTGTTGCAAAAGAATCAAGTGCTTATACTAAACAATACAAAAAAAAAAAAAGCAGTTAATAATAGGCAAAATCCTTAAACATAAAAAAACTGATAGAACTCCTAAAAAATAGTAATAATTTCTCTCTGACAAGGATCTAAATGCATATAATTAATATAAATGAAAATCAAGATGTGGAAATGCACTAAGTCAAAATAAAATTCTGCACAACAAAGAAAACACTGACTAAAAAAAAGAGTAACTTTAAAATAAGAAATCAAAGGGACTGGTCAGATGGCTTAGGTTGCCATGCAGTAAGACCTGAGTTCAATCATCAGGGCCAATGTATAGGAAAAAATTTTTTTTCACTAATTGCCATCTGACTTTCACATATGCACTTACATACACAGAGACAGACAGACACACACAGACACACACACATCTTCAGGCATGCATATAGATACACACACAAATAAAATATATATTTATAAATAAAATGTTTGATAAAGTTATTTTGCTTTTTTTAATTTTTATTAATTATCATTATTTATTACAATTTATTCACTTTGTATCCTGGCTTTGGCCCCCTCCCTAGTCTCCTCCCAATTCCACTCTCTCTCCCTATTCTCCTTCTATGCCCCTCTTCTAGTCCACTAATAGGGAAGGACCTCTTCCCTTTCTATCTGACCCTGGCCTATCAGGTTTCATCAAGACTGGCTGCATTGTCTTTCTCTGTGATGTGATAAGGGTGGTGATCAAAAAGCCTGCCACTGAACAAGGACCATGCATGTATATAACCTAGAAACCCTGCTCAGATGTAGTCCATGACAGCTCAGTCTCCAAGTGGGTTCACTAGCCAGGGGAACAGGGACTATCTCTGACAGGAACTCAGTGGCTGACTCTTTGACTGCAGGGGAGCAGCCTTGCCAAGCCACACAGGAGGACAATGCAGCCAGTTTTGATGGGACCTGATAAGCTAAGTTCAGATGGAAAGGGAGGAGGACCTCCCCTATCATTGGACTTGGAGAGGGGCTTGGGAGGAGATGAGGGAGGTAGGGTGAGATTGGGAGGGCATGAGGGAGGGGGCTACAACTGGAATACAAAGTGAATACACTGTAATTAATATAAAAAATAAAAATTTAATGAAAACAAAACAAAGCAAAAAGCCTGCCACTGAGTTTATGCCAGACACAGCCTCTGCTCTCTTTACTAGGGTACCCACTTGGAGACTGAGTCTATGGGTTACATCTGAGCAGAAGACCCTAGAGAAGACCCTCATTCAGAAGGGCAAATACAAGAGATGATTGGAAGCAGAAGACAGAACAGGACAGGAGCCTGATGGCCTCTGAAAGACTCCACTGATTGAGATATCGAAGCAGAGGCTGAGACTCACAGCCAACCTTTGGGCAGAATGCATGCAATTTTATAAAAGAAGTGGAGAGATAGAAAGACTTGGAGAGGACAAGAGCTTCAGAAGGAGACCAACAGAGCCAAAAAAACTCACCCATAAACAAACAAATAAACAAAACAAAACAGAAACAAACTGGGACCTGGGGCTCCTGCAGAGACTGATACCCCAACCAAAGACCATACATGGAGAGGACCTAAACCCCTGCTCAGATGATAAAGTTTTCTTTTTTAATCAAAGAATTACTATATATGTTTCTGTGGAGAAGATATAAATATCTACCAAGTTTCTTTAAAAGTTACCAGGATGATAATCATCAAGAATACAAATCAAACCCACCATGAAATAGGACCTTATACATCTCAAGATATCTATTTTCCAAAAAATGCAATTCTGAAAAGAAATGGAGAAAATGAAAATGTTGATCATTGTTGTAGATAATTAATTATACAGCAACTAGAAAGATTTACATGGCCCTTCAAAATTAAAATAAATTAGAATTACCATATGATCTAGTGACTTAAATTTTTGATATTTGTCCAAAAGAACTGAAATTATAATCTTTAAAAGATTCTTGTGCTCCTGTGATAATTACAGCATTACTCATAATATCCTAAGTCTACAGAGAACCTAAGTCTTTATTATTAGATGGATAGATAAAGAAAATATTGCTTTAGGTATCCATGGTTTTTATGGTTCCATATAACTTCTGTATTTTCCTAGATCTTTGAAATATGAAGTCAAAAATTTAGTAGGGTTTTATTAAATCTGTAGGTTAGTTTTGGTAGCATAGCCATT
The DNA here is from genome assembly GCF_907164565.1 of Psammomys obesus. Lineage (NCBI taxonomy): Eukaryota > Metazoa > Chordata > Mammalia > Rodentia > Muridae > Psammomys > Psammomys obesus. Next base: position 2,005,785 of record NW_026585797.1, on the reverse strand, counting down.
TCTACTATATTAATTTTGCTAATCCTGGGCATGGAAATTCTTTCAGTTGTCTAGTATCTTTTTTATTTTACTTTCAGTGTCTTGAAGTTTCATTGTAAAGGAGTTTTTCTTCAGTTAGATAGAGGTGCGCATAAGTATTTAATGTATTTAACTATTATGAAAGGGGAATTTCCACCGTTTCTATTTCTGAGAATACACTGTTTGTATACATGAAGGCTGCTTTTTATAATTTTAGTGTTATCTTCTGTAGTTTTACCATACTTTTACATATGAGAATTTTGTAGTAGATTCTAAAGGACTTTTTAAATTATTGATTACTAGGTTATTTTCTAATGCAATACATCTCCATCACAGTCCACAGTTTTTCCTCCCTCCACTCCTTCCTATTCTTTTTCACCTCCCTTTTCCTCAAGGTCCACTCCCTGTCCTTCTCCCTTCAGAAAAAATCAGGCTACTAAGAGACAACAAACATACACAACGACAACAACAACAAAACACAATAAGACAAGACAAAAGCCCTCACACTAAATCTGGACAAGGCAATCCGTCAGGAGAAAAAGAGTTCCAGGAGCTGGCCAAAGAGTAAAAGACACATCTGCTCCCACAGTTAGGAGTCCCCTAAAAACAACAAACAAATAAACACTAAAACAACCTAAAAACCGCAACATATATGCAGAGAACCTGGTGCAGGCACCCATGCCCTTCCTCCACCCTGTGCTAACAATCAATCTCTGTAAGCTCATATAAGCCCGCTTAGCTTGTTCAGTGGGTCATATTCTCCTGGCATCCTCCATCCCCTCTGACTACCCTAGTCTTTCTGACACCTCTTCCCACGTAGAGTTCCCTAGGCTCCAAGGGGAGGGACCTGCTGGAGAACATCAATTTACACTTATTCCATATTTTGTCTGGCTATAGGTCTCTATCACCACTTCCATCTGTTGCCAGAAGATTCCTGATGACAACCTGACAAGGCACTCATCTATGAATGAGTTTTACTAGGAATCATTTTATTGATATATATAAAATCAGTTGTACGTGGTTCTTCTACGCTAGTACTCTGGGCTGTTGAATCTCAGGTTCCTTGCCATCCAAGCACCGGAAGGCATGGATTCCCTCTTGGGGAGTATGCCTCAAGTTAAACCAGACATTGGTGATCCACTGCCACCAGTTCAGTGCCACCATTGTCTCAGCACATTTGCAGGCAGAATAGAGTGTAGGTCAAAGGTGTTGTGGCTGGATTCATGTCCATGTTTCTTTTTTTTTATTTAATTTTATTTTTTTCTTATCAGTTACATTTTATTAACTCTGTATCCCAGCCGTGTCCCGCTCCCTCATTCCCTCCCAATCCCACCCTCCCTCCATCATCTCCACCGTACCCCTTTCCAAGCCCACTGATAGGGGGGGACCTCCTCCCCATTCATCTGATCCTGTTTTATCAGGTATCTTCAGGACTGGCTGCGAAGCTCTCCTCTGTGGCCTAACAGGACTGCTCCTCCCTTGGGGGGTGGGGAGGTCAAAGAGCCAGTCATTGAGTTCCTGTTAGAAATAGTCCTTTTTCCCCTCACTATGGGAAACCAATTGGTTACTGAGCTACCACAGGCTACATCTGAACAGAGGTTCTAGGTTATATCCATACATGGTCCTTGGTTGAATGTCAGTCTCAGAAAAGACCCTGTGCCCAGATATATCAGACCTTTCCCCATCAGACTAACTCCCCTTCTTTCATATGATTCCCTGTACTCTGCTGAAGGTTTGGTCATGAGTCTTTGTATCTGCTTTGAAAACACTGCTTGTTAGTGTCTTTCAGATGCGCTCAATAGACTCCTGTCATATGTTCAATGCACATCCCATCTGTCTTTCTAAACAAGGATTGATCATCTTACCCCATGTCTGCTCTCTTGATTATCTTTTTTTATGTGTATAGATTTCATTATGTTTGTCATATCTTATAGGTCTATATAAGTGAGTATATACCGTGTTTGTCTTTCTCCTTCTGGGATATTTCACTCAGAATGATCTTTTCTAGATCCCACCATTTGCCTGCAAATTTTATGATTTCCTCCTTTTTGATTGCTGAGTAGTATTCCATTGTGTAAAAATACCACAATCTCTGTATCCATTTCTCCCTTGATGGACATCTGGGTTGTTTCCAGGTTCTGGCTATTACAAACAAAGCTGCTATAAACATGGTTGAGCAAGTATTCCTTTTGTGTACTTGAGCAAAGTTTGGGTATATACCTAGCAGTGGTATAGCTGGGTCTTGAGGAAGCACTAGTCCTAATTGTCTGAGAAAGTGACAGATAGATTTCCAGAGTGGTTGTACCAGTTTACATTCCCAACAGCAGTGGAGGAGGCTTCCCCTTTCTCCACAACCTCTCCAGCATGTGTTGTCACTTGAGTTTTTCATCTTGGCCATTCTGATGGGTGTAAGGTGAAATCTCAGGGTCGTTTTGATTTGCATTTCCCTGATGGCTAATGAGGTTGAGCATTTCTTTAAGTGTTTCTCTGCCATTTGATATTCCTCTGTGGAGAATTCTATGTTTAGCTCTGTTCCCCATTTTTTAATTGGGTTACTTGGTTTGCTGCTTTTCAGCTTCTTTATTTCTTTGTATATACTGGATATTAGTCCTTTGTCAGATAGAGGGTTAGAAGCCCTCCTGTATACCAAAGACAAAAGGGCTGAGAAAGAAATTAGGGAAACAACACCCTTCACAATAGCCACTAATAACATAAAGTACCTTGGGGTGACACTAACCAAGCAAGTGAAAGACCTGTTTGAGAAAAACTTCAAGTCTCTGAAGAAAGAAATTGAAGAAGATCTCAGAAGATGGAAAGATCTCCAGTGCTCATGGATTGGTAGGATTAACATTGTGAAAATGGCCATCCTGCCAAAAGCAATCTATAGATTCAATGCAATTCCCATCAAAATACCAACTCAATTCTTTACAGACCTTGAAAAAAAGATTCTCAGCTTCATATGGAGAAAGAAAAAAACCAGCATCTCCAAAACAATCCTGTACAACAACAGATCATCTGGAGGTATCTCCATCCCCGATCTCAAGTTGTACTACAGAGCAATAGTAATAAAAACTGCATGGTATTGTCATAAAAACAGAAAGGAGGATCAATGGAACCGCATAGAAGACCCAAAAATAAACTCACACACCTATGAATACTCTATTTTTGACAAAGAAGCCAAAACCATTCAATGAAAAAAAGACAGCATCTTCAACAAATAGTGCTGGTCCAAATGGATGTCTACATGCAGAAAAATGAAAATAGATCCATATTTATCACCCTGCACAAAACTAAAGTCCAAGTGGATCTAAGACCTCAACATAAAACAAGATACTCTAAATCTGTTAGAAGAAAAAGTGGGGAACTGCCTAGAACTCATTGGCACAGGAGACAACTTCCTGAACAGAACACCAACAGCACAGGCTCTATGAGCAACAATCAATAAATGGGACCTCATGGAACTGAAAAGCTTCTGTAAAGCAAAGGACACCGTCATCAAAACAAAATGACTGCCTATAGATTGGGAAAGAATCTTCGCTAACCCTTCGTCCATGTTTCTTTTTAAGTATCCTGTAGAGTACCTTCCTTCACCAAAGAGATTAGGACATAGGTGTGAAGGTTCCTTGTAAGCACTGACTCTATCTCTCCATATTCATTGAGCTGTGTGGATATTGTCTTTGTCAATGTGGCTCCTGCTCCATTTTGTGAAGAGCAACCCTTTCTTTGGGCATCAGCCTGGTTTATATCTCTCAGCTACAACTCAAATGAAACCCAGTGTTGCCTGATGACAAGAGACGGTGAGTTCAGGCTCCATGGCCCCCATTGCTAAGAGCCCTCACTATGATTACCCCTATAGATTCTTGGAAGTTTCCATTCCACTAGGTTTAAACACTACTCCCCCAAATGACCACCCATTCCAATTAACATTGTTGAGCAAGTATCATGTGGTTGATTGGATTATCTGTTGAGTATATGGCCAAGAATGGTATAGCTAGATATTGAAGAAGGTAGATTCCAAATTCTCTGATTGATTTGCTGTATTGATTTCCATAGTGAATCCCATCAGCAATGAAGAGTGTTCCCCTTGCTCCAAATGCGAGTATGCATGAGATGTCACTTTTTTTTTTATTGATCTTGGATATCCTGGTATGTATAAGTTGTCATGGAGCTAGATAAGGTCAAATGAAGTCTGATGTTTCTAGAGAGCCTCTGAGCTTAGTCTATAATGATAGACTTCCTTCTCTCAGCATGGCTCTCTCTCTCTCTGCTTGATCTGGGAACCCAGATCTTGTAAGGAACTTCACATATCCCTTAGATGATTACAGGCCTGACCCTTTTCTGGTAAGAAATCTGATCAACAAGCACCTGGAGATAACCACTCTTTATGCTAATAAGATGTCTTGGTTTTCAACCAATGACATTTAATTGTACCTGGACAATTTTTTTTCCCACACCCCCAGGATAACTAAGTACTACTTATCCTAGGACCCTGCTACTGCATATAAATGAGGGACTGTACCATTACATGTAAATTAAATATTCCTAGCACCTTTGGTTCCAGTGAATGAAACACATTCACCCTCAAAACCCCTCCCACTGCCTAATGTTTATAAATCCCTGATTCCATAGGAAATAAATGTGCAATGTGCTGCATGCTGCATGATACCATTAGCTTTCCACCAGGAACACTTGAGACTCCATTTATGCCGGGGAGGGGAGTCTCCCTTCCTCCCTGGAAATTCACAGATGAACTCCTGGAACTTGGCTAGAGCTTGCTCAACCATCATGAGTTTGCTGAGCAATCAGGGAAGCACCAGTCAGGCCTGGATCCATCTTATAGCCCACTGGGCTTGTGTATCTCAGACCTGCCTTCTTGCCCACTGGAGCTGAATCTCTCTAGGTCTGTGTTTCAGCTGCAAGCAAACCAGGCATGGGCTCTTGTCCTCATCCCTGATGCCAATAAAGTGTCTTAGCCAATGGGCTGTAACACTTCAGTATCATCGGATATCAACGTTTTCATTTAAAAGAGCTAACTGAAACTGTAACTGTGAATAACTCACTTCCACCTCCCTTGGTGAGACTGGGAGCCTAGCTTAGAGAACAGGCCTTTCTCTAAGGTGCTCTAGCTATTCCTGACAGAGACAGAACCTCGGATCTCAGGGCCCCTCTGTTCAGAAAGTTGTCTCCTGTGCCAGTGTGTTCAAGGATTTTCCTCAATTTCTTTTCTACCAAGTTCTATGTACCTGGTATTATTTTGAGGTGATTGATACACTTGGTCTTGAGTTTTGTTCAGGATGATGAAGTGATTCTACTAGCATTCTTTTATTTGTAGATAACAGGTTTTACCAGTATCATTTGATAAACATGTCTATTTTTTTTTTCAGTGTATAATTATGGCTTCCTTTTTTTTTTTTTTTTTTTTAGCAAAACTTGGTATCAATAGGTGTATGGATTTATGTCTGGGTCTCCAATTTGATTCTGTTGATCAATGTGTCTGTTTTTATGCCAATCTGTTTACTTTTTTAAAGCATTGCTCAGTAGTACAACTTGAAATCAGGGATGTTGATACCTCCAACAATTCTTTTTTTTTTTTTTTAATTCAGGATTGTTTCATCTATCTTGGGCTGTTTGTTCTTGTATATGTAGTTGAGAATTGTCCTTTCAGGGTCTGTAATGAATTGTGTTACTATTTTTACAGAGATGCATTGAATCTATGCATCTCTATAAAAGTGAGTATATGCCTTGTGTGTCTTTCTGCTCCAGAGATACCTCACTTAGGATGATCTTTTCTAGATCCCACCATTTAGCTGAAAATTTCATGATTTCCTTGTTTTTAATTTCTAAATAGTATTCCATTGTGTAAAAGTGCCACAATTTCTATATCTATTCCTTCATTGATGGACATCTGGGTCCGTCTGGGTTGTTTCCAGGTTCTGGCTTTTATGAATAAAGCTGCTACAAACATGGTTGAGCAAATGTCCTTGTTGTGTACTTGAGCATCTTTTGGATATATGCCTATATAGAGGAAACACTATTGTTAATTGTCTAAGAAAGCGCCAGATTGATTTCCAAAGTGGTTGTACAAGGTTACATTCTCACCAACAATGGAGGAGGGTGGTTCCCCTTTCTCCAAACCTCTCCAGCATGTGTTGTCACTTGAGTTTTTAATTTTAGCCATTCTGATGGGTGTAAGGTGAAATATCAGGGTAGTTTTGATTTGCATCTCTTTGATGGCTAAGGACGTTGAACATCTCTTTAAGTGTTTCTCTGCCATTCTATATTCTTCTACAGAGAATTCTCTGTTTAGCTCCCTACCCCATTTTTAATAGGATTGCTTGATTTATTGCTTTTTAACTTCTTTAGTTCTTTATATATTCTGGATATTAGCCCTCTGTCAGATATAGGGTTGGTGAAGATCCTTTCCCAGTCTGTAGGCTGTCGTTTTGTTCTGACGACAGTGTCCTTTGCATTACAGAAGCTTTTCATTTTTATGAGGTATCATGAAAGTTTTAGATTTAACGTTTTCTTTAACTGATCCATCCATTTATCCTACTGAACCTCAATGCCTGAGATTCTCTTTTCCATATCTTGTATGTTGTTTATGAAGCTGGCCTATGTATTTCCTCTTCAAATTTCTAAATTTTTAATTGCCAGCATTTTCTATTTGTGTGTTTTCTTTTATTCTGTCTATTTTGTTTTTTACAGGGTTTAGACAGTTTATGCATTTCCTTCAACTGTTTATTTTATTCATTTTGTCCAACTGCTTGTTTACGGTCTCCTTGCTCTCTTTAAGAGAATTTATTTTATCTCTTTAAAGACTTCTATCATCTGCATATAGTGGGCTTTAAGAACTTTTTCTTGTGCTGCTTCTATGTTTTGAAATCTTCAGGTCCTGCTGTGGTAGTATAGTTGAGTGTTGGTGAAGGTGTAATGTTCTGTTATTAACCCTACTAAAGGGGAGTAAAAAACATTACCCAAATTATGTGGTCAAATTGCACATGCTTTTCTTCCCGACAGATGGGGTTTGACAAAATAGCTTTGAATATAGAAAAAGTTGGGCTTATAGAGCCCCCACAATTTCAGAACGAGGAGGTTTTCAAGTGTTGGGGTTTTCAGAGGTATTTGTTTACATAGTAAAATAATTTGGTTAAATATTTTAAAATAATTTGGATGAACATTTTTTTATTTTTAAAAATTTTTATTTTATTAATTACACTTTATTCACTTTGTATCCCCCCATAAGCCCCTCCCTTTCCCCCCACCCCCGATCCCAAGCTCCCTTCCTCTTCTTCTCGCATGCCCCTCTCCAAGTCCACTGCTAGGGGAGGTCCTCCTCTCCTTCCTTCTGATCTTAGTCTATCAGATCTCATCAGGAGTGGCTGCATTATTATCTGTGGCCTGGTAAGGCTGCTCCCCCACTCAGGGGGAGGTGATCAAAGAGCAGGCCAATCAGATTATGTCAGAGGCAGTCCCTCTTCCCATTACTATGTAACCCACTTGGACACTAAACTGCCATGGGCTACATTATCTTATCAAAATGAAGGTCAGATAGGGTGTGGAACATGCCGAATTACAAAAGATGGGTCAAACCTGCTGATATCCAAGTTTAACAGGAAACAGAAACTTTGCCTTTTAATAAGATGTTTAAATCTAAAAATAGAGTCAGGCTAGTCCATTACTTGATTCTACAGATGGTGTTTTTATGCTGACATATAGACACCTGGGTTTGAGGTGATTATAGTTCTAGGTGCTGATATGTGTGGGTCAGGAGGTGATTGTCTGTGAGAACTACAGGAGACATCAAGAGGAGGAAGGGAGGCTGCAGCTGTTGTTCTATTGCAGCATTAGGGATAAAACTGAGTTATTGGGTCTGCTAGGGTAGCAGACAGAACACAGAAGGTCTATATAGGTACCTGGTCTCCTGGCAGGTGTGGCCTATATTTCTCAAGGATCTTTTATGTATGTACAATGTCATACATAAAAATAGAGATTTTTATGTATCTAAAAATAGAGATAGTTTGAATACTTCATTCACTATTTTTATCCCCTTTGTGTATAAGAATAATCTAAGTGTTATAGCTAAGATTTTGAGCACAATGTTAAAAATGAGAGGGGAGAGAAGTCATTCTTGTGGAATTTAGAGGAAATTATATTTTTGGTATTAATTAATATTAATATTTTTTCTGTACTTTAGTTTGATTATATGATGAATTATTAGTTTACATGTATTGAACCAATAAAGCCCACTTGATCATAATATATGATCTTCCAAATGCTTTCTTGAACTTGGATTGGTAGTATTTTACTGATAGTTTTTACAACTATATTCATCAAAATATGGTCATAATTTTCTTTTGTTGTAGTATCTTTACCCAAATTTGATATCAGAATAATATGGTTCTCATGAAATAAATACAGTAGTGTTTCTTTGTTTTCTATTCTATTTTGTGAAACATGTTAAGAACAGTTGGCATGAACTCTTCCCTGAAAGTTTGTTAGAATTCATCAAGGAATCTATTCATTCTGAATCTTATGAAGGACCTGTTTAAGATTTGCTTGTCATGAAGTGCCTTAATTTACTTTGGTCTTGAAATAATCTTATTTTCCATCTGTTTCAGAAAATAACTTTAATGAATGCAGAATTCTTGCTTCTTATTTATATACTTCAAGAGCTTAAAAAATTCACCCATGTTCTTTTGGCTTTTATGTTTGTTGAAATTCTGGAGTAGTTATTTTATTTCTGCCTTTATGCACAGTTTACATGTTTCTTGTATTGCTTTCAAGACTTTTTGTTGTTGTTGTTGTTCTGTTTATCTGATACCTGGACTCTAATGCATCATGGAGAATTTCTTATATGGCCATGTCCACTTAGAATCTACATATATCTTGTGTTTGGATGCCTTTATTTAAGTTCAACAGTGTTTATATATATATTTAATATTTAAAAATCACTTTACAGTCTAATCCCAGACCCCTCCCTCCTCTCCTCTCATTCTCACACTCACATGTCTCTACTCCCTACTTCCCCCTTTTATTCTCAGAGAAGAGGAGGGCCCTAAGGGGTTTCAACACAGCTAGCACCTGAAGTCTCAGCAGGACTAAGCATATCCTACATCCTCTCCCAATTGGGACCTGATTATGCCAGTCTTTCTGAATCTAGTTGTGTAGGTAAGTCTTAAGGTAGATCAATTCTCAATTTTCTAAATAACCTCCAGATTGATTTCCACAGTGTTTATAAAAGTTTGCTCTCCCACCAGCAATGGGGGAGGGTTCTCTTGGCTCATCTCTTGGCCCTCATCAGAATCTGCTGTCACTAGAGATTTGATCTTAGCAATTATGGCTGGTATCAAATCAAATCTCAGAACCATTTTAATTTCCATGATGATTGAGGATGTTCAACATTTCTTTAAGTGCTTCTCAGCCATTAGATATTTCTCTGTCGAGAATTTTCTGTTTAGCTCTGTACCCCATACATAACTGGATTATTTGGTTTGTTGGTATTTAATTTCTTGAGTACTTTATATATTCTGTTATACTTCCATTAAAGAATCTGCCTATTCTGTTACATTTTTATCTTTGACTTTTCTTTTTATTTAATTTTTTTACTATTAATTACACTTTATTCATTTTGTATTCCCCCATAGGCCCCTCTCTCCTCCCCTCACGATCCCACCCTCCCTTCCCCTTCCTTATGCATGCCCTTCCCCAAATCCACTGATAGGGGAGGTCCTCTTCTCCTTCCTTCTGATCTTAGTCTATCAGACCACCTCAGGAGTGGCTGCATTGTCATCTTCTGTGGCCTGGTAAGGCTGCTCGCCCATCAGGGGGAGGTGATCAAAGAGCAGGCCAATCAGATTATGTCAGAGGCACTCCCTCTTCCCTTTACTATGGAACCAACTTGGACACTGAACTATCATGGGCTACATCTGTGCAGGGGTTCTAGCTTATCTCCATGAATAGTCCTTGGTTGGAGTATGAGTCTCTGGAAAGTTCCCTGTGTTCAAGTTTTCTGGTTCTGTTGCTCTCCTTGCGTGGTTCTTGTCCTCTCCAGATCATACTATTTCCCACTTCTTACATAAGATTTCATGCATTCTGCCCAACAGTTGGCCATAAGTCTCAGTGTCTGCTTTGATTGTATGCAGGGCAGAGGCATTCAGAGGCCCTCTGTGGCAGGTTCCTAGGTTGTTTCCTGTTTTCTTCATCTTCTGTTGTCCAGCCTCTTTACCTTTCAGGATGGGGATTGAGCATTTTAGTCAGGGTCCTCTCTCTTGCTTAGTTTCTTTATATGTACAGTTTTTAGTAGGTGTACACTATGTTATGTCTATATGAGTGAGTATATACCATGTGTGTCTTTCTGCTTCTGGGGCAACTCACTCAGGATGATCCTTTCCAGGTCCCACCATTTACCTACAAATTTCATGATTTCCTTATTTTTCATTGCTGAGTAATACTCCATTGTATAGGTGTACCACAGTTTCTGCATCCATTCTTCAGCTGAGGGGCATCTGGGCTGTTTCCAGCTTCTGGCTATTACAAATAAAGCTGCTACGAACATGGTTGAGCAAATATCCTTTTTGTGTACTTGAGCTTCTTTTGGATATATGCCTAGGGGTGGTATCATCGCTGGGTCTTGAGGAAGCGCTATTCCTAGTTGTCTGAGAAAGTGCCAGATTGATTTCCAGAGTGGTTGTACAAGTTTGCATTCCCACCAGCAGTGGAGGAGGGTTCCCCTTTCTCCACAACCTCTCCAGCATGTGTTGTCCCTTGAGTTTTTCATCTGGCCATTCTGATGGATGTAAGTTGAAATCTCAGGGTCGTTTTGATTTGCATTTCCCTAATGGCTAATGAGGTTGAGCATTTCTTTAAGTGCTTCTCTGCCATTCTATATTCCTCTACAGAGAGTTCTCCGTTTAGCTCTGTTCCCCATTTTTTAATTGGATTACTTGGTTTGCTGCTTTTCAGCTTCTTTAGTTCTTTATATATACTGGATATTAGTGCTTTATCAGATAGAGGGTTGATGAAGATTCTTTCCCAATCTGTAGGCACTTGTTTTGTTTTGATGATGGTATCCTTTGATTTACAGAAGATTTTCAGCTTCATGAGGTCCCATTTATTGATTGTTACTCATAGAGCCTGTGCTGTTGGTGTTCTGTTCAGGAAGTTGTCTCCAGTGCCAATGAGTTCAAGGGTATTCCCCACTTTTTTTTTTTTTTCTAAACGATTTAATGTGTCTGGTATTATATTGAGGTCTTTGATCCACTTGGACTTTAGTTTTGTGCAGGGTGATAAGTATGGATCTATTTTCATTTTTCTACACATAGACATCCAGTTGGACCAGCACCATTTGTTGAAGATGCTATCTTTTCTCCATTGTATGGATTTGGCATCTTTGTCAAAGATCAAGTGTCCATAAGTGTGTGGGTTTATCTCTGGGTCCTCTTTTCGGTTCCATTGATCCACCATTCTGTTTCTATGCTAGTACCATTCAGTTTTTATTAGTGTTGCTCTAAAGTAGAGCTTAAGATCAGGGATGGAGATCCCCCCAGAAGATCTTTTATTGTAGAGGAATGTTTTAGCAATTCTGGGTTTCTTGTTATTCCATATGAAGTTGAGAATTTTTCTTTCTAGGTCTGTAAAGAATTGTGTTGGTAATTTGATGGGAACTGCATTGAATCTGTAGATTGCTTTTGGTAAGATGGCCATTTTTACTGTGTTAATCCTGCCAAGCCATGAGCATGGGAGATCTTTCCATCTTCTCATATCTTCTTCTAATTCTTTCTTTAGAGACATGAAATATTTTTCATACAAGTCTTTTATTTGCTTGGTTAGGGTTACTCCAAGGGACTTTATGTCATTTGTGGCTATTGTGAAGGGTGTTGCTTCCCTAATTTCTCTCTCAGCCCTTTTCTCTTTTGTATATAGGAGGGCTACTGATTTTTTTGAAATAATTTTGTATCTGGACACATTGCTCAAGGTGCTTATCAGCTGTAGGAATTCCCTGGTAGAGTTTTTGGAGTCACTCATATATACTATCATATCATCTGCAAATAGTGATAATTTGACTTCTTCTTTCCAATTTGTATCCCCTTGATCTCCTTCAACTGTCTTATTGCTCTAGTAAGGACTTCCAGAACTATGTTGAAGAGATATGGAGAGAGTGGTCAGCCTTGTCTTTTCCCTGATTTCAGTGGGATTGCTTTAAGGTTCTCTCCATTCAGTTTGATGTTGGTTATAGGCTTGCTGTATATCGGCTTTACTATGTTTAGATATGTGCCTTGTATCCCTGATCTCTCCAATACTTTAAACATGAATGGATGTTAGATTTTGTCAAATGCTTTTTCAGCATCTAGGGAGATTATCATGTGTTATTTTTTCTTTCAGTTTGTTAATATGCTGGATCACATTGATGGTTTTCCATATATTGAACTACCCCTGCATACCTGGGATGAAGCATACTTGGTCATAATGGGTGATATCTTTGATGTGTTCTTTTATTCGGTTTGCAAGGATTTTGTTGAGTATTTTTACATCAATGTTCATAAGGGAGATTGGCATGAAATTCTCTTTCTTTGTTGGGTCTTTGTGTGGTTTAGGTACCAAGGTGACTGTAGCTTCATACAATGAGTTTGATAATGTTCCTTCTGTTTCTATTTTGTGGAATAGTTTGAAGAGAACTGGAGTTAGCTCTTCTTTGAAGGTCTGGTAGAATTCTGCACTGCAACCATTTGGTCCTGGGCTTTGTTTGGATGGGAGACTTTTGATTACTGCTTCTTTTTCCTTAGAGGATATAGGACTATTTAATTGATTTACCTGGTCTTGATTCAGCTTTGGTAAGTCAAAACGATCAAGAAAATTGTCCATTTCATTTAGGTTTACATATTTTGTTGCATATAGACCTTTGAAGTAAGTCCTAATGATTGTCTGGATTTCCTCAGTGTCTATAGTTAGTCCCCTTTTCATTTCTGATTTTGTTGATTTGGGTGGTGTCTCTCTGCCTTTTAGTTAGCTTGGCTAAGGGTTTGTCTATCTTGTTGATTTTCTCAAAGAACCAACTTTTGGGTTCATTGATTCTTTGAATTGTTTTATTTGTTTCTAATTGATTGATTTCAGCCCTGAGTTTGATTATTTCCAGCCATCTACTCCTTTTTGGTGTGTCTGCTTCTTCTTTTTCTAGGGTTTTTAGGTGAGCCATTAAGTTGCTTGAATGCACTGTCTCGAATTTCTTCTTGAAGGCACTTAGTGCTATGAACTTTCCTCTTAGCACTGCTTTCATTGTATCCCACAAGTTTGGGTATGTTGTGTCTTCATTTTCATTGAGTTCTACGAAGACTTTAATTTCTTTATTTCTTCCCCAACCCACCTGTCATTTAGTAGCAAGTTGTTCAGTTTCCATGTGTGTGTAGTCTTTTTGCTATTTATGTTGTTGTTGAGGTCCAGCTTTATTCCATGGTGATCAGACAGGATACAAGGGATTATTTCAATCTTCTTGTATCTGTTGAGGCTTGCTTTGTGACCCACTATATGGTCTATTTTAGAGAAGGTTCCATGAGGTGCTGAGAACAAGGTAAATTCTTTTGTGTTTGGGTGTAAGGTTAGGTAAATGTCTGTCAGGTCCATTTGATTCATGACCTCTGTTGAGACATTGTTTCTTTGTTTAAGTTCTGTTTTGTTGACCTGTCCTTTGTTGAGAGTGGGGTGTTAAAGTCTCCTACTATTAATGTGTGGGGATCTTTGTGTGGTTTAAATTTTATCAATGTCTCTTTTACAAATGTGGATGCCCTTGTATTTGGGGCATAGACGTTCAGGATTGTGATGTCTTCTTGCTGGAGTTTTCCCTTATGAGTATGAAGTGTCCTTCCCCCTCTCTTTTTTTTATTAATTTTGATTGAAAGTCTATTTTATCAGCTATTAGAATGGCTACTCCTGCTTGCTTCTTGGGTCCATTTGCTTGGAAAGCTGTCTTCCAACCCTTTACCCTCAGGTAATGTCTATCTTTGTGACTTAGGTGAGTTTCTTGTATGCAACAGATTGCTCGTTTTTGTTTACACATCCATTCTGTTAGTCTGTGTCTTTTTATTGGAGAATTGAGTTCATTGATGTTGAGAGAGATTAATGACCAGTGGCTGTTAGATCCTTTGATTTTGATGTTGCCTGTGGACATAAGGTTGTGTGTTTAGTTGCTTTTTGTTTTACTGTAGTGAGGTTAATTATTTCCTTTGTTTTCTTGAAAGTAGCTGGTTTTCTTGGGTTGTATTTTTCCTTCCAGTGTCTTCTGTAATGTTGGATTTGTGTGTAGGTATTGTTGAAATTTATTTTTGTCATTGAATATCTTGTTTTCTCTGTCTGTGAGGACTGAGAGTTTTGCGGGGTATAGTAGCCTGGGCTGACATCTGTGTTCTCTTTGGGTCTGCATGATATCTGTCCAGGCCCTTCTGGCTTTCATAGCCTCTGTTGAGAAGTCAGGTGTGATTCTAATGGTTTGCCATTATATGTTATTTGACCTTTTTCTCTTGCAGTTTTTAGTATCTTTTCTTTGTTCTGTATAGTTACTGTTTTGATTATTATGTGGTGGGAGGATTTTTTTTTTTTGGTCTAATTTATTGGGTGTTCTGTCAGCTTCTTGAATTCTTATTAGTCTCTCCTTTAAGTTGGGGAAATTTTCTTCAATGATTTTTTGAAGATATTTTCTTGTCCTTGGAGCAGGGAATCTTCTCTTTCCTCTACACCTATTATTCTTAGGTTTTGTCTTTTTATGTTGTCTTGAATTTCTTGGACAGTCTGTGTCAGGAATTTTTTAGATTTAACATTTTCTTTGACAGATACATCTGTTTCTTCCATTGTATCTTCCACACCTGCGATTCTTTCTTCCATCTCTCGTAACCTCTGTGGTTCCTGTTTTCTTCCCTAAGTTCTTTCTTTCCACAATTTCCTCCATTTGTGTTTTCTTTAAGTTTTCCAATTCTTTCTTCAGGTCTTGAGCCATTTTGTTGATTTCCTTCACTTGTCTGACTGTATTTTCCTGTTTTTCCATCAATTCCCTCAGCTGTTTGTTTGAACAATCCTCTTTTTCTTTTATTTCATTCAGTGATTTAAGCATTTCCTCTCTATAGGCCACTAACTGTTTGGCTGCAACTTCCTCTCTTTCTTTACGGATGGCCATAAACTGTTTCTTTCTATCTTCCTCCATTTCTTTACACATTTTATTTGTTTCCTCTGTTATCTTCTTAGTGATCATAGATGCTAGGTCTTCTTCTTGCTACCTGTCCCTGGATAACTTGGTTCTGGAGATGCCATATTGCTCTGACTTTTGTTGGTTGAACTTTTATGCTGACCTCTACCTATTGGGTTATCTTAGGTTTTTGAGGTTGGTTTCTGGTTTTTCCTGGAATCCTGTGGTGGAGAGAATCCCTTTGGCAGGAAGATGTTTTTTTTTTTTTCTGAAGGAAGCCTTCTCAGCTTTTTGGTTATAGTCACTGGATGGCTGGTGTTTTTCAGGAGTTGCCACTGCTCACCTCAGGCGTAGAGACCTGAATGGTAACTGTGGTCCTTAGTAGTCGAGAGGGCTCTCCTCTCACCAGGAGAAGTCCTGAAGACAGCTGCAGTTTCTTGCTGTGAATTTAGTGATCTGCTGCTGTAACCTGTGTGTCCCGTGGTTTGGTCAGTTTTGTTAGGGATAAGTCGTTGCTCCGTGGAGCAGTATCTGGGGTTGATCTCGGGGATCCCAGGTTTTTGAAGGTCTGAGGCTGGGGCTCTGTCCCCCAGTACCCAAGCAGTAATCTGTGGCAGGTGAGTACTGCTCTCCTGGTAACAGCAGGCTATCTGGTGCACAGCGGTTCCCTGGGTTGGGCCAGTCTGCAAGACCTTTTCCATGGATTTACTGGGTGGCCTAAGTCTTTCCCCTTTGCTTAGTTCCCTGTGAGGATTTCTCCAGACAGTGACACCAAGTCTCTGGTGTCCTGGGGTACACAGTTCTGTCTGTGAGCAATAGTTGGTACAAAGCAGGTCTCTGGGCTGGTGGCACATGCACCTGCCTGCTAGTCTGCAGGAGCTGGGTGCCCAACTACTCTTTGTGCTTCCGGCCTGGGGCCAGTTTGGTGATGGGGCTCGTACCCGCCGGTCTGTGAGAGACTTTCCCCAGGTAAATCTTGGGTCACCCAAGTCAGTACTGTTTTCTTCCTTTCCTGTGGGGGCCTCTCTCGACGGGAACCCCCATACTGTGTTGCGCTAGGGTGCAGCTCTGTCTGTGCAAGAGAGCTGGGCGCGCAGTTTCTCTCTGTGCTGGTGCTGGCGCTGGCACTGGCGGCGGGAGCCCAGTTCAGTGATGGGGCTAGTATCCGATGGTCTGTGAGAGACTTTCCCCAGGTAAAGCCTGGCTATCCCAAGTCAGTGCTGTTTCCTTCCTTCCCTGTGGGGCCCTCTCCCGACAGGGACTCCCTGTCTCTGTTGCACTAGGGTGCACAGCTTTGTCTGTGCTACACAGCTGGGTGCAGCCACTCTGTGCTGGCGGCGGGAGGCCAGTTCACTGATGGCGGCGGGTACCCATGGTCTGCGAGACTTTTTCCAGGGAAAGACTGGGTGACCCGTGGCCAGTCCCGCTGCTTTCCTTCCCTGTGGGTTTTTCTCGCGACCGGGACTCCCCATCTCTGGTGTTTTTGTGCCCACCAATCAGCCTGGGAAGGTGATCAGGATACACAGGCTTGTGGCTCTGGTCTGGGGACCTAGTGCCTGAGCAACCCAGGATCTCTTCCGGGTTCTGGCTGGGTGGCCTGAGGTTGGACCCACCTGATTCCCACGCCGTGGGGGTTTCCTCTCACCTGGGAAAAACTCAATCCCCAGACACTTCCCCTTGACCATCCTTCCTACTCCCTCCTCTGTGGAGGCAGTGGAGGTGTCTTGCAGGTGCCCTCGGCTCCTAACACAGAGCACAGTGCTGGCCACTCCTAGCACAAAATCCCATGCTTGGGATCTGTGACAGAGATTACTCAATCCCCTGGAATTTCCCCTTGACAGGCCTCCCTACTCCTTCCTTGGGGGAGTCAGAGGCTATGGAGGCAGCCCACAGAGCAGCGCCCTCCATAGATGGCACTGTTCTGCCTGCAGTGCCCTAGACTCCTAGCACAGAGCACAGTGCAGGCTAATCCATAGGGCCAACCAGGTCCAAAGCTTCCCAGGGCTTTCCAGAAGGCATCTGTTCCAGTGGCCTACTAGTTGTGCCACAGTGGCTGGACGCCACTGAGCTGACGGATAGCCTAAACTTGCATTTGCCCCAGAAGGATTAAATCTGAAAGTAGAGAAGAGGGGCAACCACTGTGTTTTCTGATTGGTCCTGCTAGAGAGTGAGTGCACCTTCAAGTGAGTGCATGCAGAGCCCCAGATCCAGGGTCTTTCTACACTAGCAGCCAGACATCGAATCCCTACCACCCACAGCCCTATTATGGGCAATATAGGGATTCTTAGGACAGTGTTCTCAACACTGAAGCCCCTGCTCTGTGGGTCTACCAGTGAAGTCCAGGCAAACAACTCCTGGAGCCCAGACAGATCTGAATGCCAGGAGGACAGTATGAGAGGCCTGTAGACCACTGAGGTATTCAAGAAATCTGTGCATGAACATTGTGCCCACAAACAGCTCCAGCATCTACACCCCCTCCTGCTCCTGCACTTCCTACCCTACATTCCAAGCATCTACACTATTTAGCACCCTGTCCTTCAAGACACACTTCCAGGCACATGCGCACCCTTCCTTGCCCGCAATGGTGCATTTGCACCAGTGGAACTTCTTTCCTTAGGTACAGCTCAAACACCAATGCACACTCTCAAACAAGTGGACCTCTCTCATCTTCCTGAAGAATATTTCAGACACCAGAGAAAGATGGACCCAGTCTGAAGTACAGACTCCAGGAACAAACAGTAAAGGTTACAGATAAGCAGATAGCCAGAGGTCAGTATAAGAACAAACCCAACAAAAATCAGGACATCATGGCTTCACCAGCAACCTCCAAATCAATGAATATTTCAATTCATTGGAAACACAGGGAAATGATTTTAAAGCTATGTTTCTCCAGGAATTAGAGGCACGGGGAACAAGGACTATTTCTAACAGGAACTCAATGACTGGCTCTTTGGCCTCCCCACCCTCCAAGGGAGGAGCAGTCCTGTTAGGCCACAGAGGAGAGCTTTGCAGCCAGTCCTGAAGATACCTGATAAAACAGGATCAGATGAATGGGGAGGAGGTCCCCCTATCAGTGGACTTGGCAAGGGGCACGGTGGAGATGAGGGAGGGAGGGTCTGGGAGGGAATGAGGGATCGGGACACAGCTGGGATACAGAGTTAATAAAATGTAACTGATAAGAAAAAAATAAAATTCAAAAAATAGAAAAAAAAAAAGAAGAAACAAACAAATATCTCAGAGAAATAGCCACACAAATAGAAGCATATAAAGAGGAAACAAACAAATCTCTCAAAGAACTATCTATACAAGTGGAGGCAAATAAAGAGGAAATGAACAAAGCTCTTAAAAAATACAGGAAAATACAGCCAAATAGAGGCACAAGTAGAGACACAATTAGTGATGTATACACAGAAAAACAAAAAACAACAGAAAAATAGAAACCATCATAGAAAGACAGGAATCCACATTCAAACAGATGAAGGAAATGGTGCAAGGCATAAAAACAGACTCAATAAATAAAAATACAACAAACAAACAAACAAAAAAACCAAACAGAGAAAACCATGGAGCTACATAACTTAGAGAAAAGATCAGGAACCACAAAGGTAAACATCACCAATAGAATACAAGAGATGGAAGAAAAAAATCTCAGGTGCTGAAGTTACACTTGCAGAAATTGATATGGAAACTGAACAACTCTCTACTCAATGACAGCTGGGTCAGTGAAGAAAGAAAGAAAGAAGGTAAAGACTTTCTAGGATTCAATGCAAATGAAGGCACAACGTACCCAAACTCATGGGACACAATGAAAGCTAAGATGAAATTTCATAGCACTAAGCACCTACAAGAAGAAATTTAAAACATTTCATACTAGCAACTTAATGGCCCACCTGAAAGCACTAGGGAGGGGAAACAAAAAGTAGATACACCTAAGAGGAGTAGATGGCTGGAAAGAAACCAACTCAAGGCTGAAATCAATAAATTAGAATCAAATAAAACTATTTAAAGAAATAAAACTATTTAAACCAAGAGCTGGTTCTTTGAGAAAATCAACAAGATAGACAAACCCTTAGCCAAACTAACTAAAAGGCAGAAAGACACCATCCAAATCAACAAAATCAGAAATGAAAGGGGGACATAACAACAGACACTGAGGAAATCGAATCATAAGGTTATACTACAAAAGCCCATATGCCACAAATTTTGAAAATCTAAAGGAAATGGACAATGTTCTTGATAGATTCCATTTACCATTTTAAATTAAGATCAGGTAGAAAGATGGAATAGACCTATATACCCCAAGGAAATATAAGTGGTCATTAAAAGTCTCCCTTTGAAAAAAAGCCCAGGGCCAGATGTATTCAAAGGAGAATTCTACCAGACCTTCAAAGAAGTGCTGACTCCAAGTCTCTTCAAACTATTCCACTAAATAGAAACAGAAGGAACACTACCAAACTTATTCTATGAAGTTACAGTCACCTTGATACCTAAACCACACAAAGACCCCCCCCCCCAAAAAAAAAGAGAACTTCAGACCTATCTCTGTTATGAACATTGACGCAAAAATACTCAAAATACTTGCAAACTGCATCCAAGAACACATAAATGATATCTTCCACCATGACCAAATAGATTTCATCCCAGGCATGCAGGGGAGGCTCAAAAGATGGAAATCCATCAATGTAATCCACCACATAAACAAACAGAAGGAGAAAAACCACATGATCATCTCCTTAGATCCCAAAAAAGCATTTGACAAAATCCAACATCCATTCATGTCTAAAGTCTTGGAGAGATCAGGGATACAAGGCACATACCTTAACATAGTAAACACAATATAGAGCAAGCCTATAGCCAACATCAAACAAAATGGAGAGAACTTAAATCAATTCCACTGAAATCAGGGACAAGGCAAGGCTGCCTACTCTCTCCATATCTCTTCAACATAGTACTTGAAGTCCTAGATAGAGCAATAAAAAAACTAAAGGAGATCAAGGGGATACAAATTGGAAATTAAAAAGTCAAAGTATCACTATTTGCAGATTATATGATAGTATACAAGACTAAAGTCTAAGTGGATCAAAGACCTCAACATTAAACCAGACACACTAAATCGTTTAGAAGAAAAAGAGGGGAAGAGCCTAGAACTCATTGACACAGGAGACAACTTCCTTAAACAGAACACCGACAGCACAGGCTCTAAGATCAGCAATCAATAAGTGGGACCTCATGAAACTGAAAAGCTTCTGTAAAGCAAAGGACACTGACATCAGAACAAAACGACAGACTGTAGAATGGGAAAGGATCTTCACCATCCCTTTACCTGACAGAGGGCTAATATCCAGAATATGAAAAGAACTTAAGTTAAAAAGCAACAAATCAAGTAATCCAGTTAAAAATGGGGTACAGAGCTAAACAGAAAATTCTCTGTAGAGGAATATAAAATGGCAGAGAAAACCTTAAATGCTCAAAGTACTTAGTCATTAGGAAGATGCAAATCAAACTGACCCTGAGATTTCACCTTATACCCATCAGAATGTTTAAGATAAAAAAAAAATCAAGTGACAGATTGATTTCCAAAGTGGTTGTACAAGTTTGCATTCCCACCAGCAATGGAGGAGGGTTCCTCTTTCTCCACAACCTCTCCAGCATGTGTTATCCCTTGAGTTTTTGATGTTAGCCATTCTGGTGGGTGTCAGGGTACAACCACTTTTTAAATCAATCTGGTGCTTTCTCAGACAATTAGGAGTAGTGCTTCCTCAAGATCCAGCTATACAACTCCTAGGAATATATCCAAAATATGTTCAAGTACACAACAAGGACATTTGTTCAACCATGTTTGTAGCAGCTTTATTCATAATAGCCAGAACCTGGAAACAATCCAGTTGTCCCTCAGTAGAGGAATGGATACAGAAATTGTGGTTCATTTACACAGTGGAATACTACTCAGCAATTAAAAACAAGGAAATCATGATTTTTTGTTGGATCTAAAAAGGATCATCCTGAGTGAGGTATCCCTGGAGCAGAAAGACATACAACTTTATATCCTCAACTATAAGTGGATACTAGACATATAATATAGGATAAACCTACAAAAATGTGTACAGCTAAAGAAACTAAGCAAAAGGGAAGACCCTGGGTAAGATGATCAATCCTCACTAAGAAAGACAAATTGGATGGACATTAGAAGAAGGAAAAAATAGGAAACAGAATAGGAGCCTACCTCAGAGGGCCTCTGAAAGACTCTACCCAGCAGTATATCAAAGTAGATGCTGAGACTCACAGCCAAACTTTGGGCAAAGTGCAGGGAATCTTATAAAGATAGGGGGAGATAGTAAAACCTAGAGAGGACAGGTGCTCTATAAGGAGAGCAACAGAACCAAAATATCTGGGTACAGGTTTTTTTTGTTGTTGTTTGTTTTGTTTTGTTTTCCTGAGACTGATACTCCAACCTAGGACCATTCATGGATATAACCTAGAACCCCTGCTCAGATGTAGCCTATGGCAGCTCAGTATTCAAATGGGTACCCTAGTAAGGGAAACAGGGACTGTCTCTGACATGAATTCAGTGGCTGACTCTTTGACCACTTCCCATGTGGGCAAGCAGCCTTGCCAGGCCACAGAGGAAGACAATGCAGCCAGTCCTGAGGAAACCTGATAAGCTAAGGTCAGATGGAAGGGGAATAGGATCTTCCCTATCAATGGACTTGGAGAAGGGCAAAGGAGGAGATGAGGGAGGGAACTGTAATTAATATAAAAAGCAAAAAAAGAAAGTGAGCTATTTAAATCTAAATCTAAATCATGTTGGAAATAGCAAGTTAGTAATAAGTTGTACAGGTCAAAAGCCAATTTGAACAATTGATGTAAATTCTCAGCTTAGGCTGAAAATGTAAATGGTTGCTACAGAGCCTAAAATTTATATAGGCACACATTGCTGAGTAGTTATACTCTCTAAGCATATATCTGCAATAGAAATAATGAGAAAATATATAAAAAGTCAAATCAGGATGGAAATTTTCATGACTGAACATTTGCCTGGTTTAATGATTGAGAATTTCTCCAATTTATTTCAAATCAAATGTCCATGTTGCGTATCTAATGCAGAATTATCTTAAACCTCACAACCAGATAAGACTTAACATGTCCACTAGTGATTGAAGCTGAGAAGACCCAAAGTTAAAGAAAATCTAGAAAATAGCATGATCAAAATGACACATTCTGTATCAGGGTCTTCAATAAAATAATAGTTAATTTATTATCAAGAATGATGATGCCCAGAGGCTACAGGTTAACATTCTGAAAGTGATGAAGAAAAGGGCATCAACCAAAACATTACACCCAGCAATATTATCATGAAAACACCAGAAATTTGTGGATGTTTTCAGAAAAAGAACACTTTAAATTAAATTTAAATTTAACTGAAAAACAAAAACCACAGTATGAACCCCACCCAATAGCAGAAAAGAATACCAGTCATTGAGACACAGAACTGAATTAAGATGGTGCTAGGTAAAATTGGATTAAAATAAAGAAACAGAGCATTAATCACTATAAACATCAGTATCTCTATGCTGTGAGGACTCCTTTAACTTAATCTAATTTAAATGGCAACTGTATATATAAAACTTCCATTCATGACTCTGGTTGGTGAATAAAAGCATGCCTTATTTAATCTGCACAGAAATATCAACAGGAAGGGAGAGTTATAACAAGAAAAGTTTGCAGGTAATGTTGAAATTGTTAATACAAATTTTAACTGAATTTTCAGATAGTAAAATTTTAATTTTACGGGATAGGAAAATAAAAAATGTGAAAGAAAATATGACAAAGCAATTTAATCTTATATTAATAAACATATATTTAATAAAATACATTGAGTAACCTCAGGTTGCAGAGGACCAAAACATATATTGTGGAAGAGAAAAGGTGTCATCCCCCTTTTAGAGCCCCTACTGACTTACAGAATAATTCTCAGGCAAGTTAAACCATGAATCTCTTCCCAATGTGCTGTTTCTCAGTCTGTGGCAATTGCTTCTTACTCCATCCTTGCATGGAAGAGTCTTTTTCCAAAGTCATTTTGATGTTTTTAAAAAATATTTTTTTTTATTAATTATAGTTTATTTACTTTGTATCTCTGCTGTAACCCTTTCTCTCATCCCCTCCGAATCCCACCCTTCATCCCTCTTCTCCTCCCATTCCCCTTCCCCAGTCCACGGATTGGGAAGGACCTGCTCCACTTCCCTCTGCCCTTAGCCTATCAGGTCTCATCAGGATGGTTGCATTGTCTTCCTCTGTGGCCTGGTAAGGCTGCTCCCTCTTCAGAGAGAGGTGATTAAAGGGCCAGTCACTGAGTTCATGTCAGAGACATGACAGGAGGAACCCTGTTCCCCCTACTAGGAAACCCAGTTGGACACTGAACTGCCATGGGCTACCTCTGTGCAGGGACTTGAGGTTATCTCCACGCATGGTCCTTGGTTGAAGTATCAATCTCAGAAAAGAACCCTGTGCCTAGATTTTTTAATTCTCTTGCTCTCCTTATGGAACTCTTGTCCCTGGGCCCAAAGTTTGGCTCTGAGTCTCAGCATCTGCTTTGATAACCTGCTGGGTAGAGTCTTTCAGAGGCCCTCTGTGGTAGGCTCCTGTCCTGTTTCCTGTGTTCTTCCTCTTCCAGTGTCCATCCTATTTGTCTTTTTGAGTGAGGATTGATCATCTCGCCCAGGGTCCTCCTTCTTGCTTAACTTCTTTAGCTAAGAAATGTTTTGCCACAGGGAGTTAAGCCATGAAATTGAGGGCCTATTTTGTATCAAGGAGAAATAGGGGCACATATGTTAATATTTCCTTTTACAAATAGATTTAAGCTCTGGATATAAAAGTTTTTTTAAATCAGATATGTGATTTAATAGCATACTTGGCATGGTGTTTCACACCTGTTATTTCATCACCTTGAAGGCTGAGGAGAACTATCATGAAATTGAGATCCTCCAAGTCTATATGGTGAATTTTGGGCCAGCCCAAACAACAACAACAAAAAGCTACCATGTCAAAAACAACCTTTTCAAATTATCTTCTCATAAACTGTTATAATAAGTCAAATAAAGCTATGATATTCCTAAAAATCAATTTGGTCTGTCATAAATGACTGATAAAAGTGCCTATTCCATAACTTGCTAAATTAGTGGCTATTTTCTTTTTCTAACATGCAGAGCTTTGAAGAGTATGATAAGGATTTTAAAATCATAGTGTCATCCTGAACTTGCAAGTTGGCTCAATGTAATCAATTAACTGAGTCTTCTCTGAGAGGCAGAGAATGTGATGAAAGCAGCAGACATAAGCACACTTCAGAGGCAGGACCAAGAAACAAGGGCATGTCTAAAAGCTGGAAAAGCCTGCTAACACACTTTCCTCTACAGACTCCAGAAATGATGCACATTTGAACACATTCTGATTTTAGCCAAGTGTAACTGAGTTTTTATTTCTTACTCAACTACAGAACAATTTATGTTGATTGAATCCTCTAAGTTTGCTATGATTTGTAACTGAAAAAAAAAACAGTGTATTAATCCCATATTTCTTTAAATATACTCATCATTAGGAAATAGTATATTCAGGGAGAATTTTAAAAAGTTATGACCAATTATAGAACATCACTAAATGAATTTTCATATGTCTCCAAGAAGATATAGAGGCAATTATTTAATGTTGTTTACATTTTGTTTTCAGCTACCTTTCAATTCCCTTTAAACATATGCAAAACAAACTAATTTCTGTGAGTACTTAGTAATAAAATGTTCATAATTTTTGTATTTTGGTTAATAGACATTATCTTTTCTCAGATCATAATTTTATAAGAAAAGGTAATAGTGATGTTTATTCTAAAGCATTTTTGGTTTATGTATTTTATGTATTTAAAGTCCATTATCAATTATAAAGACCAGTTTGGAGAACACAAGAATGAACATACAGCAATGCACCTGTGTGTGTGTTCTATCATATATGCACACAGAAATCCACATATGCTTGTCTACCTCACCAATAACATTCAATATGGGTATCACATCCATTCATGGTGAAAGGCTTAGCTCACCAAATATGAAATTCGTTTTAAGTACCTCAAATTGATTTTTATTCAAACTTGAAGGAGTATAAACCATTCTTTAAGTCAGACAAGATAAAGTTGATGTTTAGGGCAATAGATGCATGTGGACAAATTTGGTTTGCTATATATCATATGTCAATTATAAAGGATTCCACTCCCATTATCTTTTTACTCTAAAAATGACTGAGCATGGGGAGCTTATTAATTGAGATAGTTGTTTTCATGTTCCTACTCAAATTAAGTAGATTGA
The DNA here is from genome assembly GCF_907164565.1 of Psammomys obesus. NCBI lineage: Eukaryota > Metazoa > Chordata > Mammalia > Rodentia > Muridae > Psammomys > Psammomys obesus. The sequence goes on along the minus strand of NW_026585797.1, from coordinate 1,980,252 downwards.
TAGATGTTACGTAAGTTGTATCTAAGTTCTAGCACTGTATTGTTTTCCATAGCAGAAAACTAAGTTTATCTATTTCTCTCCTGAAAACCTCACTAGCACTTGAAAAGTTTTCTTACCCTCTTCTTGATAATAATCATTTTCAGTGAAGTGAGATGGAATTTCATTGTTTTTGAGCAGTTTTTCTCTAAGGAATAATGATATTGATGTGTAGGTATGCACGCATGCGTGTATGCACATGGAGAAAGATGTCTATTACATATGTGTGTTTGAATTAGTTTTACTTTTTGATGTTATGGAGTTGTTTGAGTTTCTTTGTTATTCTGAATATTAAATTCTTCTCATAAGCACAGACAAGTAATTCAATCATCTTTGGGTATAAAAGGGAAACAGAATACAGAATTCCAAAACAGGTTTTCATCTGCAGTAGGTAACTCACACTTTCTCACATCTGGAGGAGTTATAAGTAGTTCATTCTGTAAGCCTTTCCTGTGTATTCCTACTATCTCCAATTTCAACATACTTATTTTGTTTCACTTTTAGTTGGAAAACACTGGGCTTTATTTTCCCAACCTAAAACTCAGATGTATTCTTGTCAGTTACTATGTTTGTAAATACAAAATTATATTATTGAGTTCAAAGTGTTGTCCTTTGGACCATTCACATGTATATTGGACACCATGGAAAATGATTTTTGCTTATTAAGATTGTACATAAAATACTTATGGAGGTGCAAAAGTCAGACTCTGTCCTTCTGGAGCTTTGGTCCAGTGGATCATAGTAAAATGAATTTTAGATACCTCTCTGATAATTGAAACTATTGAAACTATTTGCCACACTTAATCCTATGAAACTTAATTTAATAATTTTTGTCTTTTTTGTTTTTATTCAGATATTTTTCTTTTTTAATTAATTTGTTTATTTATTACAATTTATTCACTTTGTTTCCCAGCTGTAGCCTCATCCATGGTGCCTTCCCAATCCCACCCGCCTTTCCTCTTCTCTTCTCATGCCCCTCCCCAAGTCCACTGATAAGGGAGGTCCTACTCCCCATCCATCTGACCCTAGCCTATCAGGTCTCATCAGGACTGGCTGCATTGTCTTCCTCTGTGGCCTGTTAAGGCTGCCCCCACCACCTTCAGAGGGAAGTGATCAAAGAGCCAGCCACTGAGTTCAAGTCAGAGATAGCCACTGTTCCCCTTACTAAGGCATCCAGTTGGACACTGAGCTGCCATGGGCTATATTTGTGTAGGGGTTCTAAGTTATCTCCATGCATGGACCTTGGTTGGAGTATTAGACTTAGAAAAGACCCCTGTGCCAAGATTTTTTGGTTCTGTTGTTCTCCTTGTGGAGCTCTTGACCCTTCCAGGTGTTTCTATCTCCCTCTTCCTTCATAAGATTCCCTGAACTCTGCCCAAAGTTGGGTTATGAGTTTCAGCATTTGCTTTAATACCCTGCTGAGTAGATCTTTCAGAAGCCTTCTGTGGTAAGCTCCTGTTCTGGTTTCTGTTTTCTCCCTCTTCCAATGTCTATCCCTTTTGCCTTTTTGAGTGAGGATTGATCATCTTACCCAGGGTCCTCCTTATTGATTAGCTTCTTTATTTTATGGCTATTTCAATATGTGTAGAATTGTCTTTCTTAATGTCAGGCACCAACAAAATCACACTATTCTTAACTCTTTTGATAAATGCTTGTGAAAGGAACCTAAAAATTTCTCTTCCTGTTTAACTTCATTAATTTTTAAAATGAGAATCAGAACAATGACATGTCTATCCTTGTCCACAGAAACAACTTTGCTTGCTTTCTTTTAAAGAACATCGGTTGGAATTCTTCGGTCGAGATGTCCATAAGCCATAACATTGCCTGGATTATTCTTTCTATTTATTTATTTATTTATTTATTTATTTATTTATTTACTTACTTACTTATTTATTTATTCATTTATTTATTTACTTATTTATTTATTTGTTGTTATTAGTTACATTTTATTAACTCTGTATCCCAGCTGTATCCTGCTCCCTTATTCCCTCCTAATCCCACCCTCCCTCCCTCAGCTTCTCTCTGCTCCTTTCCAAGTCCAAGAACTGGGGAGGACCTCCTCCCCTTTCATCTGGCCCTGTTTTATCAGGTATCTTCAGGGCTGGCTTCAAAGTCCTCCTCTGTGGCCTAGCAGAACTGCTCCTCCTTTGGGGAGTGGGGAGTCAAAGAGTCTACCATTGATTTCCTGTCAGAGATAGTCCCTGTTCCCCTTACTATGGGAAACTAATTGGTTATTGAGCTACCATGAGCTTCGTCCAAGTAAAGGTTCTAGGTTATAGCCTGGATTATTCTTAATCTCACTTGAAGAGGACATTAAAACTAATTTGCATATTAAATTTTTACATGGAGAGCCAGAACCAATAGAAGAAAATATTGATTCCAGATGTAATCTGTCTCATATTAATCTCCAGATACCAAACTATAATATAATCCTTCAAGACCTGGAAGAATAATGATGAATAATTACCAAAATTTTAACAAATCACTCTTCAGTTAATAACTTTACTTACTTTTAGTGAAATGTTTTAAAGTTCTTTTTTTGTTTGTTTGTTTGTTTGTTTGTTTGTTTGTAGCCAACTTCTATGGCCTAAGCTTTTCCTTGAAAGCATGAGATATATTTGCACATTTAAAACCACAGCTATTTCTTGCATTACATGTGGTATAATTAGTTTTTATCTTTCCCTTTTAATTTTAACTTTGTTTTGTAGCCTTGGCCAATATAATTTCATTAACATTGCATTTAATTCACATATAAATTTAGGGAGAATAGTAAAGAACAAACCCTGTAAATGAGGTTTCACGTATGAGAATGTGAATTAATTTTTTTATTCAGTCAAGCATCTGCTATGATTATTAGATGCTTAAACCATTTTTTCCAAAAACTATTAGTGCCTATTCATTTTGAAAACTAATGAGTTTTATTACATTGGGTTATAAGAATATAATGTACTTTATCATTACCTGTTCTTATCACCCCTACCAAACTTGTACTTACTCTTTTTCCTAAATAACTTCCGTGTTTCTTTTGCAATCTATTTTCCATTTTTGTGTTTATGTAAATGCATTGGGTTTATTTTCATTAATATAAACATTGTACATTTTTTTCATTAGTACCTAAATTTCAATGCATGGACTAAATATTTCAAAAAGGGATGATTGGTGGTCCAAGACGGCTGTGACCAGAGCACTCCATATCTAAGGAGCACAGGATCCAAAACTCTAAAATAGGTGAGTGGAGGGGCAGGCTGAAGCCATAAGATCCACATTGAGGCTTGATGTGCAAGAGGAGACAATCTGTGAGCTGGGACAGTTTGGATCCAGGTCACCTTTAGACATCTCAGGGGACTGAGAGTAGAGAATATTCAACCCCCTGCACTTCCCCTTTTCCCAAGCATTGGCCTTGCTCCTTGCCTGGGACTGCAGTGATTGTTCCAAGAACAAACCTCCTTGTTGGGTGACTGAAACAGCACAGGAAGACCTCCCAGAGATGCCCTGGGGCGGGGCAGTGGCTAGTCCCAGCAGGAGCTTCTGTGCTCAGTGACTGAGGCTTCATAGGCATCCCTGCCCTGCAACCAAACAGTGGACACCACTGAGCTGATGGATCTCCTATACTCTCATATGCCCTGGCGAACCCAAATCTGAGAGTAGAGAACAGGGAAATCCCCTGTGCTTTCCTATTAGGCCTGCCAGCAAATGAGTGTGTTTGTTTGTTTTTAGTTCTCATCATTCTTTTTTATTTTTAATTTTATTTTTTTAATTATAGTTTATTCACTTTGTATACCCCCTGTAGCTCCTTCCCTTACCAATTCCACCCTCCCTTCCCCTTCTCCACCCATGTCCTTCCCCAAGTCCATTGATAAGCGTCGTCTTCCTTTCCTTCCTTCTGATCCCAGTCTATGGGGTCTCATCAAGAGTGGCTGTATTGTCTACTTCTGTGGCCTGGTGAGGCTGCTGCTCCTCCCTGGGGTGGGGGGTGTGATCAAAGAGCAGGCCTATCAGTTCATGTCAGAGACAGTCCCTGTTCCCATTACTATGGAACCCACTTGGACACTGAACTGCCATGGGCTACATCTGTGCAGGGGTTCTAGGTTATCTCCATGAATGGTCCTTGGAGTATCAGTTAAGTGAGTGCTTGCAGAGCCTCAGATTCAGGGTCCCTCTCTGGTAGCAACCAGACATCTGATCTCTTCTACCCACACCCCCACTGTGGGCAACATAGAGATCCTTGGGATAGCATTCTCAACATTGAAGCCCATGTTTTGAGGGTCTCCAAATGGAGTGGGTCCAGGCAAACAATTCCTGGAGCCCAGACAGATTGAATACCAAGAGGACAGTACAATAGGCCTGTAGGCCACCGATGTATTCAGGGTATCTACACATTGCAGCCATCAATAGTGCCAGCACCTTCAACTCCTTCTTTTACTACCCTTCTCGCTCGTATAATAGCCACCCTTCAGACATCTACATGCTCTAGTACTCTCTCCCTCAAGGCACACTGCCATGCACATGTCTGCACTTACACATATGTGCCTGAGACCTTCCTCCCTTAGCTACAGCTGAAACACCAACATCCACTCTCAAATCAGTGGACACCTCTCATCTTCTTGAAGAATATTCAGACACCAGAGACAGATGAACGCAGTCTGAAGAACAGACTCCTGGAACAAACAGCAAAGGTTACAGATAAGCATATGGGTCGGCTTAAGAACACATCCAACAAAAAGCAAGACATCACGGCTTCACCAGCAACCCCCCAAAATAAATGGATAATTTTTTATTTAGTTTTTATTTTTTTAATATTAGTTACAGTTTATTAACTTTGTATCCCAGCTGTAGCCCACTCCTTAATTCTCTCCAAATCCCATCCTCTCTCCCTCATTTCCTCCCTGCCCCTTTCCAAGTCCACTGATAGAGGAGGTCCTCCTCCCTTTCCATCTGACCCTAGCTTATCAGGTATCTTCAGGACTGGCTGCAAAGTCCTCCTCTGTGGCCTAGCAAGGCTGCTCCTCCCTCAGGGGGAGGGGTGAGGAGGTCAAAGGGCCAGCCATTGAGTTCATGTCAGAAAATGTCTCTGTTCTCCTTACTAGGGCACCTACCCACTTGGATACTGAGTTACCATGAGCTACATCTAAGCAGAGGTTCTAGGTTATATCCATACATGGTCCTTGGTTAGAGAACTGCATGGTATTGGCATAGAAACAGAAAGGAGGATCAATCGAACTGAAGAGAAGCCCCATAAATAAACCCACATACCTATTAATACTTGATTTTTGACAAAGACGCCAAAACCATACAATGGAAAAAGTACAGCATCTTCAACAAATTGTTCTGGTCTAACTGGATGTCTACCTGTAGAAAAATGAAAAATAGATCCGTATTTATTACCCTGCACAAAACTAAAGTCAAAGTGGATCAAAGACCTCAACATAAAACCAGACACACTAAATCGGTTAGAAGAAAAAGTGGGGAAGAGCCTAGAACTCATAAGCACAGGAGACAACTTCCTTAAACAGAACAGCAACAGCACAGGCTCTAAGATCAACAGTCAATAAATCGGACCTCATGAAACTGAAAAGGTTCTGTAAAGCAAAAGACACTGTGTCAGAACAAAATGACTGCCTACAGACTGAGAAAGGATCTTCACCAACCCTATAAATAGATATTTTAATCCATCAGAAACACAGGAAAATGATTTTTTAAGCTATACTTATCCACTTATTAGAGGCACATAGAGGAAATGAGCAAAGATCTCAAAGAAACACAAGCAAATACAGCCAAACAAATAGAAGCACAAGTAGAGGCACAATTAGTGCCATATAGAGAGGAAACAAACAAACAAACAAAAAAATAGAGAACATCATGGAAAGGCAAGAATCCACATTCAAACAGATGAAAAAAATGGTTCAAGACATAAAAACATAATTAGAATCAATAAAAGACTGTAAAAATATTATAGGTTGTTGCTATGTTATAGCCCTTTCCATCTGTGCTTTTATTCTTATGAACTATAACAATGATGATTGTGGCACAATAGCCCTAACAATGAAATAATGGCATTCATATCTTGGAGTAACCACAGCTTTCTGATTAGATTTAAGTCACTCTAAATAACAACCAAAAAATCATTCCTATTACTGGAAACCTGTTTAACTCCCCAGAGTTTTGTGGGGTCAAAGATCCTGGAAAGAACATACAACTACCACTTTACTAAATCAACATAAATCCTAATTTTACTTTAAATATATATATTTTATACCCAAACATATAATTCTCAAAGTTCAGCAAAGATACCAACCTTTGGATTAGTTGTAGGCCATTACAGAAATCCTTAAATGATTCATTGGCAGAAAATGTATGGTCATGATGTTATTAGACACAGCTGATATATCTGCAGTATAACTCCTGCACCTAACGCTCAGAGAATGCACAAAAAGAGTATAAGAGCTAGAAAAGTAAGAGCTCTGCTGTTGGATTATGTCTTTTAGTACTTTGTGAGAAGCTCAACAACATAGCTGCCTAAATAATACCTGCAAAAGAATGACACCATCAGGCTTCCTAGCACTGAAGTGGAAAATCAATCCAAGCAACAACCTTAGATGAAGCACTATAGGCAAGAAAAGAATTCTATGAGGAGTAGGAAATAATATTCCCCAGGCAAGTGACACCTTATTGTTTGTCCAATTCCAAGTATCAGGTGCGAAAATATATACTTTTACAAGTAACATTACACAAAAAATGAGCAGATTCTTTTTATATATTTAGACATTTTATATTTTACACTGATGTTTCAAAGTATTGATTTCTTCCTCGGAAATCACCCTAAACCACAAACTATATATTCAACACACATATACTCATGCACACATGCATACACACACACACACATATGAAAAGGAAGCCAGAAGCTGTGAATCTGAGGGAACAAGGTGGGGTGGTATGTGGGTGGGATTGGGAAGACAGGAAAAGAAGGTAATGTTGTACTTACATTTTAATTTAAAATATAAATACATAATTAAATAATGTTAACTAATTTATAACACTGAGCACCTTTTGGATGAATCATCAAGCATGCAATTTATTTGCTTTTGTTTTTATTGTTATTGTTTTTAAGGATTTTTTGGTTAATTACACATCAATGTATTTAATCTCCATTGTCTGTCTGTCTCATAGATTATTTCTTCATTTCAAGGTATACTTTTACTCTCAGCTTATTGAATATATTATTAGTTTTCACTATTTGTTTTGACTTAGCCTTTCATTTTACAACAGATTCTAATTTTATAGCAAAATGGTTTTATTCTTTGTTTTTTTTATGTTTTAAAAGATTTAATTTATTTTTAATCATACATACATCTTTGTGTTTATATGTGTGTATGTGAACTTGAGGCCAAAATTGAGAACTGGATCCCTTGTTTTCAGAGTTGCAGGCCACTGTTATAATCCCAACATGGGTGTTTGGAATCTTACATCAGTGCTAGGAAATGAAATTCTTTGTTAAGAATTCTTTAAATTATATTTTTTAAACATTATTTGATCACATATATATTTCCTCTGATTTTACCACTTCATATCTTCTCATTTTTTCAGTGCTTTTAGAAATTAAATAAGATAATATAACACCACAGTAGGTTGCCTAGACTGTATTACTAAATTAGAAAATTAGAGTATTTTATTGCCTTTAAACGCCAGTATTTTCATAAAGAAAATATACTGAGACAAGTAACACAATGAAACTGGGCAAATACCCATTACTGTTTAGTCTAGTACACAGAGCACAGCAATGTTGCAATTGCTGCATTATCATCACCATTAGTGAAATTATTAATTTACGGGTTAATAGAAGTTGTATTATCAGTTTTCTGCAGGATACATTGCAGTAGATCTGTAAAGTACGCTTAGTATGTATTAATTGCTTTCTTCCAATCACAAGTTTCTTCATTGCATATGTCCTGGTTTTGTGTCTTTTAAGCTCTAACTTGTTTAGATATATGTCATTCCTATATAAAAATAGTGGGCAGAGTCTATAGTGACTGAAGTTTACAAATCATTTGACAATATTTGTTTATCAATGCACAATCCCTTCTTTTGAAAATACATTAAGGATTTCAAGATCTGTATCTAGTCTGTTTCTAAACTCAGATTTGTGTTTATCTTTTTCTTTGTGTTTTCATTCCTCTGCTTACTTACATATATTCTGAATAATAGAAAATATCTCTGCAAAATTTATGCTCTAAGACTGGGAAATTATATATATTTGTATATTATGAATAAATGTTTGGAATTCTACCATTTTTAAGTATCCCAGAAGGAGAAAGACAAACTTGGTATATACTCGCTTATATAGACCTACAAGATATGATAAACATAATGAAATCTACACACCTAAAGAAGATAATCAAGAAAGTGGACACAGGCGAAGGTGATTAATCCTCATTTAGAAAGACAAATGGGATGTGCATTGAACTTATGACAGGAGTCTACCACAAAAGGCATCTGAAAGACTCTACCTAGCAGTGTTTCAAAGCAGACACTAAGACTCATAACCAAACCCTCGGCAGAGTGCAGGGAATCATATGAAAGAAGGGAAGTTAGTATGATATGGAAAGGATAGGAGCTCTACAAGGACCAAACATATCTGGGCACAGGGTCTTTTCTGAGACTGACACTCAACCAAGGACCATCTATGGATATAACCTAGAACTTCTGCTCGGATGTGGCCCGTGGTAGCTCAGTAACCAAGTAGTTTCCCAAAGTAAGGGGAACACGGACTATTTCTAACAGGATCTCAAGGGCAGGCTGTTTGACCCCCCCCCCTCCGGGGAGGAGCAGTCTGTTAGGCCACAGAGGAGGACTTTGCAGCCAGCCCTGAAGATACCTGATAAAACAGGGTCAGATGAAAGGGGAGGAGGTCCTCCCCTATCAGTGGACTTGGAAAGGGGCAGGGAGGAGACCAGGGAGGGAGTGTGGGGTTGGGGAGGGAATGAGGGAGCGGGATACAGCTGGGACACAGAGTTAACAAAATGTAACTAAAAAGAAAAAAATAATAAAAAAATTAAAAAAAAAAGAATCCTTGGAAAACCCTTACAGAAAATTTTTTCTCTCCTTTTATTTATTTATTTTTTTGAATTTAGGGAATAGGCCTCTCCAAGTATATTATGATGTTCCTGAATTCACTTTAAATCCAAAATTTGCCTCAAACTTGAAATTTTGGGGTCCCAGCCTTCTCAGTTCCATGATTACTATTACATACCACTATGGATGGTTCTCCTTAAAGATTTTATGGGCATGTAATAGTGTTTCTTAAAAATACCAACATTTATGATGCTTTTCAATTGTCCTGATCTCAGATATATCTACCTAGTAAGCTCTATTTTAGAGTACTCTCAAATATTTTTACATTGGCTTCTGAGAATGCTGTTTGTAGTACTTTTCTAGGGCTGCCATTGTGAATCTTTACAAACTAGGTAGCTTTCCCTGAGTTGCTGCTACCAGCAACTCATGGATGTATAATTTTACTTTGCCACTTTTGACATATGGTATTCTCCTGAATTTTCTGTCTCATTGCCCTTCCTAAAATACAGAATACACTTATACTTGACCAAACAATCACCCTATCCTAGTATGATCTCATATTAACTGGTTACACCTATACCTAATTAATTCCCAAATAAAGTAAAATTTCTACAAAGCCTCAATGCCAACGGCAACATAGTATTGGCATAAATGTAGTCATGTACTCTGATTGCATGAAATAGAGGACCTAGAAATAAGTTTGCACAACTCTTTACACATATTTCTTAAAGGTGTCAAGAACACAGGAAAGAAAAAACAAAAAAAAAATAAAGCAGCCTACTTAATAAATTATTCTGGCAAAAAAATAGATATCAACTTACAGAAGAATGAAATTAGATCCATATTTCCCACCCTACAACAAAATCAATTTAAAGCTGCTCAAAGCCCATATTTTGAAACTTGAAGTACTGATATTTGTAGAGGAAAGCACAGAGAAAATGCTTATAAAGGGTTAGGTAAAACCCTTTTACACAAAATTTCAACAGCACAGGAAATTGCCCTAAAATTCAACAAACGGGATTACATAAAATTATAAACTTCTATTTAATGAAATAAATTATGTGTAGAATGAACAGGTAGCTTAAAAATGCAAAAATATCTTTGCCAGCTAGATTTTACAGAACATGCTAACATCTAGAATTATAGAGAAATGAAATAATTAAATATGTGCCATACACACACACACATATATACACACACACACACCTGCAAAAAACCACAAAACTGCAAACCAAACAAATAAGCAAGTCTTATTTTAAAGGTATTAAGGAACTCACTCATCACAAAAGTGCAAATTAAAATTTCTTTAATTTTTTTCTGTAATTGGGTTGTTGGCCAAAGGGATCTTTGGAAATTTCCAAACCCAGGCTATTTCTAAGACTATAGATTGCTCTCCACAAACTGACAGTAAGACCCTGTTGTTCAAGATAATACCAAACAGAAGTTATTTAATATGGAGAAATCAAGCTGGTGGCTACATAGTTTTCTTTCTGCATTCTAGAGTCTTTTGTACAAGAAGGAACTCTCCAAGCTACCAAATGAGAAACATAAACACCAAGCCACCCACAAACCCTTGAACCCAGAATAGTATCCTGCCTGCAATATTTTTCAATTAAATTTTTTATTTTTTTATATTAATTGCAGTTTATTTACTTTGTATCCCGGATGTAGCCCCCTCCTTCATTCCCTCCCAATCTCATCCTCCCTCCCTCATCTTCTCCCATTCCCCTCTACACTGATAGGGGAGATCCTTCTCCCCATCCATCTGACTCTAACTTATCAGGTCTCATCAGGACTGGCTACATTGTCTTCCTTAGCCATCACCAGAGAATATTCTCCTGCAGCAGATGAGAACAGAGAGCCACACCTAATCATTGCACAAATAGTGAGAAACCTTAGAACAGGCACCATGAAGTGTAAAGTATCCTCAGGGATCAGGAACCTCACAGAATGAGGAGGAGATGAAAAGTCTAAGAAACAGAACAGTTAGAGGACATCAAGGAAACAAGTATTTCTAAGTCAACATGAGCAAAGCTGATTTGAACTCACAGAGATTGAGGCAGCATGCACAGGGCCTGGAGGTGGTAACTTGCTCCAGCTTTTCTACTTATATATTATGGTTTCCAGTTTAGTGTTTTTATGGAATTTCTGAGTGTTTGAAGGAATGAGTCTCTGATGTTTAAGTCTTCTCTTTAGCATTTTTCCTACTGTTTGTTTGTTTTGTCAAGTTCTGTTGTGTTAGTTTTTTGTTTTATCTTATCATGTTTTATTTCATTTTATTATTGTCACATAGAATTCTCTCTTTTAATGATAGATATAAAGGGAGTAGATCTGGATGGGAGAGGCAGTAGGGAGGAACTGGAAGAAGTAGAGAAATAGGAAGCACTAATCAGGATGTATTATGTTTACTGCCCATGATTTATTACTAAATGTAGTAAATAGATTTTTCCATTTCTGTTTTTCTCAGTTTCAGAGGAACATCATATACACCACGCTGCTGTCATCGTATAGACTCTAACATATGCTGGTCCAACTGCATACTCTTATTCTGCCAGTTCTGTATTGTTTTAGGCCTGCTGTGCTGCTGCCAATTGCTCAGTGGGACGTGAAAGTGATACTGAATAGACAGGAAAGTTGATAAATGATACAGTTTGAAGGGCCACTTTGAAGTCCTCCAGTGTCACCAGCAATGATGCAGTGTAACCAGTAGAATGATGGGGAGGTGCTGGGCAAGTTACCTTTAAAAAATAACCATGGGGGCAGGAAATCCAGTTTTCAGGATAATATTAACAAAGGATGAAAATGATAGTAAGGGATTAAAAAAATGTGGCCCATGTCCATATTTTACTTTCATTATTGCTAAATTCTAGGGTCCATTATAAGAAAAGCATCACAGACAATAGTTTAGAGTGTGCAGCCGTGGCTTCCTTTTCAGCACATCCAGTTGTAAGTGGTTAGATGAGAGCATTGATGAAATGCTCATTATGTTGTCATTCATGCTTAGCATCATGCCCGTCATTTCATCCACTGTTTCATTTAGAAGTACCCTTAACTACAGAGGAAAGAGCCAAAAAATTCCATGGAAACGAATGAAATCTATCTTGTGATATCTGAATCCACTTGGTGAGAAATCTTTGCAGAAGAATTGAAAGAACGTGATCTTTTCATATGAGAACCAAAGAGCATCAGGTGCAAGCACATCTACCTACAGACTGAGGCAGAAGTATACCTCATTAGGGAAAGTTTCAAAGGAGGCTGTTTATTGGGATTTTTCCACTCAGTGCCAGGATCAATATCAGACCAAGGAATGACCAGAGCAGAAACTTCAACCTCTCTAACTGAGCCACAGCAATTCTCTATAGAAGCATTACCAGGACAAATAATGACTCCAGAAAAAACACACCCCATAAAGGAAAAGAAGTGGTGTGTGTGTGTGTGTGTGTGTGTGTGTGTGTGTGTGTGTGTGTGTGTGTAACTGTGGAGTTTCTAATATCTGTTTGCAGAGAGACTATGGTCATATAAACTTGTCTGTGTCTGGTCAAGATGTTAAATGACATACGAGTTCCTAGTGCCACATCTATTCTGGAAAAAAAAAAAAAAGATACTTTTTTTTACCTAATCACTTTTTTATGATTTTTTTTTCAAACCATTATCAAGATGTTTGGACACCATCCAAGTTCACGAAGTGCACAAGATATATAATTTTCTTTCCTTATTCAACTTAGCAAGGATGTGTCAAGTATTCAAGGTGTCATTCAAAGCTATTATATTGATGATGCAGAAGTATATGAATATGATAGAATCTGTTCTTCCATGAAATTGTCCATCTACTCATCCTCCTGGGACATATCATCACTTTTGGCAGATATTCCCATATCTAGTGGAGTTCACAGTGAGTGTATATAATGCTTTAACACACCAACATCATTTGGCCATCTGGCTGTTCTAGAACAGAGAAATTTTTATAAAAGTACTGAAATTGTTGGTTGTACTACATTCTCAAATCAATACACTGGATTGACACTTATTCTTTCTTCATTAAAATACTATTTATTGCTTGAAAAATTTCTATGCATTTTTCTATGAATATGCAAAGTATTTTGATTGTACCTATGCCCTTCTGTCTCCATCTAGCTGTGCCCTTGGATAACCCAACATATTTGCTTCCAAATTTATGTCTTATTTTTTAAATTAATAACTCACTGAGTCCAACTAGTGATGTCCATGTATGAATAGATGTGATCTCATCCACTGGCATGTGGGTGACCAACCATTGTCCATATCTCCAAACAAAAAGTTTTTCTTTTTTTATTTATTACAATTTATTCACAGTTTATTTGAGCTGTAGCCCCCTCGTTCCTTCCTAATTCCACCCTCCCTTCCTCTTTTCCTCCAATGCCCCTCCCCTAGTCCACTAGTAGTGGAGGTCCTTCTCCCCTTCCATCTGACCCTAGCCTATCAGGTCTCATCGGAACTTTCTGCATGGTCTTCCTCTGTGGCCTGGTAAGGCTGCCCCACCCCTCAAGGGAGGTGATTCTTATTCTCTTAGCAGGCATCAACTGTCAATCATTTCTAGGCTAGGGGTAAAGTTTCAGGATCCTATGCCACTCCATCCATGCTGGAATCCTAACAAAGGTGATATTGTGAATGTCTTGTACAGCTAACCAACCTCCAATCTCCATGTGTGTGAAACAGCTACTAAGTTCATATCAAAGAGCATCATAGAGCCTCTTCCTAGCCTAGGTTGTCACAATCATTCTATCATTTCTTCTATGGTGTTCTTTGAGCTTTGAGTGGTAGGAGAATGTATAATTGAAACATCTACAACTGAATGCAAAGTATCCATTGTGAGTTTATCAATATTCACAGGAAAAAGAATCTTCTCTCACCATTGCAGTTGTAAGAACGTGAATATTAATATTTAAAAGTAAGTTTGATAACAGACTCTTCTTTTAGAAAAGAACAATATGTTTTTCTGATTTCTGTAACTTTTCTAATCATGGGCTTTTTTACATCATTTCAGTTCCAGCATGAGATCCTTTCAGTGAAATAGCCCTTAAGTACATCACTGTGTAAGAGAATTCATATCCTTTCTTTACCAGAACCACATCTTCTTGCACTATGCAAGGTAGCAGCTGGTAAACATTTCTTGTTCAGTTTGAGATTGATAACTATATCCTGAAATAAAAGTTTGTGGTGCATTCATTGATGAGCCTGAATATTGTGTTATAGTGAACGATTAACAATGGCAAAAGCGTGTGTTATTTTGAGTGCATTTTGGACCTCCATGGCCAAAAACTTAAAGGAAGTAATTCTATGTTGGACACTGTTATCCTTTTAATTTGCATTATAAAATCATAGCGTTGGGTCTCTTGGCTGACTTGACAACTTCACTTATCATTTCTTTATTACTATTTACTATTTTCCTGGAATTAACTATGTCTTTTGGTTGCAGTCTTCATAAATGCACTGACAATTCTCTCTATAATTGTCTTCTCCACTCATGTTTCTAACCAGAATATTACTATTATTATTAATGCAAAAACTTGTTAGATAATTTCAGGATCAAAGCAGAATTAGTAAGTATAGTATAGTAGGCACAAGATAAGGGCAAACTGATCTAAGTGAAGGGAAGACAAATGACATAGGCAGAGATCAAAGCCTGGGAGTGTTCATCCTACAAATGAGCAGCTGATGAACAACATTTTACTGTCAGTATGAGGGCCTATCACTCAGGTGACTTGATCTAAATACTATCTGCATAACCCATAATGTATGTATTATAGTTTCTACCTTCATATTATGTCCACTGCTTTTATTTTAAAAACAATTTATAAGCTAAGCCACAATAATCAGTAAAAATGTTTCTATAAAAGAGATTTAGCTTAGAATTAAACAAATTTGTGGTATTTATAGTATTTATCCCTGGGTAATCATAAAATATCCAAAACTAGGTAAATTTTGGAATCTGCTTACAGTTCAGTTTCTACGTGAAACAAGATTCTAATGGCATAATAAAACTTTCCACAAATCAAAAATTAAATAAAATTACATTAAATTTAAAGTTTGACTAGTATAGGGAATAATCAGCAAAGCCTACAGCCTCCATATTGGAAGAGGTTTTCACCAGACATATGTTAGACAAGTGCTTGATATGGAGAATATATACATAACTGAAAGAATTCAACACTCATACAGCAAAATATGAATTTATAAATGAACTATGGAAACACACAGTTTCCAAATTAATGGAAATGTCCAACAACTATTTTAAGTATACTCAATATCATTAGCCATAACAAAAATTCAATTAAAGATGTTTTGAGAGTCATCTGATTCCAGTAGGAATGCCCACTATTAAGAAAAACAAATGACAACAGACACTGGTGAGGGTGTGGGGAAATTGAAGCCATTACTCACTTCTGGAATGATTAAGAAACTTTGTAAAAATCAATACAGAGATTTTTTCAAAGTATTAAAAGTAGATTTATCATATGACACAGGTACACATTCCTGAGCTTATAATCAACGGACTCTGTGACCAATAGAGATATTTCCATAGCTGTGTTTATTGCGCCACTATTCACCTATATACGATAACTGGGGAATGGAACCAACCCAGTTGTTCAGCAACAGAACAGATGATGGAAATGTAATCAATATACACAGTGGAATTTTACTTAGTTGTAAAGATAAATGAAAGAATGATGATAGATGGAAGCATGTAGGAGGTGTCATATTCATCAAAGTAACTATAATAAAGAAAATAAAAATTATATGTTGTCTTTCATAAGCAGAACCTAACTTTTAATGTTTGTATATATGTCAATAAATGGGTGGGAGGGTAGGAACAGACTATAAACAAGGACACCATGAGAGGGAAGCAAGAAGTGACAACAAAGTAGAGAAAGGTTAGCATTTGCTTGTGACATGAAAAAATATATATATATATATACATAACTGTGACTTTGACAAACAACTTCAGTGGTAGTTCTTGAGACACCACTGAAACTGCACAAAGGAAAAATCCATCCCACTTAACATATGGATCAGGTGCTAATGCAAGAAGTAGGAGTCACTTAGAGGCAGTTCCTTCTCACATGGTAGAGGCTCAGTCATTGACTGTTTAGGGTATAAGCAGGTGAAATGGGAAAAGACTTTTCATTCCCTTGCTGTAACTTTTGCCAACTTCAAATTACATTTTCTATATAGCATAGGGGGTGTTCTCTTTGCTTGTTTGTAGACATTACCTTATCAGGAGTCATGGTTTGTCTTTTATTTATTTGTTTTTTGTTGTAGTTTTAATTAATTAATTGATTTTCATTGTCAATTTCTAACAACCCATGAATTGTAGGAGTAATTTGTTAGAACAATAAGAGAATTGTCAGAATTCCCTATTTTTGATTGAATATCCTGTGCCTATAACCATGTTCCCAGCATAAATTTTCATATCAGGATGTAGGAATAGAGAAGAAGTCATATGGTATGCATAGTTAAGTTATATGATCATTTTACAGCAATACCAAGTGAAGAGAATTAAAATGATTTAAAACACTCAAGAACCTATACTATTATATAATCTATTATATCATATAGTACTTTAATCTTTGGATTAACAATAAGCTACACTTGTATTTCTAGTAATATATAAAGCTAGGACTAACTATGTATTAAGTACTTTTGTGCTCCTGTGATTAAAGAGAACATAATCCAAAGCAACTTATGAAGAAAAGAGTTGATTTTGGGCTTACAGTTTCTAAAGGATAATAGTCCATTATAGTGGGGAGGCATGGTAGCAAGCAATGGATATGGTTGCTAGAATAGAGAATAAGAAAGCTTTTACTCAACTGCAAATAAAAACTAAAGAACTGGAAGTGAGTTGAGCCTGTAAGTTCTCAAATCCCACTCCAAAGTGACATACTTTTCCTAGTGAAATCAGATTTCCTATACCCCTCAAATAACAACATTAACAGGTGACAAAGTGTTCAAATACATGAGTCTATAGAGGGCATGCTCATTCAAATCACCACAAGCAGAGAATTGAATTACACCTCAGAGCTCAGTTGATAGACAGTAGGGGAGGATATACCTTACGATTTTAATTTCAAGATCTTCAGTAGCCACTGGGTCATGTGAGTGTAGTGGTAAGAAAAGGTAATCATAGGCAGTCCTCTGACTACCTAACATGAGCGAAGACAATCTACTTGTACTTCTCTTTTGTTCCTTGAATTTACATTCCATTATGTAACAGATTGGAAGATGTAGTAAAGCTTCTTGCCATAATTCAATATTCTTCAAGTATAATTTGTAAAATTTAACTACCTGAGCATGTAAAATCTTACTTGTTTCGGAAAACATTTAGTGTATGAGTTAGAAGAGGCCTTAACATCTACAAACTAAATATGCTCAAATAGATAGGACAGTATAAATCATGAGATGATACATTTACAAGAGTTTCCAAGCTGAAAGAGAATGCAAAATCCAAAAAAATAATTTAAACAAACAAATGGTAATAAACTGAAATGAATTCAGCAATTTCACAGAGTGCTGCTTGTGATGATTTGCACCCAAGACCATTTTTCCGGAAGAAAAGGAGACACATCCGTGATAGCAGATGACAGGGCAATGCTTTATCAGAGTTAGCTGGCTGTGATTACTTTCCCCTGAGTCTTTCCCATTCACAACTTATTTGAGAAATAGAGCATATCATTTGTTGATTCTATGACTGTATTTTGTCCAGTTTAATACTGAGTGAGAAAAAAATAGATGGAGGGCTTTAGTACTCATCTTGCAAGCTTGGGGTATTTGTTTCCTTCATTCAGATTGGTATAACAAGTTGCGATCAATATCCAATATACTTAAAATAATATAGTTTATTTTTCTCTTTCTAGTGGGAAGATGCTCTGTCTTGCAGCCTTTTGAGTATGTTGAAGCTAAGCAGTCTGAGGTTCTTTGAGATTACATTTCTTTTTCTCTTGAACAAAAATAATGTGTTTAATATCTTTCCTCAGGTTTGGATAAACATTCGCTTCATTGTTTTATTCTGTGCTGTTATACCAGCTCATTTTTATTAGGAAGGTAAATTAGTCTATAAAATTTACATTATAAAATCAATTCATTGCCTCCTGAAAAACTTTAAAACAAATATAACAGTATAGTCATCTGCCTCTCGACACATACCTTGAAAAGTCAGTCAGTTTCTAACAGAGCTGTGGGTACAATCATATACATTTCAGCACTATTTTCTATAGCTTGATCATGTACAAGGATGTGCTTTCAACAGATTAAAAGTAAAGAAAATGTGTTTAATATATGCAATGGAGTTTTAATCAACGAAAGAGAATTTATTTATTCATGTCATCTCCAGAAAAATTCATGGACCTAGGAACACATATACTAACGACTTAAGGTTTGTTTTTCATTAAAGTCTTAATTAGATATTTCTTTAAGTGTTCTTACTTTATTAAACCATTTTAAATATATTACTGACTTTAATGTTCAAATTTTCTGATACTTTCCTAGTGGAAGTTGTTTCAACCCAACTTTACATTTTGGCAGACACTAATCGTTCTCTGAGAACTTCATTTTTACATGCAGCTTTTTATTTTATTTGCGAAATTATGAAGTCAGTTAGTTTTCTACATTCCTTCACCTCTTCTCATTAGAGAATGGCATGAAGAAATGAATGCCTGCTCATTAAATGTTCTGTTTTCAAATGAATGTAACTTCTCACATATTTGTCTTACAAATGGATAGGGAAATCTCTCTCTGTGTCTCTCTCTCCGTATCTGTGTGTGTGTGTGTATGTGTGTATGTGTGTGACTTATATATGAACATGCATATTAAAATACATACAAATGTGTATACCTATTCTTCCTCTACTGCCATAGTGCACTGATCTATCTCAGAAGGCAAAACTGTATAGTTATCAGTCAGACTCCTATTATTTGAACCATGTTTGCTCTCTGTGCAGCAGTTCTGATTAACACACTTCCTTGCATTAAATGTCTCGAACTTGGTCACCAGGTTAATGGCCCTTCCTCATTATCTTTGCATTGTCCTAGTTTTTACCACCTTGTGAAAGAGCTTTTAGAATCAGATCATTTGCAGGAATGTCAAGGGAAAAAGAATATATATATGGAAATTGTATGTTATACTTCACAAAAACTGTTTTCTATACCAAAAGCACACATATTTCAAGTAAAAAACAAAACACATACTTTTGCTACTCTGACTCTTAGTATAGTGAGGATTCTTTTTTGATTTATTTTCATTTATTTTTTGATTAAATGTCGTTTATTGCTTGCAGTATATGTTTCTTTGTTTCAAGCAGTGTTTAAAGAAAGTTCAATGCAGCCACTCCTGATGAGAACTAATTGACTAGGATCAGAAGGAAGGAAAAGAAGACCTCCCCTATCAGTGGACTTGGGGAGGAGCATGCATGCAGAGGGTGGAAGAATGGAGAGATTGGGATGGGAGGAGGAAGGGAACCACAGGGGGGATACAAAGTGAATAAAGTGTAATTAATAATTAAAAAATAAAAATAAATAGTAAAAAAAGTTCAGTAAATCTAATTTTTTAATTAATTAATTTATTTATTCCCTTTACATCCTAATTGTAGCCCCCTCCCTCCTCTCCTTCACGTTCCACCTCTCCTCCCTTTCTCCTCCCTCTCCCCTCCTTCCTGCCCCATCCTCTATTCCTCAGAAACAGGAAAGCCTACTAACCCACCCCAGCTCATCAAGTTGCAGCAGAACTGACCACATCCTCTTCCCCTGTGGCCTGGTGAGGCAGCCCCACCAGGGGGAAATAATCAAAGAACAGGCACCAGATTCCATTTCAGAGAAAGCACCTACTTTCTTTACTAGTAAACCCACGTGAAACCTTTTGGCTACACTTGTGTAGGGTGCCCAAGTCCAGTCTATATGTGGTCCTTGACTGGTGATTCAGTCTCCACAAGCCCATCTGGGCCTTGTTTATTTGTCTCTGTTGGTCTTCTTGTAGAGCTACTGTCCCCTCCAGGTCTTTCTATCCTTCCTTCCACTTTTCCACAAGACTCCCTACACTCTGCCTAGTGTTTGGTTGTGAGTCTCAGCAACTGTTTTGATCAGATGCTGGGCAGTAACTCTAATTTCTGATACCATTTATAAAACTATCTCCTTGTATGACCCATTTGTGACAAATCCAGGAATATTTAATGATAAAACAGATCTTACATAGAAGTGTCTTTGGATTTATACTGGTTTCAAATGCAAAATATTTTAACATATTTACAATTAAACAAATGTCAGAACAATATAATCATCTCAGTAATATATAAATTTCTACATACAGAAATGTTGATATAATCAGGTATGTGCATTGTATTTGTATTGTGCAGTTAACCATCTATAACATGCTTTATTAAGCGTGTTTTTACAGTATTAATTTACATTATCCTATGAGCCAGGGCCATGGCATCTTGCATCCTTTACTAGAGAAAGAAGATAATTACTTTTTAATTTTTGTTCAGATAGCTATCTGTAAAAAAAATAATGGAAAGCAGCAAAGAAATCTACAGTTTTCATAAAGAGTCAAATTTCAAAGTTCAAGTCAGTACTGAGAGAAAATTTGGAGAATTATTAGGATCAAAGGTCTAAAATCCACTAACAAGATTTAGAAAGAGAGTTTTCTATTATGTATTAAATACAATTTTAAATGACGAAGAGAAGAAATGGTGAAGTTTGACTAATGAGTGTGTTTCTCAAATCAGCTGCTTTGAGAAAGGGATGGAGGGTAAAGAAAAAGTGATGTCGTTGCTGATAACTACCATGCAATCTGTAAATGTTTCTTCTGAATTACTGTAGTTTTAAAGCACATGCTCTAGCGTGGAAGTGAGGAGCATTTCAGAATAACAGATTATTGCATTATATTTGTGCCCAAGTTAAGTTTGATACAATTTATTAGATATATTAAATATATATTTAATTTCTAAGGCAAGGATAATTGAGAACTAACAACTAAGGCATTGCATTCTAAAAGCCATAATTGTAGCAAAATCAATTAGACAATTTTTCTTGATTGCATTTGAAACTTTGATATCACACATTCTGTTTATTTGCTTCTGGCCTAATAACCTTCTGCATGCTAGGGAAAAAAAAATCTTTGTTCTCTCATAGAAATAATAAAGCTGTCTGCATGATTCTTTCTTGTGAGACATGGAGTGTTCCTATGTTATTTAATCTATTGGTGTGCAGCCTTTTCAAAGTAAATACTTCACAAACGCTGAACAGAGAAAGACAAGCAAGGGGACTGGCCTGAGGAGTGTAAAAATTAAAAAGAGCCGTGTGAAGAAATAATGATGGCTCTATAAAAATTAAATAAATACTAACCCCAGGTCAAGCGGGCCTTGACTCTCAGTTGCTGCTGAAGGGTGGAGTGCTTCATATTCTAGCAGCCCCATGATCCATTCATTTGTTCCTGTTGAATAGAAAGCATCTAGAAAATGAAGAGATCTGAATGCCAGCAGGAGCTGAGCTGCATTCTTCTAGGCATGTCCTGAGCCTACTCACCCAGAACAACTTGTGATCCCTGGACAAAGCCTTTCACAGCAGGTGGCCATATCAAGAAATTTTCCTCCTGGAATTAGATATTATCCCAGGAATCACTACTGAGTCAAACATAATACCCCATCCTGCTGGGTCAAGTAGGATTCCATTTCAGTTTCTTTACACAAGGATGCGTTTCATCTTGTCTGCCTACAATGACATTGCTCAGGCATGAAGTAAATTGAACTGCCTGAAAGGCAGAATTGTCCCTTGAACCTGCAGCATTCCCAACCCCAGAAACACACATTGTCATGTGAGTTCCAGATAAACAGGGTCTTCAGTAAGTGTTTGTGTCGCCCCGCTTCCTTTAATCATACTACCTTTTGTAAAACGGATTTTTGAGGGGGAAGATAAATCATTGCATAGGGGGAAAAGGGCATTTTCAAAAGCTTAGAAGGTTCATTTTGTGTGGCTATCCAAGGTGAAAAAGGTAATTCAGAAAAGTGAAAGTCTTTTGGGACCAACTTAATTCATGCTTCATATTAACAGTAAGAATAACTGAAATAAGGCTGAAGGAAGTTCTTTCTAACAATGCTCTTACAGATAGGAAGTAACAATTCTTTTGTTTGTTTGCCAGGATAATATTTGAACTCCAGCAAATAAAATTTGAGGAAAAGAGCAAGATTTTCTTGTACCTTCTGCCCAGAAATTATATGAATTTTCTGGGTTGTTTGACAGATATATTTCGATGCATTTAGCAATAATATATTTCCTCTAGAATGTCCAGCTATCATCAGTGGGGCTGTGTGACCAGAACGAAATGACTCTTTTTCCTCTGTTCACACCCCTGACTATCAGGTTATATTTGAGCTCTTTATATTTAAAGATATGTGACAACATCTGGAGAATAACATTTTATTTTAATTTTACTAAGAATTCTTTCTTCAGCAGTCAAAAGTTCTGAATCTTGAGATCTAGTAAGGACAGTTCTCCCGACTGTATTCCTTGAATTGCAAAAGAAATAGGAACTGTTTTAACTTAACAATTTCCAGTATCTGAAAGAAATTATTATGCAAAAGTAACTTTTAGAACAAAAGGAGAAAACCGGGTGCATATAATAGTTTGGTATTTAGTGTCTTCCTCTTATAAGTGTTTTCTTTTGATTTTATTGATTAAGCATGGATTTTTAGGCATGGGGACGATTCTGTAGAATGTAAAAGCAAATGTCTTCACACCATAAAGGAAGAATGCAGTTCACTTACTGTTGCTTTATTTTCGAAATTTATATGCAACAGTGATCTTCACACTGGAGTATAGATAAATACAAAACACAAGGATGCTATCTACCTGATGCCTTGTTATTAGAGGTGCTTTCTTCCAAACTGTATAAATCATCATCTGATTGTTTATATAAAGTATAAGAGTAAAGTATAAAGTATAAGTTCTTCTAATTCTACACATTTATTACACCAAGAATAAAACCCAGGCATAGCTTTGCTTAATTGCCACATAAAATTAAATCTGAGTGCTCCAAGTAATTTGTAAAAACAGAAACAGCTGATATGTAAAAAAGAAACAGCTATTATATAATACTTACCTTAAAAAAGTCAATTTAAAACACTTATTTATATTTAAAATTAAAAGTCATCTACATTTAGAAATTGTATTAAAAGAAATGTGAACAAAGTATTATGTGTTTACAATGTCACTATTTCTTATTGCTGTTAAGATTTTCATAATGCTATTAATGAAAATATCTGCAGTGTGTCTAAGACCTATGTTATGAAAGATTCACTTTTCCCACATGCAGGTCCAGTTGTTTACCACACTGAGAAAAGACAAGTTATTTTAATAACTTCCTTTTTCCTCAAATATTTGTACTCCTTCAACTTGTTTAGGTCAATGCCTATATTCCATTGCTAGATATGTATTTTCTCATGTCAAACATCTCAACACTATACTATATATATAGTATATATACTATATACCTTATACTATAAGTATTTTAAATATACATCATTGATTTTTTTGCCAGGGTTTTTTTTTAAGTGAATCTACTTGTTTAAATTAAATAATTTAAATAAATTATGCAATCAAATGATAATAATTAAAATTTTCATGGCATCATTTTCTAGAATTTAATTCAAACTTCATGAAATAATTATGTAATAGTTATTGTTACAAAACATATTTGTCTTTGGGCATCTTCATTAGTATCACAGACACCTAGGAAATGCTTTCAGGTAGAATATTTCAATTTGCTAATTTTTTGTTTTTGTCAGCGTTTATGTAAGACTATTCATTAAAAGCATTAGAATATGTGCTTAAACACTCTTGGTAAGCCACATATAAATTTCAAAAAAAAAATTCTAATTGCATAGGGAAATTTCAAAGCAGAACTTTTGGTTTCTATTTCCCTGTCTAATTTTCAGCACCTCACAGTATAGACTGGACTAGCTAGACTGGAGCTTACCCAGTACGCATGTTGTCCTGGTGACTCTCCCTCAGCCCTGTAAGTGTTGTGATTTCTTATGGTTGTTTATTTGCATGGAAATAACTGTTCAAGTTTTTTTTCTTTTATTACTATTGCTATTTATTATAGTTTATTCACTTTGTATCCCAGCTATGGCTCTCTCCTTTGTCCCTTCCAACCCCACTCTCTCTTCTTCTTCTTTCTCTATGCCCTTCCCTTAGTCCACTGATAAGGGACTACATCTGTGCAGGAGTTTTAGGTGTTCTCAATGGAAAGACCTGGAGGGGACAGGAGCTCCAAAAGGAGACCAACAAAGACAAAAAATAAAAAAATAATTAATTAAAAAAATAACTGGGCCCTGGGAGCCCTGCAGAGACTTATACCCTAACCAAGGACCATGCATGGAGAGGACTTTTCAAGTTTTTAACATGTAAAATTATGAAAGTAAAAAGTATGGGCAAGTATTTGTTAATTTTTAAAGAAATTATGAACATATGCATGAAGATTATATTTTTCCATTAGGACCCTGTGTAAAGATTTGAGGACAGGAAATTTTAAACCCAGAAGGGGTCTAAGATAAGATGCTAAGATTGGGAAAACTATGGCCTGTAGCTGGTGTATCTGATTCACTAAAATATCATAGGACAAAGCAAGGCCACACTAAGCATAGGAAGCAAACCAGCACAATTCTAATGTGTGTCTATAAGGGATTAGGGTCAATTCTTATTGAGCAGAATTTATTAATTTATTAATAATGCTTTTATTAATTTATTAATTAATTTTCCACCAGCCTTCTTCTTTTACTTCTCAAAGATCTCTAACTTCACTTAGAGGCTATATTTGAAACATGGTTAGGTGAAAGTGTTTCTCTAGTACAAGCTAAACTTCTCTCAAAAGATATAAGCTTGGTAACAGAGGTGGCAAACATCTGCATCTTCAGGTGGATGCTCCTGTAATTGCTGGGCTTAGCTGCATTTCGTATCTTCACTTTAGCATTAACATTTCTTAGTTATTAAAAAGAGCATCTTTATAGCTGATGGAAACACCTGTGCACACTTGAAGACAGTGAAGCTTTGTCCTGGATATTAAGGCTCATGGTTCACTTAAACACAGGCATTGCTCAACTGCCATTTAGGTCATGGATGAAAGAAATGCAGGCAAGCCCACAATTGCATTCTGTAATAAATTCTGTGCCCCCATCACTTTGTGTCTTAACGATATTTTTTATAGACTTAGTTCCCAAATGCCTCACATTTACCATACCAGAGACAATATTTGACCCTGGGGACTAGAAAAAAAAATAAAACAAAACAAAACATGCTTTAAAATAAAGGACAAAGATAAAGTGAAGATTGTTTTCCAGGCTTAAGAATATATGGAATATGATGGAAGCTATGAAGCACATGTCTCAGAGACAAAAAAGATGATACTGATTATTAGTGGCAAGGAAAACCACACTCACTCAGAACATGAATGCTGCAGTAGCTTTCTGTTTGTCACACAGTTTAATGAAGCAATTTCTTGACAGCTAAGGTTGGGATATCATAATTCCATCATATAACTTCATAATGAATTGAATCTCAGACTAAATAAAAAGTAAAACTTTCAAAGGAAAAATGAAACTTGGTGGTCTGGATAAAGGAAAAGGTAAATATGCCAAGACACAAAGGCAGTAATGGTATTTGTTGTTTGGTTTAATACCTGAGGAGAGACACTTGAATATAGTGAAGCAGAAAGAGAACGTAGCAACCAGAGATATCACACATGCACATGTATTTTTTGGTGTTGAGATTTTCTATAAGATTAAACAAAATCTTATTTTGTGTGTGCTGAGGCAGGTCCCAAGACATTTGAAACACCAAGCAGGCAGAGTGTCCTGGCATGTGGAAGAGCAAAGTTGATATGGACACTAATCCAAAACTGAAAATGAAAACATGAGTCCATCATATGGCCTCCTCCCAGTTAGGAAGATCAATCTTGGACAGGGCTCTGAAGATATATTCATGATGACCTGAGGGAAAAGCAGACTCAAAGCAAAAGTTGTAGCTCCATAGGGAGTCACTCTGTGATCAGGTCTGGATTTCTTTCTTTCTTTTTTTAATTTTTATTTTTCTTTTTAGTTACAATTTGTTAACTCTGTGTCCCAGCTGTATCCTGCTCCCTCATTCCCTTCCCCTCCCCAACTCCCTCCCTGGTCTCCTCCCTGCCCCTTTCCAAGTCCACTGATAGGGGAGAACCTCCTCCCCTTTCATTTGACCCTGTTTTATCAGGTATCTTCAGGGCTGGCTGCAAAGTCCTCCTCTGTGGCCTAACAGGACTGCTCCTCCCCTGGGGGGAGGGGAGGTCAAAGAGCCTGCCCTTGAGATCCTGTTAGAAATAGTCCTTGTTCCCCTTACTTTGGAAAACTACTTGGTTACTGAGCTACCACAGGCCACATCCGAGCAGAAGTTCTATGTTATATCCATACATGGTCCTTGGTTGAGTGTCAGTCTCAGAAAGACCCTGTGTCCGGATATATTTGGTACTTGTAGAGCTCCTATATGAAAGAAGGGGAGTTAGTATGATATAGAAAGGATAGATTTCTTATTATGTAAAGAAATATTTTTCTAAGTTGTTCTCTTTAGTTAGTCAACTATTCCCTAATAACATCATCAAAAGAGCAACCTATTTCATATTTTCAACTCAGTTCAATGAATAATTTGAAGGTCTTATCATAGATCTGGAATGAATGTCAAACATGCATACATGAGCAAGACACACTCTCTTCTACTGAAGTCTTCAAGATCAACTCATCTGCTGAGCAGGAGTTGAATGAGGGAAAGTAAACATGATATGCAAGGAGGTTGGGCTTAAGAAGAAGTGTGTAGCACATGCTATGAATTCATAGATGAAGGCAACAGGAAGGGATGCTTTCAAATAAGGTTTTTGTAATCATGAACTCAAAAGATGAATGAGATTTCACTATACAGAGACGAAAGGTAAATGAAAGGACACAGGCATATAGCGAATGAAAGGGACAGTGCAGCTGAGGTACACTATAACTGATTTAGTATAATAAGAAAGGAAGGCAGGCTTCACTACCAGCAAAAGATGAGGTAAGGATTGGTGTAAAAAAAAAAAAAAAAAAAAAAAAAAAGCACCGTTGGTAACACTAAAAGGGATATTAGGCAACAAAGTGCAAACCTTTTATTGTTAGTACATCTGCATTACTGATCAGCTCAACTGATGAACATTTCCCATCTATTCTCCTTTTCTTTTACATACAACCTTACATGTACTATGTTTTAGTCACTGTTTTCCTCCTTGAAAACAATGATAGGAAGCCAGCACTTACCAAATTATATATTTTTCCCACTTCTAAACCTCTTAGATATAGGAAACTAGGCTATTTAAGCCAAAGTACAAATACAATAAACTTTTTTTAATTTTAATTTTATTTTTATTAATTACACTTTATTCACTTTGTATCCCCCCATAAGCTCTTCCCACCTCCCCTCTCAATCCCACTCTTTCACCCCCTTTTTCACTCATGCCCCTCCCCAAGTCCATACAAAACCACCATACAAAATGTTTCTAAATACATATGAATTCAGGAGTCATGATACCCAAAAGCAGAGGGCTTGTTATAGCCTTTGAAGTGGCTACTTTTCTATCTATATGTTCTCTGTATCTGAAATATTATGGGTCATCAATAGTTAATAATAACATATTTATTGTTACATACAGTTTATTTTCTAAATTATTTTTATATCTTACTATGTTCCAATCTATAAAGTTATGAATACTTGCTTATCATGAAAGTTTACCATACTAAGCCTGTGCTAATTAAAACACGATGCTCTCTTTTAATATTTGAACTTTAAATTGTTTACAGAAATCCTGTTGAGGGAATTACTTCATTGATATACAGGTTTTCAAATTGGATTTCATTTATTAAGTTCACCTTAACTAAACCTATAAAGGTCCTAGTCTATGGTACTTAGTTGAATGAGAAGTGAAGAGTATGGTACAGAATATAGACCCATGATTTTTTACTTATAGCATAACTACTTTACAACACAAAAATGTATAATTTCCCTAATTAACTGAATTGGAAGCAAGGAAGAAATGCCTACAGTTCTTGATTTATGGCGGGACTCTCCCTCTACAGCTGCACAAACCCTGAAGAAACTGTGATTCACACTGTTGTGTCAAGCCTTTCTCCTGCTAATGAATAGCATTCAATTTTGTGTGAAGAAAGAGTGGGCAGTCTTACAATGGGATATGGGTCCCTTTAAATGTATGATTTAAAGCTTCCTTTATAAAGTTCTTGCCTATTGGCAAAGCTTTAAAATCCATGAAGGCATAACATTCAAGAGAAACAAACGGCAGATAGTATGTCACTGACTAACTTTTGCAAGCAATTTGTTCTCATTTTATAAATATTCTATTTTATTTTTTTACTATACGTTATTTGCAGATGTTATCATCTAGACTTATAATTTATAACCTCTCGGGTCACTGACTTCATAAGCTAACCAAGAAGTAGATTGAAATGCACTTGAGGATTTAATTCAAGACAAACAGGAAGATGGTTAGTAAATGTCATATTTCATGAAGTTTGCTAATGAATAACCAGTAATTTCATATAGGGCATTAAATACAATCCTTCTTTTTCCTCATTATGGCAACTGATGTAACCAATTTTATGTAATATAACAAAAGATACCTAATATAACATCAAAATATCTTCCTAGCGTGTATACCAAGAAATGAAAAGATATACAGTAATATGGTAGGTAAATTACATAAATCCATTCACTCAAGCAGGCTACACTGAAGAACTTTAGTAGTTTATGAAGGATCAAAATTAACAAAATTTACATTAAAAAATTGAGCTATCAATTCAGCATGTTTTTATTGCTTTTGTAAAATCTTACAATATAAAACAAATATTAGATTCATTTTTTTTATCATGGAAGTTGACTTAAAACAGTCTTTGAACAGACCCTTTTTTTTGTCGAGGAGTTCTGCATTAATGTAAAAAAAGATAGGAGCAGGAGAACACTTAGATCAGGTGCCCTTTTCCGAGCCCAGCAAACTTCATAAATTTTGTACACTTGAAACATATTGCTTTCTGTAGGCTTTCATTAGTATGTGTAAAACCTATTGCGATGCAACCAAATAAGACTGACATATAACCATATTTTTTTATTTATTTTAAAAAAATCTTGTTGGATAATATAAGACAATTCATATATTACCTGATTTGATCAGAAAATGTTTGCAGAATACAATATAAGCCACATATAGAAAATAATGATTTTCGCTAAAATTGTAATTTTACACGGCTCTTGGGTGCAGAACAGCAGAGCATAGCACTAAATGCATGGAAATATTTGCAGTGATGTAGAGATTATTATAATCAGAATTATGTTATTTATCATTTCTAAGAATAAGGTATTCTGCATTCAAGTCAGCCCAGAACAAGAATAATAAAAACATTCATGTTCCAATTTGAAAAGTCAATATAAATTTACGTTGTCCAGGCCGGAAAGTAATTGGTAAACATTTTTCACTTTATTTCATAACATGAACTAAATTCTTTTTTATCATTTAGCAAGCTGACAAATCCTGAAATATCATCCAAGACTGAACACAATGCAAAACGTTTCTTGAGAGAGGTGAGTAGACAGAGTTTAACGCTCTTTGATCTTTGGACACAAACGGCAAGCTGGCTGCACGTGTCCTCTGCTTCTCTTTCATGCTACTCACGCAGTCATGCCTCCCGCACGCGAGCGTTCGCAGTGCTCACTTAAAGCCAAACAGTTGCTGTTTTTCCTTGTACTGATTAAGATACATTTTTTTTTTAAATAGGCTTTGGGCTTTTGAAATGGTACCCACAGTACGAAAGTGACATAATACTGCGCTTCTTTCATTTGAATAGGCTGTCAAGGAGGCAAGGGGACGGAGTGCCTCTGCACAATTTCTTTCTTTTTTTTTTTCCTTTCTTTCTTTCTTTCTTTTTTTTTTTTTTTTGTGAGTTAAGCAGATTTACTCTTTAACAGTGGAACTTCAGCAGATGATTATGACATCAAAGTGTGACAGACAGTGATTATTACTGCAGGGAGAAATGCATTTAAAAAGAGACAATTCATTCTCCTGACTTAAAGGGACAATTTCCTTGGCCAAAAGTAAACTGTCTCATTCCATGCTTCTTTGTGAAGGAGAGTGGAAGCTTAGCCTACTTCATTAGGTCATTCATTTCTTTTCATATCGTAGAATCACACGGTCTACTCATATTCCTTTCTCCTCCTACTCAATCTGCACAGCCTAGGGGATGCTGGCTTGTAATCCAGTGATTTACTTCATTTGAGCACTTTCACCAGCAGGTTTCAAAGCACTCATAATTACTGCAGCTGACATCAGGTCTCTTTCCCTGATTTTGCTTTGTTTTATTTTGTTCAACCTTTTAATACTCTTTTTCAATTTGTACCCATCTGTAAGATTTTAATAAAGTTGTTGGACACCGCATGCAATATTATTTGTGGATCTGTTGCCAAAATTAAAGCTCAGTGATCATTTGCTTAAGTTATATTTAATTTTACTATTTCTAGTTTACAGCCTATTAAAATATTTTAATGATATATATTGATAACATCTTTTTTAGTTATATTGCACATTACTTGGTTCAACACAGCCCAAAGTAAACTGTACTTAGTTGTAGTGTTTTAGGAAAACCTAGCTAATCAGTACCAACTTAATTCTCAGTCAAATGTTCAATGCACCATGGAATTGTAAATGAATATGTATGTAATTTCTTATGAAATTGTAAGTAGTACTTTATGTATTTGTGTCTTTTTAAAACAAATACCAGTTCACATATATATTTTTAAAATTATATTTCAAGAGACAGAATTATGTCACATATATAGCAAAACAAAGTATATCATTTAAACATAGACACTTCTAAAATGTTAGATTTACTCTCGGTATGCATCAGTTGTTGAGAGAATATCATTCATAGCTCTTTGTAAATATATATATATTTATATTGTTGAATATATTTATATTCAATATAAATATATAAATATATTTATATTGTTGAAGCTTTCACAAATTTTTCAGGTGAAAGCAGAAATAGATAATGTTGAATGAATTATAAATATAGATAATTCTTTTTGAAAGTTTTGTTACAATGTACAGTAACAGAGAGAAAATACCAAGTTTCAGGGTATAGAAAAGCTTACATGGGGGCTGGAGAGATGGCTCAAGAGGTAAAGGGCACTGGCTGCTCTTCCAGAGGTCCTGAGTTCAGGTCTCAGCTACCACATGTTGCTTCACACCCATCTGAGATCTGGTGCCCTCGTCTGGCCTGCAGGCCCAAATGCAGGCAGATAACTGTTTAAATAATAAATAAATCCTAAAAAAAAGAAAAAGAAAAATCTTATTTGTGTGTGTATGTATGTGTGTGAGTATTATCCTAATATATTTAAACTTGACTTTTAAAAGAAAGGTAGAAAGTTGAGAAATAATGAATTATTGAGCTCAAAATATTGCTGAGCAGAAAGCTTATGGTCCTTACATTCTCGAATGCCCAGATACTTAATGAATGGTTGGTTATATACTCTTCTAGTGTATATCCTTATGTATAGTGTCTTAAGATGTTTATTTGCTGAGACATTTGCTGGTATTATTTGTTACTTTCATTTTAAACATGACAATCTTTGGTACAAAGTAATAATACCAAATAATATTTTGTGTCATTTTAAAGTCTTCATGTAACAAATAATTAATGAATGTCATCATATTACCTGACTAAACAGATCCTGAAGAAATTTTTTTCTTTTTTCTTTTTCTTTTTTGGCTTTTATCCATATATTTGTATATTTGTTTATGTGTTGACATCCATCTTTTCCATCTTATTTTTTGTTTGTTTGTTTTTGTTTGAGACATGGTTTCTCTGTGTAGCCTTGGTTGTCTTGGACTAACTTTGTAGACCAGCCTGGCCTCAAACTCACACCTACCTCTGCCTCCCTGAGTGCAGGAATTAAAGGCATGCACCACCATGCCCAGCTGATACATCCATCTACTACCCACCTATCATTTATCTATCTACCTTCTTTTCCATTAGTCTGCTTTCTTCCCATAAATCTCAACTTTAGTAGACTGACAATTTCAGATGGTTAAACCAACAATTATTCTAAAAACATAATTTTGAATCTTGGTGATTTATGAAAAACATCTCCACACATTCATCTTGCTTTGCTTTTACCCTGGTCTTGTCAGTTTTTCTGAGATCTTTTAAGCATGTCTTGCCAACTGCCTGTTTTGGTAGCATTTTAAGTGCTAGTAAACCAGACCTCTTCTCAGTAAATGCCCTTTTCTATCTGTTCTACAAAATATTTTATTTTAGAGATTACAGTATAATTGCAATATTTCTTCCTTTCTTTTCCTACCCCCATAACCTTCCATGTACTCTTTGATCTCCTCCTTCAAATTCATGTCCTCTTCTTTTATTACATGCTGTTACATGTGTTTGTATGTGTGTATGTGCATGTTTATTTTGAATAAATATGTGTATATTTATTTTTAATTAATTGTTTTGTGTAACATTACCTAAATGCTTGTTTACAGGGCTGACCATTTGTAACTGTGTAAATAACGTCTCTACTCTTCCCTGTGGAAGGCTGCTTCTCCTGGTCTCAGCATCCCTTAGTTGCTTGTAGTTCACTGTGTAGGGTTGCCACCTTGTAGACTTTCTCCTATCCAATTTGGCATGTCTCTTTGGTGTTTTCCTTCTTCACCTCATGTTCAGGCAGTCATACTGCTGAGTTTTTATGGGTAGAGGTTCTTTTCTAAATATAATTTTTATTTATTACAATTTATTCATTTTGTATCTCAGCTGTTAGCCCCACTCACATCCCCTCCCAATCCCACCCTCCCTCTGTTCCTCTCTCATGCCCTCCCATCCCCCTTCCCCAGTCCACTGACAGTGGAGGTCCTCCTCCCCTTCCATCTGACCCTAGCCAATCGGGTCTCATCAGGATTGTCTTTCATAGTCTTCCTCTATGTCTTGGTTAGGCTGCCACCCCCCCCCTCCCAGGATTGAGTGATCAAAGAGCCAGCCAATGAGTTCATGTCACAGACAGCCACAATGACACTCCCTTACTAGGGAGCACATTTGGAGGCTGAGCTGCCACATCTGCTTCTATGCAGGGATTCTAGGTTTTCTCCAGGAATGGTCCTTGGTTGGACTATCAGTCTCAGAAAAGACCCCAAGACCGAGATATTTTGGTTTTGTTGTTCTTCTTGTGGAACTTAGGTGAAAATAATGAACAAGACAGGAGCCTACCACAGAGGGTGTAGCTTCTTACATTCCTAGCAGATACAGTCTCACAGCAAACTTCCTCATTCTCCTGCTCTCGCACTATCTCAGCTACTTTAATAGGCTTTTCTGATTTTTAACTGTCACAGAAGTATGTAGGACTCTATTGTTGAGAAGCAGATAAAGTCCTTAGTGAATGTATATTATTGATATGAGCATAGCCATATTGAGGACATGAGGGCAGTAAGAACTGACAAAGCTTTTTCTGTGAGGTCTAGAGAAAACTGTGAAGCTCTCTTGTCCAAGTACAAGTGTATGAAAAGACTAGCGACTAACTGTAGCTTCTTTCTCTTTGATGAGTATAGCCCAAGACTGCTCCTCTACATAGACCTCCCATAGACCAGCTAAAGACTCCTCAGTGCTTTAAAGTGCACCTAGTTCTAGGTGGGTGTTTATTAGCTATGCTCAAACAGATCAAACATGGCTCACCTAATGGTAACTTTTCTTTTTTTTTTAATTTTATTTTTTTCTTATCAGTTACATTTTATTAACTCTGTATCCCAGCCATGTCCCGATCCCTCACTCCTTCCCAGTCCCTCCCTCCCTCCCTCATCTCCACCGTGCCCCTTTCCAAGTCCACTGATAGGGGGGACCTCCTCCCCATTCATCTGATCCTGTTTTATCAGGTATCTTCAGGACTGGCTGCAAAGCTCTCCTCTGTGGCCTAACAGGACTGCTCCTCCCTTCGGGGGTGGGGAGGCCAAAGAGCCAGTCATTGAGTTCCTGTTAGAAATAGCCCTTGTTCCCTCACTATGGGAAACCAATTGGTTACTGAGCTACCACAGGCTACATCTGAGCAGAGGTTCTAGGTTATATCCATACATGGTCCTTGGTTGAATGTCAGTCTCAGAAAAGACCCTGTGCCCAGATATATTTGGTCCTTGTGGAGCTCCTATCCTTTCCCCATCATACTAACTCCCCTTCTTTCATATGATTCCCTGTACTCTGCCGAAGGTTTGGTCATGAGTCTTTGCTTTGAAAACACTGCTAGTTAGAGTCTTTCAAATGCGCTCAGTAGACTCCTGTCATAAGTTCAATGCACATCCCATCTGTCTTTCTAAATGAGGATTGATCATCTTACCCCATGTCTGCTCTCTTGATTATCTTTTTTAGGTGTACAGATTTCATTATGTTTATTATATCTTATAGGTCTATATAAGTGAGTATATACCGTGTTTGTCTTTCTCCTTCTGGGATATTTCACTCAGGATGATCTTTTCTAGATCCCACCATTTGCCTGCAAATTTCATGATTTCCTCCTTTTTGATTGCTGAGTAGTATTCCATTGTGTAAAAATACCACAATTTCTGTATCCATTCCTCCGTTGATGGACATCTGGGTTGTTTCCAGGTTCTGGCTATTACAAATAAAGCTGCTATAAACATGGTTGAGCAAATACCCCTTTTGTGTACTTGAGCAAAGTTTGGGTATATACCTAGCAGTGGTATAGCTGGGTCTTGAGGAAACACTATTCCTAATTGTCTTAGAAAGCGCCAGATAGATTTTCAGAGTAGTTGTACCAGTTTACATTCCCACCAGCAGTGAAGGAGGCTTCCCCTTTCTCCACAACCTCTCCAGCATGTGTTGTCACTTGAGTTTTTCATCTTGGCCATTCTGATGGGTGTAAGGTATTATCTCAGGGTCATTTTGATTTGCATTTCCCTGATGGCTAATGAGGATGAGCATTTCTTCAAGTGTTTCTCTGTCATTCGATATTCCTCTGTCGAGAATTCTCTGTTTAGCTCTGTTCTCCATTTTTTAATTGGATTACTTGGTTTGCTGCTTTTCAGCTTCTTTAGTTCTTTGTATATACTCGATATTAGTCCTCTGTCAGATAAAGGGTTAGTGAAGATTCTTTCCCAATCTGTAGGCAGCCGTTTTGTTTTGATGACATTGTCCTTTTCTTTACAGAAGCTTTTCAGTTTCATGAGGTCCCATTTATTAACTTTTCTATATGCATGTTCGTTCTTTCTTTACTTTCTTCCAGCCTTGATCAGGTTTCCAGGTCCAAGGCATGTACTCTGTAAGGGTTTTTGCTTGTTTTTTTTTTTTTTAATACAGACAATATGATGTATCTATTATCTATCTACCTACCTATCTATCTATCTATCTATCTATCTATCTATCTATCTATCTATCTATCTATCTACTTACATCATGTATATTTCTATCTGTACAGACATATTTTGAGGCTCAACTATATAGTTAATTGTTTTAGTTTTAGTCTAAAGGAGTTTTTTGAGTACTAGTTAATATTATCTCCCCATAATGGAGCACAGCATGATACTCAGCCCCACTCTCCGTGTGTTTAATCCTGCCAAGTACATAAAAAGTGAGGAAAGTAAAAGTGTGACTAAGGACTATATAATACATTTTCACAATCTATTTCTATCTTATAATAAAAGTAACACAAATCTGCTAGAGTGTGACACGGTAGAATTATAGTTAGGAGTTCCTGGCCATTGTCAAATTGGGGTTATTGTTCACAATGGAGATTATCAATACAGCATTGTAACTTACCTACACTTAATGAAAATCAGTACTTCATAAATATGTTAAATTTTATTAATTTATGAGTTAACCAAATACATAACAATCCTGTTCTTATATTAAAATACTGTTATTCCCTAATAATACATATAAAATATAACTACATACTTAAAATTAATGTTTTATCCTTATTCAGAAGTATTTATCAGTTTAATATATTTAAGTTATAAAATTATTTTATTCTTATATGTTTAGTGTCTATCTAGAAATGTATGTGACTAGGAAAATAGGAAAGAAACACACATGGCCCTATGATTGATTTCCATGTTACCATAAGGATACGAATCTGTGTGAATATGGACACTATTTAACATGTAACAGTGGTTCAATTGACCATTATTCTAATTAACATCAACCACTAAGTTCTTTCTTGTGTCTATTTCTTATCATCATTGTTATTGTATACTCCATCATAACAGTCAATGAGAAAATTTTGAAAACTACTTAAAATATTTATGTAAATCCATTCTTCACTTTTTTCTTCTTTCTCTCATGCTTTCATTTTCCGTCATAACAGCTTACCAGTTATCAAGTAACTGATTTCTGCCAAAAACAAATTATGATTTTATAAGAAGAATCTCTTGAATATCTTGCTATTGGAACATAGTACACAGTTGACAGCATTACCTAATGAGAATGATCATGTGATTGGGATATAGTATGTAGCTAGTAGCATGATCAAGAAGGGTCACATAATTGGGACTTGGTACAGATCTGGTAGCACCAAGGACTTGACACAGAGCTATGACTTCCTGTGGGCAGGTGGTCACTAGGAGAGGGTCTCTACTAGTTAATGCTGGTAAATTCTGATTACTTCATGTATCACTTTCAGCTTCTTGTCCACAATATGGTAATGAACTCCTCTGCTACAGACTCCGAAGCTGTGGTGTCCTGTCCATGGGAATAAGTGACTATGCACTGATGCTGAACCAAACTAATAATTTGTGTTTTTTTTTAAGATTTGTTTTAAATCAGGTCTTTGATCATAATATCACAATGACATTTTTCTGATTTAATTTATTAATAAGTTATGTGAGTGCCAAAATAAATCAAGTATAAAAGAGTTGTGAAATGCAATGTGTTGTATTTTAGCCTTAGAACCATAAGATGCCCTGATTTCAATGGGTTTGATTTAAGGTTTTCTCCATTTAGTTTGATGTTGACTATAGGCTTGCTGTATATTGCTTTTACTTATGTTTAGGTATGTGCCTTATAGCCCTGATCTCTCTAAGACTTCAAAACATGTTTGGGTGTTGAAGTTTGTCACATGCTTTCTCTGCACCTAGGTAGATGGTCATGTGGTTTTTCTCCTTTAGTTTGTTTATATGGTAGATTACATTGATAGATTCTTGTATGTTGAACCGCCCATGCATGCCTGGGATGAAGCCTACTTGGTCATGGTGGATGATATCTTTAATGTGTTCTTGGATTCAGTTAACAAGTCTTTTATTGGGTATTTTTGTATCAATGTTCATAAGAGAGATAGGTCTGAAGTTCTTTTTCTTCATTGGGTCTTTGTGTGATTTAGGTATCAAGGTGACCTTGGTCTTATAGAATGAGGTTGATAATGTTCCTTCTGTTTCTATTTTGTGGAATAGTTTGAAGAGTATTGGTGTTAGCTCTTCTTTGAAGGTCTGGTAGAATTCTGTACTGAAACCATCTGGCCCTGGGATTTTTTTTTTTTGTAATGGAAAATTTTGATGACAGCTTCTATTTCCTTAACGGATATAAGACTATTTAATTTATTTACCTGATCTTGTTTCAGCTTTGATAAATAGAACCTATCAAGAAAATTGTACATTTCATTTATATTTTCCAATTTTATTGCATATAGGCTTTTGAAGTAAGACTTAATGATTCTTTGGATTTCCTTAGTGTCTGTTTTTATGTTCCCTTTTCATTTCAGAGTTGTTGATTTGGATAGTGTCCCTCTGCCTTTTAGTTAGTTTGGCTAAGAGTTTGCCTATCTTGTTGATTTTTTCAAAGAACCACCACTCAGTTTCTTTGATTTTTTTGAATTGTTCTCTTCATTTCTAATGTACTGATTTCAGACCTGAGTTTGATTATTTCTAGCCTTCTACTCCCCTTTGGTGTTCCTGCTTCTTTTTTGTGTAGTGCTTTCAGGTGTACCATTAAGTTGCTCAGTCTCTCTTTATCTCTGCAACATAGTTCCTAGTTAGAGCAATAAAACAACTAAAGCTGATCAACGGGATAGAAATCAGAATGGAAGAAGTCAAGGTATAACTATTCACTGATGATATACGATAGTAAACATGAGTAACCCCAAACATTATATCAGAGAACTCCTTCAGCTGATGAAGACCTTCAGCAAAGTGGCTGAATACAAAATTAATTCAAAAAATTCTGAAGTCCTCCTATATATAAAAGACAAACAGGCTGAGAAAGAAATTAGAGAAACAATACTCTTCACAATAGCCATAAGAAGATAAAGTGTAATGCTAACCAATGAAGGTAAAGACCTGTATGAAAAAAAAAATCTTCAAGTCTCTGAAGAATGAAATTAAAGAAGATATCAGAAGATGGAAATATATCTCATGCTCATGGATTGGTAGGATTAAAATAGTGAAAATGGATATCATACCAAAAGAAATCTACAGATTCAATGCAATTCCCATCAAAACACCAACACAATTTTTTTTACATACCTTTAAAGAACAATTCACAATTTCATATGGAAAAACAAAATCCCCAGGATTGCCAAAATAATCCTGTACAACAACAGATCATCTAAAGGTAACTCCATCTCTGGTCTCAAGCTGTACTACAGAGCAGCAGTAATAAAAACTGCATTGCACTGGCAAATAAACCGATTGGTGAATCAATGGAATCGAATAGAAGACCCAGAAATATGCCCACATACCTGTGGAAATTTAATTTTTGACAAAGAAGCCAAAACCATACAATCGAATAATAGAAGGCATCTTCAACAAATCGTGCTGGTCTAACTGGACATCTACATGTAGAAAATGCAAATAGTCTGCAGGGCAGAGCTTTTCAGAGGTCCTCTGTGTCAGGCTCCTGACTTATTCCCTCTTTTCTCCTTCTTCTGATGTCCAGCCTCTTTGTTTTTCTGGATAAGGAATTGAGCATTTTAGCCAGAGTCCTCCCTCTTCATTAGTTTCTTTAGGTGTACAGATTTTAGTAGGTTTATGGTATATTATATGTCTATTTGAGTGAGTATATACCGTGTGCATCTTTCTGCTTCTGGGATAGCTCACTCAGGATGATCTTTTCCAGATCCCACCATTTACCTGCAAATTTCATGATTTCCTTGTTTTTTATTGCTGAGTAATATTCCATTGTGTAGATATATCACAATTTGTGCATCCATTCCTCCACTGAGGAGCATCTGGGCTTTTTCCAGCTTCTGGCTATTACAAATAAGGCTGCTACAAACATGGTTGAGCAAATGTCATTATTGTGTACTTGAGAATCTTTTGGATATATGCCTAGGAGTGGTATAGCTGGATAGTCTGCCCTGCAGACTATCAATGCAGATGTTGAGACTTACGAGCAACCTTTGGGCAGACTGCAGGGAATCTTATGAAAGAAGTGGAAAACAGTAAGATCTGGAGAGGACAGGAACTCCACAAGGAGAACAACAGAATCAAAAATTCTGAGCAAAGGGGTCTTTCCTGAGACTGATACTCCAACCAAGGACTATGCATGGAGATAACCTAAGACCCCTGCACAGATGTAGCCCATGGAAGTTCAGTATCCAAGTGTGTTCCATTGTAATAGGAACAGGAACTCTCTCTGACATGAATTAATTGGCCTGCTCTTTAATTACCTACCCCTGAGGGGGAAGCAGCATTACCTGGTCACAGAAGAAGATAATTGCAGCCACTCCTAATGAGACCTAATTGACTAGGATAAGAAGGAAGGAAAAGAAGACCTCCCCATCAGTAAACTTAGATAGGGACATGCATGCAAAGGGTGGAGGAAGGGAGGGATTGGGACAGGAGGAAGGAGGGAACCACAAGGGGGATACAAAGTGAATAAAGTGTAATTAATAAAGAAAAAAAAGGAAAATGCAAATAGACCCAAATTTATCTCACTGAGTAAAGTTAAAGTCCACGTTGATCAAGGACTTCAACATAAAACCAGACACAACTGAATCTGTTAGAAAAAAAAAAATCGGGAAGGACCTTGACCTCATTGGAACAGGAGCCAACTTCCTGAACAGAACACCAACAGCAAAGGCTCTAAGATCAATAATCAATAAATGGGACCTCATGAAACTGAAAACTTCTGTAAAGCAAAGGACACTGTCAACAGAACAAAAAGACAGCTTTACAGACTGGGAAAGGATCTTGACCAATCATACGTCTGACAGAGGGCTAGTATCCAGAATATATAAAGAACTCAAGAAGTTAAACAACAACCAACAAAGTAATCCAATTAGAAATGGGGTACAGAGTTAAACACAGAATTCTCAACAGGGTAATATGGAATGGCAGAGCAACATTTAAGAAATGTTTAATGTCCTTATTCAATCAGGAAGTGCAAATCAACCTGACCCTGAGATTTCAGCTGACACCCATTAGAATGGCTCAAATCAAAAACTCAAGGGATGATGC
Source organism: Psammomys obesus (assembly GCF_907164565.1). Classification (NCBI taxonomy): domain Eukaryota; kingdom Metazoa; phylum Chordata; class Mammalia; order Rodentia; family Muridae; genus Psammomys; species Psammomys obesus. The sequence goes on along the minus strand of NW_026585797.1, from coordinate 1,939,626 downwards.
ATGCTGAAGAGGTTGTGGAGAATGGGGAACCCTTCTCCACAGATGAAAATGTAATATTGTACAACCACTTTGGAAATCATTCTGGAGCTTTCTCAGAGAATTAAGAATAGCTGTCTCTTGACCCAGCTATACCAAAAGAGGCCCCACCATTCAATAAGAACATTTGCTCAACTATGTTCATAGCAGCTATATTTTTATAGACAGAATCTGGAAAAAAAAAAAAACAACCAGATGTCCCTCAATGGAGAAATGGATACAGAAATTGTGATACATTTACACAATGAAATACTACTTAGCAATTAAAAACAAGGAAATATTGAAATTTGCAGGCAAATGGTGTGATCTAGAAAAGATCATGCTGTGTGAGGCAACCCAGAACCAGAAAGACAGATATGGTATAAGACACATATAAGTCAAGATATCCTCACTTATAAGTGGATATTATCCATATAATAGTGAATAAACATACTAAAATATATAGTCCTAAAGAAGCTAAACAACAAGGAGGACTTAGGGAAAATACTTAATCTTCATTCAAAAGGTCAAACAGTCATCCGAAGTAGTAGACAACAAGTAATAGGACAAGAGCCTTCCACAGAGGACCTCTGAAAGACTCTACTCATCAGGGTATTGACGGAGATACTGAGACTCATAACCAAACTTTGAGCAGATTGTTGGAAACTTAATGGAAGTAGAGGGAGATAGAAAGAACTGGAGGGGACAGAAACTCCTCAAGAACAACAGATCCAAAAAAGTTTGGCCCATTTTTCCTGCAGAGACACATACTTCAACCATCAAATGGACCCCTGTTCAGAAAAAGCCCACAGATTGTTCAGTTTCCCAATAGGTTCCTTAGTAAACATGAATGCAGTGGCTGGCTCTTTGATCACCTCCCCCTGGGGGGTTGTGCAGCCTTGCTAGGCCACAGAGGAAGATGATGCAGCCAGCTTTGATGAGACCTGATTAGCTAGGGTCAGAGAGAAGTGGAGGAGGCCCTTCCATATTAGTGGACTAGGGAAAAGGCATGGGGAGAGAAAAAGAAGGGAGTGGGACTGGGAAGAGATGAGGGAGGGGGCTGCAGTGGGGATATAACTTGAATAAATTGTAATAAATAGAAAAAACATAAGATGCTGGATACATTTTTTTAAAAAGTATTTTCAGCTACCCAGTGGTGACACAAATCTTGAATTGCAACACTGGAGAGGCAGTTGCAGGTGGATCTCTGAGTTTGAGGTGAGCCTGGTCTACATAGGGAGTTACAGGACAGCCATGGCTACACAAAGAAACTCTGACTCAAAAATCATAAATATAGATATATATTATAAAATTATTTTTATATTATATTATATGCAATTACATTTATCATATTATATTTAATTACATATTATATAATATTACTTATATTATATAATTACATACATATGCAATTATGTTATATATAATTATATAATTGCATACATATAATTACATACATATGTAATATATGTATGTAATTATATGTTATATGTAATTATATGTTAAAACATATGTAATTATATGTTATATATAATTACATATGTATATAATTTGAGAATTTTGAGTAAACTTTACTTCTCCAGCTTGTATTTGATAGTGATTTTCAAAAGAACTCTATGCCTCAGTTTGGTCAATTTGGAAAAGGAGAAAATATTAATACCCACTTCATCAGGTTTTATACAGATTTTATTAATTAATATGATTTATATACTTAGAAGGGAGGGCATATTTGTTTGACAGTTTTGAGATGTATATTTTATAAGTTTCACAAAAGCCAGCCATCTTATTTTTTTCTCTATTAAATTAGTAAATAATTCTACTGTTCAATGAGAGAAACATAGACCTATCTCCCATCTTAAATATGACAAGACATCCTAAACAAAAAGTGGGGTTTTAAGCTCAGTTCAGAATAACAAAGCAATTTTGGGTTGGCATCTTCCATCACTGAACTCATAGGTTTAATTAAGAAATAAAAGAAAAACAAACAACAGCAACAAAAACCAACTCATGGGTTCATCTAAGAAGTCAGTTATCAAGATGCAGGGTAGATATTCTTCATTTCATGACAGCTTTTGTTAGAGGACTCTCATTGTGTTAACCCAGGAGGGTGCCTTCCTTCCCCTCTACCCCTAACTTGAAGCATTCTGGAGGGAGGCTCCTTACTACCTCACAAAGAGCTAGACTACTATGTCTAAATATTTTTGGATATGCAGTCCATGGATGCAGTCCATGGGGAAAGTATTGTCTAGTAGAAAGTATGCAAATCCTGACACCAAAAAAAAGAAATGTGTTTTTGACATATTTTCTTTAGTTATCATATCGACAAGATTTCATGGCTGTAGTTCCATATTATATAGAGAAGGAACTGATTCCAAGTAGAAATGTTGATACCTACAAGCTATCCATCCCTCATTTTTCACTATGTTCCTTAAGGCTTAACTGTAGAAGTTGTAATATATATATGTTGTCAATGCAAACCCCACAGTTCTCTGCATTTTGGCCAGTTGTGGGTTTTTATCCTTGTTGAAGATTTGTTGTTGTTGTTTTGTTTTGTTTTTTAGTGCTTGTCTCCATCTGCTGCAGCAAAACTTCAATGAGGGGTGAAAATTATACTATCTATGGATATAAAAATAAAGATTCAGGATGTATTTGGGAGTTATACAAACATATATATTTATATATATATATATATATATATATATATACATACATATATATTTATATATAGTATACATAATATAATATTACAGATGATGGTTTTCATAGAAGTTAAAGAGATATGGGAGATGTTTTAAGGGGAACAATGTGAGTGGTGAAATGATGAACTTTTCAAATAATAAAATATTTTTTAATCAAATTTTAAGTTCGTAGGAAGGATCAGAGGAATGTGAGGTTTAGAACTTGCAGACAAATTTATCTTTCATTTAATAATTTTTTCTGATGTAATTTACAGTTTGCCTACTACATTGTAGGGGTACACCTGGCTTTCAGTATTCTTACTCTGAAAGGAAATATTCCTGGCAAAGGTCATCACTTTTTATTCAGATAACCATGTCACAGGTAGCGAGAAAATTCTTATGTAAATTATCCATTTGTAGGGAATGTACATTCTGACCATTAACTGACAAATTTCTGAATTAAACAGATCTAGCAAAATAGGATTGAAATGAAACTGAACAATAATTATAAAGACTGATTAAGCTGTCACTTGAAAATTGGGAATAGCACTACCTCAAGATGCCCTACCATTCAACAAGGACATTTGCTCAACTATGGTCATATCAGCTTTAGTTGTAATAGCCAGAATCAGTAAACATCCTAGGTACACCTCCACTAAGGCATACCTCCACTGATATACACCTCCACTGAGGTATATCTAGTGGAGGTAGAAATTGTGGCATATTTACACAATGGAATACTACTCAGCTTTTAAAAACCAAGATTTTTTTCTGTAGCCCAGAAAAAGAAAGACAGGTTTGGTATACATTCACTTATAAGTGGATATTAGACATATAATATAGAATAAACATACCAAAATCTCTACTGCTAAAGAACCTAAACAAGTAGGAAGGCCCTAGGGAAGATGCTTAATCCTCATTTGGAAGGGCAAACTAGATGGACATCAGAAGCAGGAGAAAACAGAGAACAGGACAGGAGCCTACCACAGAGGGCCTTTGAAAGACTCTACTCATCTGGGTATCAAAGCAGATGCTGAGACTCATAGCCAAACTTGGACAGAGTACATGAAATTTTATAGAAGAATGGGGAGATAGAAAGACCAGTGGGGGTGGGGATTGGAGAGATGGCTGAGAGGTTAAAAGCACTGACTGTTCTTCCAGAGGTCCTGAGTTCAATTCCCGTCAACCACAAGATAATGATTTTCTGGAGTACAGGTGTACCTGCAGAAAGATAATAAATAAATAAATCTTAAAAAAGGAAAAGAAAAAAAAAAGACCTGTAGGGAACAAAAAATCTGAGCCCTGCAAAGACTGATACTCCAACCAAGGACCATGCACGGCAGTAACCTAGAACCCCTACACACATATAATCCATAGCCAGCCTCTAAGTGGGTTCCCTAGTAAGGGGAACAGGGACTGTCTCTGACATAACCTCGATGGCTGACTCTTGATCACCTCCTCCTGGAGGGTGCAGCCTTACCAGGCCACAGAGGAAAAAAATACAACCAGTCCTGATGAGATCTGATGGGCTAGGGTCAGGTAGAAGGGGAGGAGGACATCACCTATCAATGGACTAGGGGAGGGGAATAGAGAAAGAAGAGAGAGGGAGGGTAGGACTGGGAGAAGATGTGGGAGGGAGACACAGACAAGATACAAAGTGAATAAATTTTAATAAGTAATAAAAATAGAAAAAATAGTGTTAAATCACATTTTTCATGTACCAATGAATGCAGAAGCCTATTCTTACAAAGCCAAATTGTTTTTAACATATATTTTATGGTGGAATAATTCATAATTTGGCTGCTTTGTGCTTATTCCAACAAAGTTATCTTTGATTATGATAGTTTAAAACTTATACTAGATCCTCAGATATTTTTACTATTGTCACCACTGGGTTATTTAAACAAATAATTATATAATAAAATTTACACTGAGCATGATATCTGAAGTGAATATCATGCTTTGCTTGCTTCAAGTATGCTTTCATTAGAAAAAAACTAGATAGTTGACAATAATATTTCTTCCTCATAATTTTTTAAAGGAAATTCTGCTTGGAGTTTCTTCTAGTTTCTCTTTAATCAAAGAGTTGGCTGCTCATATAATGTGAATAGGCAAAATTCAATTTTATATTAAAAATGAAAAGCATTAATGAAACACTAATGGTCACTAAAACCTCCAATTCCTCTTAGACTTGCTTTTGCAAAATTAACATGTAGACATAGAATTATGTAAACAGTCTCTTTGTTGGCATTTGAAATACTAAGACATTAATTTAAATTGATAAAAAGCATCAGACATTGTAAGACTGTGAAGTTAAACTGTTTCACATTAATTAGTTGTAAAATACTGATATTTTCAAAATGGAGACATAAATTTTATGTATAATATGAATCAGCAGCAAAAACTGTTTCTATTCCATCTCTAACTGAATTTTCTCTTCTCAGCACTAAATATTTACTCTTTTACTAATACTGAAAAAATGCTAAGAATGTGAACAGCTTTCTTCAGCCTTAGTTTTCAGAGGACAAAACAGGAAGCCATCTCAAATGCTCTGAGTAGATCCATCTTTGTGTTCTGAGGACAATGCCTTCAAAATCCACCTGCTGGAAGTCGGTGGTGTATGCGAAGGGATGTCATGGCTATTTGAGAACTGTTGAATACAGAACAGAGGCTTTTCCTGCCCTCAAGCTCACCACTCTGGTTTGTCTGACTCATTACATGCCAAAACTTTTGATTGATGTGCTCACTTCAGTCACGGGTAATTTTAACTCCTATATTAAGTAGCGGCTGCTTCCACTCCATTATAGTTCTTTGCATGGGGCAAACCAGAGCTCAAGTCCTGTCTATATTGAGTTGACCCAGAGTCGTAGTGTGCTTTTGTTTGGGTTTAAGTAGGAGGCAAGCTAATAGTTCTAAACTAGCAAACTTGTACAATCTCAGCTTTTCTTAATTGTGGGGATCCCTGTGGTAAAGGGCTTTTCAGTGCTACCACACCTCTCTTTAGGAGTTCAAGCCAGTCAGAAATGACAAAGGTATTCTCAATACCCAGAATTGCTTTTGAAATGTTAGAGATTTACAGATATTAATGCAACCTAACCAACTTTTGCACTTCATTTTTACTCCTATTGTTTGTTAGCATTTGTGGAAGTTTTTGTGTCTTAATTGTAATTTTTGGTTTTGTATCTCAACATTTGCGGACGTTTAGGTGGCACAACACATTTGGGTAAGCAGCATTTTAAAGTATACATTCTATACACAATAAATAAAAAAAAGAAAAAAAGAGAAAACTAATCCAAATAGGTAGTTGATGACTTACATTTCCATTAAATGCCAGGATCAATAATTACATTAACCTTTATGGAAAAATGATATAAAAGGCACATAATCAGTAAAATTGCAGAGTTAAATTAAAATTTAATACAAACAATTCAATTAACAAAATAACTTTGATTATACCATATTTGATTTTAAAATTAAAATAGTAAATGTGATAATGACATTTATTACAATCATATTAAAGCACAAAGTAGGGCTTATGTTAGCATACAGCCCTTGCCCAAAATGACTTTGACAAGTCTTTGGGGGAGGAAAGAAGGATTGTTCCCTTCTCTTTTAGTATGTTTTCTTATGGCAGATCATAAAGAATGTAGAATCTGTTCAATATAGCAATACTCTTGAAAGAAACTGTGTAAAGCATATAACCCAAGATTTCATCCACAGGTGAACAAGAAAACATAACAGAAAAGTGGTGAACAAAATCAGTATATTATAACTTTTTTAGGAAATTAAAAACTAAAAGCTCTAATTCAGACATTTCTGTGCTGTTTTTCTAATAAAGGTTGATACTAGTCCACAGAAACTCCATGCCAAACTGAATTACTTCCAAGGCTAACCCTATACCAAATAAAATGTAACTTTACTTTAACCAAATAAAATGTAACTGCATGTAGAATGAATGATGGTTAATATTGTAATGTTTTAACTACTTGCATTCTTAAATCTGATTGCACAGTTCAAGTGTACAGGAGGCTTTAAAGTAATTAAATTATAGGCTAGCCAAACAACTAACATAAAGTAAGTGGATTTTCTGTGTGAAAATTTGTATTTTGTATATTTAAGGTTTTATTACCCAGAAAGGTATTGATATAAGTTTTTAGATAACTAATTTGTTTATTATTGTCTGAAAATAAAAACTTAAAGGAAAGGGTAAGTAACAAATTAAGGATGAGTCATATACAGTTTATAAGAAATTCTTATCAATAAAGTTTCATCTAAACATAGCCATGTCCATTCATATTCTTACTTCTTATGTCCTCTTTCACATTATTAAAGCAGAGTTGGCTGAAACAGAAATGATCATCAGTGAAGCTTGAAATATATAATATCTAACATTCTACATAGGATGTTTGCCAAAACATAATTTAAAATAAATACTTAGTGGTTAAAGATAAAGACCATTTAACACAAGTTTTAAATGTTTTGCAGATTTTTAAAAACTTTTTTTCTGGTATTTTTTTTTTAATTTAAGTCTGCTACATCACATTTTTTTTGTATTTTTAAAATATAATGTAAACTATATACCATAAGGTTACAGAGTTAAGTTATTTAAGAGTAATTAATTTTTATATTACAATTGCATCCAACATTCCAAGCAGATTCAATATTTACAAATTTCTTTTTTAAATCCAGTTATCTTTCAGAGGGGAATCACTTTCTAACTTGTGTCATCTTGAACCAAAGTAAAGCTATTATAAACAAGTTATGTGTTTGTTGTAGCATTGCTTCAAATTGGTGACTATCAGTGAGAGCTGGAACAGTAGTAGAAGTCGCTTACAGGTATCCGGAAAGAAGAGGTAAATCTTTAAATATAGCTTTCAAGAATAACACGTATGCACTTGTTCATATGTTGCACCATATATGTTATGAGGATAAATGAAGGGTTTAAAGGTTACATTCCCGGTTTTTATTAGTTAATTTTCCTTTCATTCTAAAGCAAGATAAATCAACATTTAAACTTTATTTTTTTTATTATTTATTCTGGTTTTCCAATGGGTGAACACAGCCATAAAAATGCCACAGCTTTCCCTCCAATGAGGCAAAGCATCCATGGAATTATAGCTCAATTAAGGAACTGGAAAGACTCAAGTTCTCAGCAAAGTCCACACAATGGGTGGCCAAACAAGATATGAATGTGTCTGGAAGGAGCTTACTTCTTTCTTTTAAATAAGCCATCAGTTAAACAGACATTGCTTTCTGGTACCTCCAAGTCAAAGGGCTATGGCATGTCATTTCCTTTGATTAAACATCGTAAGCATTTAATGACTTCTTAGGATATTTGACATTTACACAGAAAATGTTGATTATAACATCAGATGGAAAATATAAATACAAGAGAAAAAGATATGAAGATAAGAAAAGAAAGAAAAAAGAAAAGAAAAATACTTTTGTTGGAAAAATGACACTAGACATAAGAAACTCCATATGATGTAAGAAGAAAGATTCAAGGTTGTCAACTGAGATCTTTAAAATTATCCTGAACGTTTGATAACTGATTTTAAATTTTATTCTAAGCCATTGACTCCTTCCTTGTGGGTCTAGAAAATGATGTGACATCAAGTATTAAATTTCTGAACTGTTTCATATGGGTAACCAGATCAATGTCGTCCTAACGTCCTAGCAAAGTACCAAGTATATTTTGCTGCTGGAATCAGTGCACAATGTGACTATGAAGATCTCCGATGACAACGTTAAGGACCAAGAATTAGAGTCACAGGGAACAAGCAAGTTGACAGTCTTTGAAGACTATTATTATTATTATTATTATTATTATTATTTATTTCTGTAATGTTAACAACATAAAACACTTAGTTCATAAAGGACTTGAAAATAATTTTAGTAGGGAACCCTGTATTTCATATATAAATGTATCTCTCAACATTCCTAGACTATCATTATTTTTTTAATTTTTTTTTATTAATTACACTTTATTCATTTTGTATCCCCCATAAGCCCCTCCCTCCTCCCCTCCCGATCCCACCCTCCCTCCCCTTTCTGCATGCATGCCACTCCCCAAGTCCACTGATAGGGGAGGTTCTCCTCTCCTTTCTGATCTTAGTCTATCAGTTCTCATCAAAATTGGCTGCATTGTCCTCTACCGTGACCTCATTCTTATTTAACCTAAATATTTTGAATTGCAACAAGGTTCAGTGTGGTTTATGGAATGTGCCAATAATTACAGATGAGAAAAGTGTTGTGTTACTTCTTAAGATAACATCATATTTTACTCCTCCTCATAAAATGTTGATCCTGAAGAGCCTTTTCCTTGAGGATGAAAATTATCAAACTGAACTGTTTCATGCATTATATACTAATATGTATAATCATATGTATATACAGTCATCATATGGAAACACCTTTCTATACAAATAACAAGTGTATTATGGACAAAAACAATAAATTCCTTGAAAAATGATAGGGACTATGTAGGCTTATTTAAAGAGCAAATTTAAACATATTGATGATAAATAGATGTAAATCATTCATTGTTTATTTTTTTAACAATTTTACTTTCACAACACAGATTATAGATTTTTAAAACATTATAGATTTTTGAAACAACATGAGAAAAAATGTATTTTTAAAATCTATGTTGTGAAACCAGAAAAAACATATCATAGTAATTATATTATGTAAAGTAAAATCATGCTAATGAAAGTAAATATATACTTTATGATCAGAAAGTTTCCTATTTGCTTCTATATTATCAACAGTGCAAAGAAGAATTAAAATTATGATGATACTTTTAAAATGTTAATAATTATCCCTGAATGTAAAAAGTCCAAAGTAGTATAAAAAAGTGGACCTAACAATAAGTTTTTTAACAAGTAATTACAAAAATTAAAAAAAAGATAGAAAAATTCCCATACATTTTTATATCATATTGTACACAAGGAACCTGACCTGTGAAATTCAAGAAATTTAGTTATAAGTTTAGTTAAACTTCAAAGTCTTAATCCTGTGCTAAAGAACATTATTAAATTTCACAGGAGGAAGTACAAAATCCACTTAGCCTGTTACTAATCTCTTAAAATTCTTCCAGTGAACACTGATAAAGATATAAAATCTGGGATTATCTGATATTCTTTCCTCTATACTTCTTATATTCTTCTTATTGATTAAGCCCTGCAATGATTGAAATACCCAGAAATACAAGTCAAGCATTCATAAATGCTAAACATCTTTGACATTAAAAGGAAAAACTGATATCAAATCTTCACATTCTCTCAAATATTAAAAAGTAAATAATTTCCTCAATAAAAATAGTAATGCAGATTTGAGTGGAAAAAGTAGTCCATTTCAAGCTTCAGTAATTTAAAAAGTACAGTACTAAATATTTTGTAAAGTAAAATTGAATAGTTGCATAAAGTTTTCTGTACCTTATCAAAATAACAGGCAAGAGCTGACTTGAATAATTAATTTTTTGACATTTTGGGTCATATACATTATAGCAAGATGTTTGTTGTGTGCTGTTCGCTTATCAGTTACTTTTTGTATTATTTGACCATAATAAGTTATGAAATTCCAAGAAGTTATCTACTGAAATGCAATAAAAGTCAATTCACTGTACTACAAATAAATCAGTTAAATATCTTTCAGCCAAGCAAAGGAGAACTTCTCTTTCTTAACATTATCATATCAAACCATTTTCTGTATGTCTCTATTTGGATGTTTGTGATTTCTTCAAAACTCTTTAATTTCTTTGTGTGTGAGAGAGACGTTCCTGTTCAAATATATATAGTTTTGAATGAAATAAAGTCATAGCAAAAGTATATATATATATATATATATATATATATATATATATATATATATATATATAAAATCAGCCAGCTTTATTTTCTTCTTGTAAGATACACACATGACTGCATGACTGATGAGGCTTAACCTTCAATATCTGAAGAAATGATAAAAAAGGCAGTCATTGCTGATGATTCCTAATAGCAAGTAAATATTGTAAGTAGTAAAAAAGTTCATTCATAACTGCCATATATACATTAGCATTTGCATTTATGTAATTAAGATAACAAGTATAATTAATAAATTGAGGAAAGCCTCCAGTTAGCTCTATCACGTATAATTTAATTCATTCATTCACATCAAGCAATTTGAAAGATGCAATTAAAAGGTTAAAAGGCAAAGGTTTTGTTTAGACTGTACTCCCCTATGCCTCCGATCTTTTGCTTTGATCTTGCTAGATAACATCATTTGGACTAAGAATGTAAATCAGATGTCACTGGTGATCGATTCAGCACAGTTGCAGAACAGAACGCAACCATGGAGATTCCAGGTGTGTGTATGTGTGAGATGGTTCTGGGCTACTGTCAATGCCATTTCTGCTCAGTTATTCTCTGCTCACTAACTTTAGGTTCTGACTACTTGTTGCTTCGTTCTCCTAGACAACTTTCATTTTCTTTTCTTATTTCAATACAGTTTCTATACAGAACCACCCAGTTCTCATTTTTGCCCCTTTGCCTATGAGTTTTGCTGTCTGGTACATTTCTTAACTCCAGAGCAACCTGGATCTGTCCACTTAAACCTTCTAGTCAGAAATGCGGTACAACTTTCTATTACTGAATCACAGGCTTTTTAATAACATTTATTCCACAGGCAATGTGTTAATGAATATAAGAAACAAACATAAGGAATGTGTAACACCTTTGGCTTATTTTCTTTGGACTACCTGCTGAGGCACATTCAAATGCAAAGGAAAAGAAAAGAAAAGAGAGAAAGAAAGAAAGGAAGGAAGGAAGGAAGAAAGAAAGAAAGAAAGAAAGAAAGAAAGAAAGAAAGAAAGAAAGAAAGAAAGAAAGAAAGAAAGAAAAGAAGGAAAAAAGAAAGTGAGGAAGAAAGAAAAAAAGGACAAGACTGTGTGCTTGGTCATAGACTGCTCTCTTCTGGCAGCACAGTGCCCCCTAAAGTTACTCTTTGAAAAAAATTCACAAGTCCTCAATGTGACTTGTTTTTATTAGTAATAAAATGGCCCTTTGATTTGTTCTTACAAAATAGATATACTCTCTATAAAATAAATCATAGTAGATAATCATAAAAGATGCTTATTTCAATAACTGGTTTAGTCACAAAGCATGGTATTTGAATTCAGTCCTTTAATTTTGAAAATAATAGTAGCAATGAAATATGCTGATGGTTGAAGGCTCAATGGACTGCTATTTTGAACTAAAAAATACTGGCTGCCAATAACATTTGACAGTTTTAGACTGCTGCTAGAATATAGTTGTAGGAAATATGCAGAATAATTTTTACAATGTAACCTTTAGCTTAATAAATTTTTCTTTGTAAGGGATAATTAACAAACAATCAAGAAATATGGAAAAATGTTAAAAGAATACACATTTAGAAGAAGTCTCATTTTATTTTAGCTATATTCTTAACTTTTATTTTTTATGTTGCAACACATGAATAAAACATCACATTAATGTTCTGAAGGTGGGAACAAGATGAACTTGATGAGTCAAAATAAGCCAGCTATGACATTTGTCTCTTTTATATGAAGTGATTTTTATTATAAAATTTTCTTTATAAAGAAAATTGCTTTTCAATTTTTTATCTATCAGAACAAACATTTAGCTTTATTTCAGCTCCTAAATATAATATAAAAATAACAGGTTGTCTGAAAGTGTTATAAGATACACAGTTTAAATATATTTGTCTAATTTGCCTTTTCGATTTCTTTAAAGACTGATTTCCTTACTTCTTACGGTAGAGCCTTATTTAAAATCCTGATACTAGACATTAAAAACAAGACTTTGAAAATAAATTCACTATTAATAATTTTTTCTTTGCTCTGAGTATACTCCTTTTGTTTAAGAATTGAAATAACTTGTTTGGAAGAGCAAAGCTATCAAACATCCACTCAGTTAATGTTGAAATGCTTCTTGAGGTTTTGAAATTTACTTGATGACATTTCCAGTAAGCTAAATGTTGTAATTTAATTTCAAAAATCATGGTTTTCACATGGTTCCAATATTTGATTGTGGTCAATACTGAAAAACAAAGCATCACAAACCAAAAGCAATTATATACTAGACACAATTATATACAAGCTAGGACACATTTTGCCAAAACACTTTACTTACTGATTGACAAGAATATTAACTCCCCATGACCTGAAGAAAATTTATGGCCAATGACTATAAAAATTTACATTTTCAAATATCACTTTACGAAATATTCAGTATTTCAAAAACTAAAAGCACATTAAAACTCATTTATTTCCAAATACCTTTTCCTTAAGTCAATATATGCCTGGACCCAGATACTCAAATTTGTTTCTGAGTCTTGCAAATAGAAATAAAAAAAGACTTGATAAGATGACTAGTTTCACTGTGGTTTCCATATATGACCTTGTTTAATTGTCCCAGAAGTTTGAAAATATATGTGACTTAAAAACAAACAAACAAACAAACAAACCTATAGGTACACTGAAATTTCTGAAAATGTATTTCACATTGTTTAAAACCTCCTCTCAAAGAAAATAATTTCTGCTTCATCTAACTGAGCAAAACCCGACAGGAACATTGCAGAATTGTGCTGACCTGTTGTTGTTCCAGACAAACAGGACATTTGCACACATTTTCCAGTCACTCTTCTTGTGTTCAGTTTACACATTTAGCTTTTTCTGGAAACCATTCGAACCTATTGTCTATCTGCCTATTGAAATAGAATTTCTTTTTTTTTTTTTTTTTTAGCCTCTCTTCACAACTTTATTTTATTTTATTTTTTTATTTTTATTTTTAGTTACATTTTGTTAACTCTGTGTCCCAGCTGTGTCCCGCTCCCTCATTCCCTCCCCAACCCCACACTCCCTCCCTGGATTTCTAAAAGGATTTCTTTTGGTGTACATATAACAGAGTGTAGAGGAAAAAAACAGAGTACTCAGTTTTAAAAGCTGCAATCTACATTAAAATTCACACTGTTGGTTAAGAGGGGAAAGTAAATGTAAACCCTAAAACGATAGAGCTGAACACGGTAATCTGTTCTGACAGTCCTAAGTATGTAGGTAAAAATTTTAGAACCAAGAACATTTGTAATATATTTTTGTTTATATAAAGTGATTTGGGGAGTGGCATGCATGCAGAAAGGGGAGGGAGGGTGGGATCGGGAGGGGAGGAGGAAGGGGCTTATGGGGGGATACAAAATGAATAAAGTGTAATTAATAAAAAAAAATTAAAAAAAGACAAAATAAATAAATAAATAAATAAAGTGATTTCATTGGAAGAAAAATATTGAAAACCATGCATTCCTACTCATTCATGTAAAAGTTCATCATAATTAGAATAAGCTTCCTGTTGTTGATACAGTCATTGAGACTTCTAACGGAAGTCACACTTCTCTCCTTGTGCTGTCTGCTCACACTTGGTTTGAATTCCTCTGACCTTCTCTGAGGGATACTTCTGGCTGACAAGGCTGGGTAAGTTTCCACAGCCCTGCATTCAGCCCACAGGACTCAATGTCAGGCCATAACCCACATTTGGATTTCTTTTGTTAAACCCTCAGATCTTTGATAGGTGGTTAACAGTTGGAGGTTTCTTTCATGTTCAAAATAATTCTACTCAGAGTAATTATAAATTATCCACTTTTTCCACGTTCGTCTTTTTAATGAATATGTAAATATATGTATATATATATATATATATATATATTTCATTAAATATTGCCTGTTTCAAAGAGAATATTTCCCGGGAGGTATAATAGAAATAAATACATCAACAGCATTTAAGAATTCAGGATGATTTTTAAGGACTGGGAGAAGCTACAAAGATGTTAGTGGAAGTGCCATCTATCTTGAGAACTGATCTGGAAAGCACTATTAAATGTAAATTAAATAATTAAAGTATTTGCATATGAAGTTCATAAATCTGTGGTATATTGTTATGACAAGTAAAGTCACTAGATTTCATAAATGAAATTAGTAATGCTGTATGTTATCTTGTAGGAGAGGAAAAATAAATATAAATATGCACTGTGTATATGTATTTGCATATTATGTATTTTATAATGAATGCTTTTCTTGCTCATTAATGAATATTTTCTTATCTTAGAAAGTACTTAAAGTTACATACACGTGAGAGAGAGCCAGAGAGCGAGAACTGTCACAGTATTCTTATATCGAATTAGAGAATTTTTTTTTAGCTATGATACTTTCAACTTACAATCCTTTCTTTAAAAATATTAAGCATGCAGGAAATACACTTACAGAAATATGCCATTGTTTAAAAATAATTGTATAATTATTTATTATTTATAAAAAATCATTTCATACTGCCAGATTTCAATCTTATCAGCAACTACCACTGTTGCTTCTTGGTCTGTGCTGATTACTCAAGGAGAAATCCTGCTTATTCTACATGAGTGTCATTATGTATTCTGAGGATTTTCTCTTTTCAAATGTAAAACCTTTTACCTATCTTGAATATTTTCTTTTTTGAAATAAGAAACTCTTATTGAAAAAGATATAAAAGTAATATAAATATGTAACTTTCTGAATTCATAAGCAAAACAAATTATTTTAAATAGTGTAACTGTCAATGTCTTCTAACCTACTATTCATGTTACCAGTACATAATGTCAAATGACAATAGGAAACCTGATGTGGGTAGTGCAAAAAAGCAGGTTGAATTTTCACTGGAAGAGGATGTGTATATACTAGCTGCATTTTCTATTGATGAAAATATTTGAACAGAGCACATTTAATGCAAATAAAATGTATTTTCATGGATCAAATAGTTTGTATTGTTTGACCTAAGACTATATCAACACCATCCATTAACTCTGGTCCATCTGTGAATTAATCACTTAGAATGATGTCTTACCATTACACAGAATTATGAATTGCCTAAAAAAAAATGTTTTCTGAAATTTAAACAGTTGAAATGTATGTTTTAACAAATCTAGATGATAAAAACACATGCTGAGTAGTCATGGATAAGATACGTGATTGTGCCTGACCCCTACTTCCAAGTATGAAGAGTATCTTTAAGTGTTCCCAGTGATCAGCTGATGGAAAAGTGATTCATTGTTATTTTTTTACCTTGGTGAGACACCTTTAAAATTAGCAAAATCCTTTCTTATAATTAGTTTCTATGAATAGTAACTCTCAATTAAAAATAGTTTTTCCTTGAAATATTACTTCACACTCATGATAAGAAGAATGTCCCTCCTTTTTCAGGCTTTAATGCCCAGGACTGCAGTGTGCAGAAGTTCATTTTGAAACATAGCAGATACTGTTTTTTGTTTTCTTTTCTTTGAATTATTTTATATTTAAGTATGTGTTTAGAAACTGCTCCTATATAATTTTTGAAGATAAAATGACTTATTTTGCTACATTCTTTTTATCTTACATTTTTTACTTAATTTAAAATTTGACATTTACATTGTTATATAAAGAATCTATATCACAAAGCCTTGTATATTAGACATAATAACACCTTTCTGCTTAAATTTTAGTAGGCTGTGTGTTTGCAAATCATAGCAAAAATATTTAAATAGGAAATATAGCCACTTTATTGAGATATTTTATATTTCTATGTTTTTAGAATTTTCATCCCTACTTTGATTTTGTTAGAATATGGTTACAATAAAATGTTTAGATTGTAAATTTATTATATTTATTATATAACTTAGATTATAAATGTATTTCTACCATAGTAAATACAATCTATTTTGGAAGATGTAAATAAGCCTTAAAATGTGGCATGGGTTTTAATATTTTACTTTTCCTAAATAGCATCTCACTTTTTATGAAAGGAGGACTTGGAGCACACTGTGCAATCAAGGATGACTTTGAAATTATGTTTCTACCAAATTGGCTGCAAATTAAGCTCCTCAGACTTCAGTCTGTAGCGAACAAGATTATAGATATCTTAGACCACAACTTGACATAAATGTGACACATATTTTTATAATTATATCAATAATTTTATCATTGTTTTGTGATTTGACTACAGGATTTTAATCTGAGTAGATCTCCATTATTTTACAGCAATCATAAAGCATAAGCTGCCTACATATGGCTCTGAGTCATTTTCACTCATTGAGAACATGAGCATCTCTCCATTTCTTACCACAACAATTAAAAAGGTCGTGCTAGAATGATTCGTAAGTTTGTAATAAATTTCAATTTATTACAGTGTAATATTAATCAGTGAATTAAAATGTAAGAATTTTTGGTATACCATTTTATAAAATTAATAATAATATATGTTATCAAATAACTTGTTGACAGAATGCTTTGTCAGTGAGATTATTGGTAAATCAGTATGTTTATCATAATATGTAGAATTTTAGTTTTTGTATCTTTGATTACTGGCAGTAACAATTTTACTTTAGCTATTATTGACTCCATATGATTTTTTAAATTTTTCACTTTATTCATTAATTTATATAATATTATTATGATATTATAAAGTAATTATTAATATTTATCATTTATTAAGTTTATTTTTAGGTAATTTTCCTGAGGTTTTAAATTTTCATGTCAGTGATTTTCTTGTAATTTTTAAAATATCATAAAGCTTACCACAATATTCAGTATGTGTGTGTGTGTGTGTGTGTGTGTGTGTGTGTGTGTGTGTGTGTGTGCCTGCTTACTTGAAAGAGCCTCTATGTTTCTCTTCAAAAGCCTTTCCCTGGCTGTCCAGTTGTTTTAGTTTTTGGTTTGGTGGTTGTTGTTGATGTTGTTTGACAGAGTTTGGCTTGGAACTGTATTTCAAACATGATGCTATGTCATGTGACTAAAAGACCTCAAGAATCCTTGTGTCTCTGCCCTTACTGAACAATCACATGTAAACACAGCCATTATGGCTTTTGCCCATGTGTACTAGGGAACAAACTCAAATCCTCATACTTTCATGCACTTCCTAAGCTATTTCAGCAGCCTCTCTCACACTCATTTTTAAACCTTTATAATACATTTTCTTTGTATTTGATTTTGTATTGTTATTCTATGCAATTAATATAATTTTATTTCTTATTAATATTTATGTATCTCTGCATTTTATAAGTACAAAACTTCATAGTATACATTCATAGAAGATTATTTATTTTATTTAAATGACTGAATTTGATTTTGCTCATTCTTACTTTCTCAAAAGAAGTATACCCTTTACCTTGACTACTTTTTGTCTTTTTTATCCCTCAGTAGGTGGTTTTCATTGACATAGACATCTCAGTCCCTATGTGAGTTCTCTAGTAAGGGGAGAAAAGACAGTCTCTGACATGAACTCAGTTGCCTACTCCTTGATCACTTCTCCATTTTGGGGCAACCTAGCCAGCCCACAGAGGAAGAGGATCCACAGAGTCCTGATGAGGCCTGATAGGCTGGAGTGAGACAGTAGAGGAGGAGGAGGACTTCTCCTAGCAGTGGACTGGGGGTTGCACATAATGGAGAAAGAGGTTAGGACTGTGAGGAGATGACAGAAAGGGCTACAACTGGGATAACACAGTGAATAAATATTAAAAAATAATAAAAAATTGTACTTTTCTAAACAGAGTAACAAAATATATTCAAATGGAATTTGTACTTATATTCTACTTGTATTTGTTC
The DNA here is from genome assembly GCF_907164565.1 of Psammomys obesus. Lineage (NCBI taxonomy): Eukaryota > Metazoa > Chordata > Mammalia > Rodentia > Muridae > Psammomys > Psammomys obesus. The sequence goes on along the minus strand of NW_026585797.1, from coordinate 1,921,311 downwards.
TGATTTTGTCAGAATAACTTTTTTTATATTTTCAAAGAATTACATACCTCCTAATCTAATTTAAAAGACATTATTAAAATTGAACATATCTATAATTGATCTTTTTTTATTATGGCTTTGCTAAGTTTAGTCTAAAGAGGTTTTGTGTAAGATTTAAAAATTTTACAGGTTTCAGACCATTTATTTCTTGTTAGGATAATGTTCACATCCAAATTTAGGTGATATTAATTCTACTATATATAAATAAAATGTGAAAAATCTCTATAAATGAAATTGCTAGAAATATATATGTGTGATACGTCTATCTACTATGTACTTTTATATTGTCTTCTGTCTACATACAGTGTCTACTAGTTACAGTACATATTCAAAATTCTGAAAATCTTTTCTGTCTTACATTTTTACATTTAACAGAATAAGTAAGGTATTATGATAAATTTATATTCAGAAAAACAGTATATTAAAACTATAGGTTGATAAATCCTCAAAGTTTACAGTTAATGCATTTGTTTTATAGTCACAAATATTGTTTAAAATAATTTCCCTAAATCATTATTAATTGTCACTATATATTCCTTTTGAATTTTGTGTAGTTCATAAAAAAGACTGCAAATATTCAATGTTGAATTTGAAATTTAGTTTTAAAAATCCTTTATTGTAGCTCAGTATCCAAGTGGGTTCCCTAGAAAGGGAAACAGGGACTGGTCTCTGACATGAATTCAGTGGCTGGCTCTTTGGCCTCAACACCCTTTCCCCCTGAGAGGGGAACAGCCTTGCCAGGCCACAGAGGAAGATAATGCAGACAGTAATGATGAAAGCTGATAAGCTAGGGTCATATGGTAGGGGAGGAGGACCTCTTTTTTCAGTGGACTTAGAGAGGGGCAGGGAGGAGATGAGGGAGGTAGGGTGGAATTGAGAGGGAATGAGGAAGGGGGTTACAACTGTGATACAAAGTAAATAAACTGTAATTAATATAAAAAATAAAAATTTAATTAAAAATCCTTCATTGTAGCTACGTAGTATTCTCTGTAGTATTTGTGATGGAAAATAATAGTGTAAATTGGGGCATAATCGTCAGTGAGCATAGTTTCTTATGTGAGTGGCAATTTGGAGATACAAGCTACTGGTGTTGTGTGAGCAGCTATGCAACTCATCAAGAAACAGCTGTGAGGAAATTTTCCATTTTGGTGTACTCCTCCCCCTGTTTCTAAATCACCTGCCATATTCTTAACAGAACCTCAAGTGCAAATGACCACTGGGGTTTTCCTTCTCGTTTGTGTAATATCAAAGTATGCTCTGGAATAAATCAGATGAGACCTGCATTGGTCAGTCCAAATTATCATCAAAAATATATAAGTCCAAAGTTGCCTGAAGCCAGCTCATGACTGTAGAATACAGATCTCTGACTTCCAGAATAGCACGTCAACATTAAAATTTACAGATGGCTTTTAATGTGCAGTTGTAGCTTCTGACTAGTGAGTAATTTGAAGTTAACTTGAATTTCTCTCTTCACTTTCTTAAATTCATAAACACATGAAAAGAGATTATCACTCCACTATCAAATCAATATCACTTATTAAGTGCATCATCTTTTTGGAAGTAATGTGTTTGAATGAACTTCCAATTACTAAAAGAGGAACAAAAAAGAAATATAGAAAACTGTATCTCAGATTCTAATAATTTGTGTGAAGAGGTAAAGATGACATAAACATGGTAAATATTATACTTTTAAGTCATGTATTTTTAGTTTTGATTTTATAATGTATTTATATGCATCACCTATGTGCCTGATGCCTGCAGAAGCCATAAAATGGAGTTAGATCTGTTGGAATTTCAGTTATAGATGGTTGTGAGCCATTATGTCAGGGTTTAGCACCAAACCTGGGTCTTTTGGGGGGCAGCAAGTGCTCTTAAATACTATACCAGTTCTCTAAACCATGGTAACCAATCTTTGAAAGATACAAGATGAGAAGCAAATTCACACATGTGAACTCACAAACAGTTTAAAACTACAGAAAAATCAGTCTGACTCACGAGATGTATGTCGCCAGTGCCTGGTGTGGTCTCTCCATACTTTGTCATACAATGCATGTGATGTACATTTACAATAAGAATTTAATGAAACTCAGTGAATAACAGATTTGGGTATATATGTTCAAACCTGGGAGGAAAATGTTCTGGAGAAGACATCATTGAGGACCTGTGGTTTAAGCTTGACTTTTTTCTTTCCTAAATTTCACATCTAGTTGATTTGTGAAAATTTTATGTGTACTAACAACGTATCACATTTTACATGGTTTCATTAGGTTTAACATTTCTGTCTCCTTAAACATCATTTCCTCATAATAAAATTTCTATAAATATTTGTTTCTAACTGTTATATATTTACTATATAACATTGTTATGGTTATGAATATCAAGGGCACAAAAGATCTGAGCAAGATTTTTCAAAATGAGCAGTTTTAAATAGGAATAAATGTAAGTATTTAAATTTGACATAAAACAGTGAAAGTAAGTTAGTTAGTTCTGAGCAATGGGTGAAGTCCAAATTGATGGCAGCCTGAGTCCAAACATAATGAGGTAAGTCTACAAAGCAAATTATACAAGAGAGATTGTATTTACTTCCTGACACACCTCCTGAAGCTCCTAGAGCCTGACTTTAATATTTAGAAAACAGTTCTATTCACCTATGAGAAGATCGTGTTGTTTCACCTTGGAATAATTTTGTTTTCCATTCACATAAATATTCTTGCAGAATACTTGTCATTCCCATTTTTTTTTGTATTTTATCTATTTTATTGGACTTCTATCTCCATTTGAACATTTATCCACACTAATCTCTTCTGACCCCCAACACTAGGAAAGAAAGTAAGAAGGTTAGAGTGGAAAAGGGCAGCATATGTCTCTGGCTACTTCTTGCTAGTTAGGTCATTAGGTTGCTTGGTGGAAGTCTAATCTTCATTTCAGGATATTTTCAACTTCTTCTCTTCAAAAAGCAGAAACAGCAAGCAGGAGAGGCGAAGGGAGCAGCACAGCCTCTTTCTTTGGAGCACCCCCTATTTTTTAATTTCAAACTCTATCAATCCAGATCATGGATGCTCTTAATTTTATTGTGATATTATATAAAGAATATAATTGAAGTGGTTCAACCTAAATGAAGAGGAAGAAGTGTTAATAAAATCAATTTTCTTTCAAGCATCAATGGACATCAAAACAAAATAAGATAAGGGCTTGTTAGCTAAAACCAACAAATGAAGAACCTGTTATTTCATTCACTTGTGAGTGTAAAAAATATCATATGATGGAAAATGGTCAATTTGCTTAGTAAAAACTCTTAAGTACTTTACAGTTTTATTGTTCATACTAACAGTAGCTTAGATATACGCATATATCTAGCAAGTATAGTAAAATGTTATGCTTTATTTTAATAAAATTAGCTGCAAAAATGTTCAAAAAATAATGAAGTTCAAATAATGAGGGGCAAAAATTAAAAACTGCATTCAGTCCACATAAATGTAGGAAAAGAACTTTAAAGTACAAGAATTAAAACATCAATAAAAGCAAGTTTCATATTCAAATCTATGTAACAAATGTAATTATAAATATATTAATATGCTAATAAGTATGAATGGATTTTACTTTAATATAAGCTTGCCCATTAGAGTCAAACACACTATTAGTTCATAGCAAATACAGTATCAAGCAAATGCAAATTCCTTTGCATTGTGCAATGCAAAGTAAGATATTAAATGAAAATATAAAATAAAATTAAATTGAATTAAATTATAAAACAGAAGGAAGTTTCAGTAGTAACCTAAAATACAACAAGCAAGGTTAGATACTCTATATTTAACTAAAACCAAGAAAGGTAAGTTACTTGATAAATAGAGGATAAAAAAGAAAAATAAAAATAATTTCAAATATGTAAGCATTAGATTGTGTGAACACCAATAAGACAATATATGTATTTAAAATATAGTAATAATAAATTTTATTTAGAATTTATTTTATACTGTTCCAAGCATATGACACTTGCTTGCAAATAAAAAAATAGTAAAGTATAAGAACACAACAAACTATGAGTGAAATCCAATATAACCACTCAATGAGACATTAAAAACGTGTTGAAAATAAATCTAATAATACAAAAGGACATGGCAGTATAAGAGAGAATATGATGGAATAAGATGTGATAAATTGAACGAATCAAGGTGTAAGTGTGAGTGCTACAGTTACTATGAGACATATACAGTTATTACAACTGGTACTTTATACATTTGTGCAATATATGCACTCAGGAGAGCAGCACTTGATATAGGTCTGAGATACATATGGGTAAAATGATCACTGATATCTATTTGTATGAAATGTATTTCAGTGAAGCATTGCCATATGAATAGAATAGTATCCAAATGAAACCATATCATTTGCTAATAAAACTATAAAAGCTGATTTAACAAAATAACTACACAAAGTTGTAAATGACAACGATATACAATCATAGGAAATTCTGAGATTTTGTTTTAAAAGTAGTGAAAGTTGAGGCTTCAAATATGACTCAACGGTTACCAGCACAGACTACATTACAAGAGGTGCCAGATTTGTTTTCCTGCAACCATATGCAACTCATGATTATCTGTAACTGTAGTTACAGGAGGTCTAATGTTCTTTCTCACCTTTATAGACACCAACGCATACATAATGCATATACTAACATACAGGCAAAACACTTTCATACATACTTTTTATTTATTTTTTAAGAATCCTGATTTACTTTTTATTAATTTACATCCTGGTTGTAGCCCCATTCCTCCCCCCCTCCTCAGTCTTACTATCCTCTCTTTCCCCCTTTCCCCTTGCATATTCCTCAGAAAAGGGCGACCCTTTCCCACCCACCCCAGCTTTTCAAGTTGCCTCAGGACTGAGCAAGTGCTCTTCCCCTGTGTCCTAGTAGGGCAGTCCCACCAGGGGAAAGTGATCAAAATTCTGGCAAGTGATGCAGTCTCCACTTCCCTTACCAGAGGACCCACATGAAATCTAAGCTGTCTCTCTGCTACATCTTTGTAGTTGGCCTACATTTAGTTCATGCATGGTCCTGATAGAGGAATTACATGTATACATGTAAAAATATTTTAATGGCAGTGTAAATTAAAATAGTGTAATTGAATACTCCATTCAATTTGATGATTGACAATACATAGGCAAGAAGAAATGGCTATGAAACAGTGGTGTTCAAATTTGCAATATTCATGCTCAAAATTACTGCTTAAATATTTAACAAATAGCTAAGTTTATAAAGGAGTAATATTAATTGTGATATTAACCTAACAATTGTCTTTAAAAACAGGCAAAATATCCTACTGTATTAGCTATCTAAACCAACTATATTTTTCCAATTTTTTAAATTTTTTAATATTAGTTACACTTGGTTAAATTTGTATCCCTGCTGTATCCTGCTCCCTCTTTCCCTCCCAATCCCACCCTCTCTCCTTCATCTCCTCCTTGCCCCATTCCAAGTCCACTGATAGGGGAGGAACTCCTCCCCTTTCATCTGATTCTGGTTTATCAAGTATCTTCAGGAATGGCTGCAAAATCCTCCTCTGTGGCTTAGCAGGGCTGCTCCTCCCTTGGGGTGGAGGAAGGTCAAAGAGCCCTCCATTGAGTTCATGTCAGAAACAGTCCCTGTTCCTCTTATTAGGGTAAGCACTTGGATACTGAGCTATCAAGGGCTACATCTGAGTAGAGGTTTTAGGTTATATCCATACATGGTCCTTGTTTGGAGAAACAGTCTCATAGAAGACCCTGTGCCCAGATATATTTGGTCCTTGTGGAGCTCCTGTCCTCTCCAGGTCATATTAATTCTCCCTCCCCTTTTTTTATGATTCCCTGCACTCTGCCAAAGGTTTGGTTATGAGTCTTAATATCTGTTTTGATACACTGCTAGGTAGAGTCTTTCAGAGACCCCCTGTGGTAGGCTCCTGTCCTGTTATTTGTTTGTTCCTACATCCAATGTACATCCCATTTGTCTAAGTGAGGACTAATCATCTTACCAGCTATACAACTGCTAGGCATATATCCAAAAGATGCTCAAGTACACAACAAGGACATTTGCTCAACCGTGTTTGTAGCAGCTTTATTCCTAATAGCCAGAACCTGGAAACAACCCAGATGTCCCTCAGTTTTGGAATGGATACAGAAATTATGGTACTTTTACACAATGGATTACTACTCAGCAATTAAAAATAAGGAAATCATAAAATTTGCAGGCAAATGGTGGGACCTAGAAACAATCATCCTGAGTGAGGTATTCCAAAAGCAGAAAGACACACACGGTATATACTCACTTATATAGACCTATAAGATAGGATAAACATAATGAAATCTATACACCTAAAGAAGATAAACAAGAAAGAGGACCCAGGGTAAGATGTCTAAGCCAATTGTAGTATTTTACTAACAGTTTAATTTATTACACTGAGCAGTAAATATTTATATTTTATTCCTCTTCATCTTTTCATTATATATTGCTCATTCTTTATTATTTTAATATGTTTCTCATCACAAAAGTACTTTACATTTTTTAACATTTGGAAATGACCCTTAAAATCACTTATTTTACAGTGTTCACTCCTGTGCTTGTGCTTCAACACTGTCATATTTCCATCTTGAACTTTGAAGACTACATGGGTGGAAGTTATTTTTAGTTTCTTATTCAAAGTCTGGACCTTTATAAATTTCTTTCTTACATTGTGCTTGGTTCTTCTCTGATTTCCTTTAATCTTAAATATTTACTGATTATAAACAATGCATTTACCCAAAGTGGAACATGAAGTAGTTGAATAGTTGAATGCCAGGAAATGTGGATATAAGTTCAAAAATAAGAAAAAAATGTTTAATTTTTGACAGTTTCAAATCATAAAAATTAGAGTAAATTATTGGTTAGTTATTGATTATATTTAAAAAATTTATATATATTAAAAAATTTAAAAACTGTATTCTCAAAGAGTATGTTGTTTAGATAGTAAAAGATATAAGGGTCATTAATGTTCATATTTAGCAAACAATAGACTATGTTGGTGACATTTAGGAACAGACAAGAATAGAAATTACTTTTCTAGATACTTTAGATATTGAAGAGTTATTCTAAAGTATTTAAGTATAGTTTCTTTATATCCAATGTAAAGTCCATTGTAGTAGCAAATTCTTCTCAGTCCACAGAATTCTGGTTATGCTGACCAAGAGCTGACTTGATGAATATAGGTAGCATCCATGTTCTTTGATGTGATGTTTATCCAGCAAAATTCCTTCAACAGGAAAGAATTTTGTTAAATGTACAACTATAAATTATAATAAGGGAGAGCACAAAAAAGAAAACTAAGAGAAAAATAACCCCAGTTTAAAGTACTAGAGTTTGGGACAAGACATTCACCTTATTCTTTAAAATGTGGTAATTTTTAAGGTTTTCACTGAAAGACTACCATTGGAGACCATGTATTTACCTCACATTTCTCATAGTTTCATGTTGGGGTGACCTTTTTGTAAACGGTGTGAAGGTTGCCTTTGTATGCCCAAATGCTGATTTCTGTATCAACAGAGATCTGATAACAGGTCAGATTTTTGGTATTGTTATGCATTAGATTTTGTAAACACTCCCTCTAACAACTTCTGATTGGTTTAATAAAAAGTTGAAAGGTCTATAGCAAAGGCAGCAGAGACAGGAGTAACTTCTGGGCAGAGATAAGGACTTATGAAAGAATCAGGTGTGGGAGAGCTATCAGACAGATGGGAAGGAAGAAACAGTACTGAGGAGAGGTAACAAGCCATGTGACAAAACAAACGTAGATTAGTATGAATATAGATTAGTTTATACTATCTCTTGACTTAAGAGATAGTTGGGGAACAAGCCTAAGGTTGTCATGTCATATTCAGGAGCTGGTGTCCCAAAGACAGTGGAGGAATAGGTTAAGTGTTTCAGAGTGACCTAGAGATATAAGAATTTGAATGAATAATTTGATCTGAGGACTTCAGAATATAAATACTTTACTTACACAGTAGTTTCTTAAATGTCTAAATTCTTCAATCAACTCTGGTGTGAAGACATAATCTCTAAACTGTTAGACTTCTTATAAAATTAACAGGAGATGTCAAGGAGTCAAGTGATATTGTGTAAGGAAAAACAGGGCTTCTGAAAATTACTACCCAAGGTAATGGGTACAGATATAAATCTATATCTTTCATTCTACATCCTCGCCATACATATTTTATGAGTTCATGTCTGCGTGCAACACATGGTACATAAGCATATGCACACTGAGAAGCAGATGTACATAATACTATAATGCAAACCAAAAGATCAGAAACCTACTTTTCTCTGACTTACTTTGTTCCATTCACTCCAAATCTGGATAAACATTGGGGACATTTTAGGATAAAAACAAATACTGTTTTCCACAGGGGAAACAAACAGAAATAAGAAAGTCCATTCTGAATACTGATATTAATCTATAGCAAAGATTGCTGCAGAATGGTGAGTGCCTCCAGCCAAAACAGACTCAAAGATCACTGTTAAAACTTTGGTGGGATCTAGAAAAGATCATGCTGAGTGAGGTATCCTAGAATCAGGTAGACACAAATGGTATATGCTCAATTATAAGTTGATATTAGACATATTAATATAGGATATCATACTAAAATCTGTACACCTAAAGAAGCTAAGCAATAAGGAGGACCCTGGGTAAGATGCTCAATCTTCATTCACAAAGACAAAGAGGATGGACATCGGAAAAGAGAGAAAACAGGGAACAAAACAGGAGCCTATCACAGAAGGCCTCTGAAAGATTCTACCCAATAGGGTATCAAAGCATATGCTGAGACTCATAGCCAAACTTCGGGCAGAGTGCAGGGAATTTTATGAAAGAAGGGAGGGATAGAAAGACCTGGAGAGGACAGGAGCTCCACAAGGAGAACAACAGAACCAAACAATCTGGGCTCAGGGGTCTTTTCTGAGACTGATACTCCAAACAAAGACCATGCATGGAAAAAAAAAAGGCCATAAACAGCAAGATCTGGCAGGAGGGTTATGACAAAAATGCAAACCTTTAAAATACAGTAGATAATTTGAAATTGAAAAGGAAGAAGATGCTCTTGAAAACAGAACACCCAAAGTAAATTAGAATTGATGGCATATAAATGTAATATCATGGAAATTAATGCTACCTTGGGCTACCTTGACCAAAACCCATGAAAACAAACATATGCTACTGGAGAAAAATACAATGATTCTAAAATGTCAAAATAGGACTCCCAGACTTTGTTAATATGAGTCACAGAAACAAATGCATTACAAGTGCTTCATAAAGTAAAATATCCAACCAAAGAACATCACTATTTGTAGAATATGTACGACAATCAAATTAACTATGTGGTGTGGGAGGGACCCTCAAGAGGACCTATAATTTCAAACAATATGGTTTCATCAGTGTGAAACATGAAATCTCTGTAGATGCATGTATGAACTTCTGGGGGCAACGAGAAATAGTGTCAGAATGACCACCACCGCCAGCAGAACGCACGGGGAACCTGTTCAAGCCAACTGAGAGGAGCGAGATTGCACAGGAAAGCCACAGAAACAACGAAACTCTCTAAGTAATAAATCCAAGTTGTTTTTCAACACAGCATGATTGTGTTATTAAAGAAGTACACAGACTTCCTTGCAGACAGAAATGAGAAGATTCACCGAAAGCCATCACGTTATAGTTTTTCAATCTTTTGAGGAGAAACAGACTCAGCAAACTTCTTCAGAAAGGAGCTTTGGATGGCAGTGAGCCTACAAATGAAAATATAAATTATATAAAGAATAAATTATGAATTATACATATTTTATTTTGATTAACTTAGCACATTGTAATGTGTATTCTAATGTAATATATTCAGTGTCACCTAAAGCATAAGTGAAAGAGGAGGTCACAGTGCTGGGTGGGGTGTCAGGCAGAGACTGTGCACATCTTTGCCATTCATTTATGTTTTTCTTAGACACTACGAGTAATGCTTTTTCTTTCATCCTCAGTTGAGCTGATCATTTTAAGATTCAGCTCTCATTTTGGCTTTGAAGTTTTCTTTCCTACTTTAATTACCTTTGATGGTAGAGTAAGATTCTTTTGCACAGAAGAATTTATATACTTAGGTTAATATAGCATACTTTTAAAAGTGGAGAAAAATTAACAATCTTTTTGCTTGAAGCAGCATTTAAATTGTAAGAGCACATCACATTGACACGTGCTCAATAATAACATTTAGCAGCTTTTAAACCATTTGGGAAGTGCTCTCCCACCCCACCCACTTGCTCTTCAAGACAGCTGCCCCTTCCAGCTTATGTACCATTTTTTTCCTGATAGATTGATGTCTTTATTTAGGGAGTTGAAAAGAATCACTTCTAGTCATCAGCAGTTTCAGAAACTTGCCATTGAAGTGGGGATAAAGCCTGTTTAGAAGAAGGATGCCAACTTTCCATTCAGTATCACAGAGAAAGACATTTCCTTCTACAAAAATAGATCCCACAGTATAGCTAGAGGCTTACATTAGCCAGGGACCACAACTATAATACATGACATAAACAGATTTTTTTCATGTAAAAAAAGGTCACATGTAAAAAGGTTTTACATCAAGCAGTGTTAGTTGCCGCACACACACATATGCGCACACACACACACACACACACACACACACACACACACTCACTGTGTTGGCCCAAATCATATTTTCTTAGAGTATTACAGGATGGGGAAAACTGGGTATATAATTTTGTTTTCTATGATCTAATTGTCTTTAATGACATTAATTAAAAGTGATTTATAGCGAGGTAATAAAAATATGATCTTGCTTTATTGTATTGATCATGAATTGAAAAGACAAAGATTCCAAAAGTAACTAATATAGCAGAAGCTACATAAATACCACTAAAAAAATCACTGAAGTAATTAAAACCAGGGTGATGTCAGTAACTTACTTGTGTTTGTCAAGCTGTCTCTATATTGCACTTAGGTTACTCAATACTGAATCCTGTATGAATCTAAGCTAATCCAATACAAAGTTGCATATAAGACAGTATTCTCTATGAACCCAAGTATATATTGCAACTCCTGCTTTTTTCATCTCTTTGTGGACACTGAAGCTGTTGTTTGTAGTTTTTCTTACCTTTCTTTTTATTTCTATATTATATCCAGCATTAATAAAATATTTTATTGTATTCTTAGATTATTGTTTAATTTTCCTTATCATTTAATAGAAACAGACTTGCTTGTGAGTATTTAACATATTAGAATAACTTAATACAAGAATCAATTTCCCTGTGTATTGGACACAAATCTTGCTCACCAAACTAAGTAAGAAATATGATCTTTTATTCAAAAATTCAACTCAGAATGAAATATAGTATCTTCCTTCTATCAAATGTCCAAAACAGATTCTCAAAGAAAGGTAATTATCAACACCTATATTTCCGCCTATATCCAGGGCTATATCTCCATCCACAAAAATTTTCTTAACCTTTTAATCACAGACTGAGACAGAAATGCCCTTTCTTTCAAGGTGCCTGCACAAGCTGGCAGTCATGCTTCTTTCATGCTTTCTACACTTCAGTGTTTTTCCCGAGCTGCTTTTGTTCCTGATATATAAAGCTATACAGGTTCATTTTTCAAGCAAGTTTGAACCACACAGGTTTTACTCGGAGTCTTTAAGGCTGTCTCAAAGCCCTTGTCTTTGGGATGCTGGTTCCAGTTTACTAGGTGTGATGAGGATAGAACAAGACACATGGTATCATTTTGTCACATCAAAATATCAGTGCTTCCAGGTTTTAAACAAAACCAGGGCTCTTCTCCCGAGTACAATGTTGCTGTTCCCTTATAAGACCCCCCCTCATATAATTAGAACTGAGAAGGCAGTTTACTCATTAAGTGACTGCAGCCAGAAGGAGCAGAGCTAAGTGGCAAGGAAGATGTATGGTGTCTGCAAGCTCTCGACTTGTGAGAGGCTTTACCTCACTCCCTCAGTTGGAAGAGTCAAAGGATGATTCCAGATATCAAACATGGACCTTGGCATGTACATGTTCCTGCTCACATGAAAAAATATATAAGCACACATGCATACCATGCATACAGATGCACACATGAAAATGAAAAGAGAAAATAAAAAGAGAAATAAAAAATCTTAAAAATGTAAACAAAAATATACTCAGGTAGATAGAAATGATCAGGAGGGTTTGTAAATTTTTTCACAACTCTATTTAATCTTTGGGATATTACAATCAGCACAAGGACTTTATTTTTCAAGGTCATTCAGTTGTCACATCTTGATGACACAAGTAGCTATGACTTACAGCTGTGTTGTGGAATGCCATAGAGTTAAGGAAATATGGATAGAGAAACAACGACATCAGTAAGTGTGCCATGGTAAAATGTCACCAGATAACTCAGGTTGTGCTTTGAACTCCACAATGGTAGCTTTCTAACCAGGAGTAGTATTGAAGATTGAAGCTGGCACTTCATGTGAGCTTGGCAAACAGACTACCATTAAATATTATATCTATACCCTGGTTGGATAACTTTTAAAATGATATTTTTCATGATTGAATAAAATTCCTTAAATAAATAACACAATAAAATATAGGAATTAAATAATTTTGAATGAAGGTTGAGTATTTAATACATTTAAAATATTAAAACTGTTAAAGAAAAAAATTCAGTGCTTCACATTTCTCATTTGCAAAATAAGTGTAATTATCAGCAAATATGAGGGGTAAAGTTAGAATTCTTAAAAAGAATTTAAGCAGTATCAGTTATTGTCAACTATGAAGGATAGCACAGCACATTTATAGAGAACTAGAAGTCTTTTGCCAAGTACTGTTAATTAATTAAAACTTCATATGATAGATTTTAGAATGGGTAATTGTGAAGATTACATTTAGTATAACACTTTGCCATACCTAGTTACTTCTCTTGACCTCATAGTACAGAATCACTCTTTTCCGTTGCACTTTGCACTGTGCTTGTTTCCCTTCAGTTGACAACTGTCTCTCTCACCACACAGAATACAATTCACTGGAGCAAGATGCTCCAATTGTGTCTCTCATTCCTGGTGTAAACAAGTGGGCTAAAGCTTATTTAAAAAGTAAACAAAAGACAACTGAAATAATTTAATTAACTGTTTAGACTCCTTGGAATACAAATAAGAAATATATCTACTACTTCTTGTTTATAAAATTCACCAGCTGCTGAAAAAAAATCCAAGGATATTTGGGCTTTCCACTTATTGGATGCCACTAAGTTAACACTTAAATAAAGGCAAACAGGAAGATGTTACAACAGTATATAGGACTTAAGAGTGTTATTGTAACATTGAACTGCCAATAATTTCCTTATTGAATCTTTTCTCATTACATCAGCAGAATGAACACTCAAAAGGCAGAATCTGAAAGATTATAAGAGGTCTTGTCTCACACGATTCGGATTTTGACATGGTTTATCTTAAGTCTTCAGGCAATACATATTTTAGAAAATTGGCACACACTGTAATTGAAAAACAGATTGAATGTATCAGAAGGGAGAGAAGCTTTAGATGGGTTCACATGTCAGTAACGTTGATCAGTGCAACCAACAAAAAGAACAAGGAACCCAAATTGCTTCTAGAGAGATGATGAACATTTATAGTTGAGATTCATAGAAAGAAAGTTTACAGAGAGTGAATGCCACAGGCAGGACAGGAGTGCAGGCATTGGAAATGAGCAGTGTCATCAGCTATGAAACCATTGGCGCCAAAGATCAAGTTTGGCCTTGTTTGCTAACGTCAGTGACAGAAATATTCCACCATAGCCAAAGTCCACTTAGAAATTTACACTAATTAGATCTCCAAATTTATGAAATTTAGTTATTTGCCACTTCAAAATTATTACAAGCCTCTGCAACTGACCAGCTTGATAATCATTAGATCAGGAAAATATCAAGTTTGAGGGACCTACTAAAAATCCAAGTGAGAAAATGTTTAAGTTAAGAATAATGAATTCAGACTAATTAATTTGCTTTTTTTATTCTAGAGAAATACTGGCCTCTCCTACATTGAGAGGTATGTGATGTCTTCAGAACACAGTATTGACAAGGTTTATAATTCTAAAATGAGGTTAATGAATTATAAACCAAAAGCTGTAGATTTCAAATTGCCAGAGGAAGTACACACTGAATGTATAAACTTATTTAATGGAAAATAAATTCCTTTTGTAATTTTTCTTCTTTTTTTCCCTCTAGTGCCTCTTTGAAGTAAACCCTAGTCCTAAGATCGATATTTTATTTCATTCTTGCAGTTTCCTTTAATTCTCTGTTAAACTTGATTTTCTAAGGGATTTTGATGCTTTGTCATAGTATTATTTCAATGCACAAACAAACTAATAAGACATAAAAATGTCATTATTTTCATCAGCAATGGAGGAGGGTTCCCCTTTCTGTGCATCATCTCCAGCCTGTCACTTGAGTTTTTGATCTTAGCCATTCTGATGGGCATAAAGTAAAATCTTAGGGTCTTTTTGATTAGCATCTCCCTGATGACTAAGGATGTTGAGAAGTTCTTTAACTGTTTCTCTGCTATTTGATATTCCTCTATTGAGAATTCTGTTTAGCCCTGTTCCCCATTTTTAATTAGATTACTTATTTGTTTTTGTTTAATTTCTTGAGTTTTTATATATTCTGGATATATCTCTGTTGTATGTAGGGTTGGTGAGGATCCTTTCCCAGTCTGTAGGCTGTTGTTTTGTTCTGATAACAGTGTCCTTTGCTTTACAGAAGCTTTTCATTTTCATGAGGTCACATTTATTGATTGTTGGTTATAGAGCCTGTGCTGCTGGTGTTCCGTTCAGGAAGTGCCAATGAATTCAAGGCTCTTCCTCACTTTTTCTTCTAACAGGTTTTGTAGAACCAGTTGGAAATCAATCTGGCACTTTCTCAGACAGTTAAGAATAGTACTACCTCAAGATCCAGCAATACCACTCTTAGGCAAATATCCAAAATATGCTCAAGTATACAACAAGGACATTTGCTCATCCATGTTCATAGCAGCTCTATTTGTAATAGCTAAATCTGGAAACAATCAGTTGTCCCTCAGTGGAAGAATGAGACAGAAACTGGTACAATTACACAATGGACAACTACTCAGCAACTAAAAACAAGGAAATCATGAAATTTTCAGGCAAATGTGGTAACTAGAAAAGATCATCCTGAGTGAGGTTTGTCAGAAACAAAAAGACACACTTGCTATAGACTCATTTATAAGTGGATAATAGACATATAATATAGAATAATCATACCAAAAACTGTAGATCGAAAGAAGCTTAGCAAGTTCTAGGTTATCTCCATGAATGGTCCATGGTTAGAGTAGCAGTCTCAGAAAACACCACTGTGTCCAGATTTTTTGGTTCTGTTGCTCTCCTTGTGGAGATCCTGTCTGCTCCAGATCTATCTCCCTCTTTTTTAATAAGATTCTCTGCACTCCGCCCAAAGTTTGGCTATGAGTCTCAACATCTGCTTTGTTTTAATTTGAAGGGTAGAGTCTTTCAGAGGCCCTCTATGGTAGGCTCCTGTCCTGTTCTTTGTTTTCCCCCACTTCTGATGTCCATCGTCTTTGCCTTTCTGAATGAGGATTGTGTAACCCATGGCAGCTCAGTGTCCAAGTGGGTTTTCTAGTAAGGGGAAGAGGGACTGTCTCTGACATAAACTGATTGGTCTGCCCTTTGATCACCTCCCCATCATGGGGTGCAGCCTTACCAGGCCACAGAGGAAGACAGTCCAGCAGTTCTGATGAGACCTGATAGACTAGGATCAGATGGAAGGAGAGGAGGACCTCCCCCATCAGTAGACTAAGGAAAGGGTATGGGAGCAGAAGAGGGAGGGATGGTGGATTTGGGAGGAGTTTAGGGAGTGGCTATAGCTACGATACAAAGTGAGCAAACTGTAATAAATTTTAAAAAATTAAAGTCATTACTTATTTGGCTCTGGTTATATTAGCAAATACCCTGTATACACTTTTGGTGAGGCTTATCATACTTCTCAGAGCACATTATGATATTTAATTCCTGAATTCAATGGAAAATTCTATATCAGTTCAATATTTACATTTCTTTAAACCCTGATTTTAATTTTCCTAGATTACATGAACTCTTGATGTTTTAAGTGCTTAAGTAAGTATGGGTACATTTTAGCAACTTTCATGAAATCAGTGCTCTCTGATACAGAGTTTACACAACTGGTTGCATTAAAATGTTCTATTCATCAAGTTTTATAAGTAATTAAAAAATCTCTAACTTCTTCCCTTGATGAAAGGCATGTAGAATAGTTGGAAATTATTGGGGTGCACAGGATTTGTTTGATTATTCCTGATGCTGCACTTATCATACTACAATCTTCAGATAAATAAAATAGCGCTTCACTTCCCTTCACAACAAAGAGTATGCTCAAAGACAACAATGATGAGGGAATTTTGAAACTCTGCTAGATTCATATGTTAATGAACAGCTGTGATGTTTCCCAGACACATTACTAAAAAGAAGACAATTCCCAGGTTTTCTGTATAATCTAAGAACTTTTACAAAGGATTCAAACAAAAGCTGTAAGTAAAACTGTCAGTAGTTTCCACAAATATATCCTTATACCTTTGCAGTTCTGAGCTGTCACTCCACTAAATTTAGAAAACCCAAATGTTACAACAGTCTCTTAGTTTATTTAATATGTTTTTACCTTTAGAAAGAGTGAAGTTGCTAAATATGCAAAATTATTCAAAAGGCTGTGTTTCTTCATTATGCTCAAATGAAGGTAAAAATAAGAAATATCAAGAAAAAGTAATAACTGTTATCTTTACTTCCTCTGTGCAGCAAGGATGTCTGTGGATGAATCCACTGCTTCTGTAATCAGTAAACAGATACAGGGATGACCAAGGGTACTCAAAGGGCTTTCAAACACCCACTTTCAAAAACATATCGCCTGCCATCACTGATTTGAAAAGTTAGATGGGAGGCAAGACATATGTACATGAAATGTAAAATAACCACAAAAATTCAAAAATAGATACATTCTTGTAAATTTTTTTCTGTGACTAAGTCTTCCTGAAAATAACACCATGGATTTGAAAGCTCTCCCTTTTGTATGAATTTACACTAAATTTGCAATTTATAAACAACTATTAATGCTCCTATGCAACTATTAGTTCTGAGGGCATGGGCCACATTGCTTCTAGATGGTCAGGCTCTTAATATGGTTTGCAAGCATTCATTCACTCTGACAGTCACAGGGACAGGAGCTTCTCAGTGAAAGGCAATTCAAATCCTTTTCATTGTCTGTTCAGTCTGCTGTGCCATGAATATATGAATACATCCAAATGATATTATGTAAATCAAGTCTACCAAATGGCAGGTGCCATGAGAAGAGGAACACTTTCTCAAAAACTAAATATATCTGTATTTTATTTGAAAAAATAAAGATGTATGAAATGAAGTATAAATCTATAAATAATAGTCACTATACCACTGTAGTTTGCATCTATATACAACTGCTAGAGCCTGGAGAGATATGAAACATATCAATAGTGTAGTCAAGCCCTAACCTTAGCATTTTAGTTAAGTATCATGTTATTAGCCTTTCATAATTTGATCAAAATAAGTGTTATATTGTCTGCTCTTTAATTGTATGGAGAGCAGGTGTGAAAGAATTGAAGAAAACTAACTTCTTCATCAAATTTTATTTTTATTAAAACTTTGCAGAGGCCAATACCACCAGAGAGAGAACTTTAGTCATTTCGTTTGTTACTCTATCTGACTTAGCTTGTGAATATTATTCTCTTATTTTTAACTTACTGCTTTAACTATCATTCTACAAACACTGTGCACAGAAAACATTTCCATGTTAAAGGATATATCCTGGACCTCTGATTCTTCTTTGATTTTTATACATGCATGTGCCCTCAGGCGTCTTTGAACACACAAGCACTCACAGATTTTTCTAGCTGAAAGGAGAAGCTCCGATGAATAGTTCTCTGAACTACTTTATGAAAGCAAAATCCTTACTCCTCTTTATATGCCCAGTCAGCCTGCTTCATTCAATTCTTTAACATTTTTATCACTTGGAATATTTTAGTCATTTCATTAATACAGTGCATATGAGATATTTACTCCATTCTGATTACCTTTTTATATGTTTTAATTGAGTTTATTATTATAATTGTGTATATATGTACAAGTGCAATGCCTTCACATCTGTACAGATGTCCAGACTCAGTTTTCTCCTTCACTATAAGTTCTGAAGATTAAATTCAGGTTTTTAGGCACAGTAATTACTGAACCAACTATCCACCATTAACTTTTTTTTTGAAATTAGATAATTGTTTGGTATCATACATGTACAAAATGTAATTTCATAATATTCAGTCTTCACTTCCTTTTCTTTTCCTTTGTCCTTTCTGCTGAACCTCTTCCATCTCTCCATTAGTTTCCTATCACCTATGATATCTTTGTTTGTGTGTGTGACCCACTGACTTGGATTGGGATTGTTTGAATTAGCATACATGGGAGCTTCTTCAGTGGATCATTGGCAAAGTAACAATGGCAATATAACAGAGAAAATGTCTCCCCATATACCTATAGTCACCAAGTGCCTAGCTCCACACCTGGACAGATATTGATGGGTCAGCCTCCTGTAGGTCTTAAGCAGGAAATGACAGCGACTTAAGGTTCAAAGGTAATAGCCAAGCCATGTCCAGAAGATAGTATCCCAAAGCACTACTCCATATCTTCTGGTACTTTGTTCTTTATGTCTTCTTTATGTGATATCTTCTGAGGCTTGGAAGCAGTGGTAAAAATGTCTCATTAAGAGATAAGTACTTCAAAGATAGCGGTGACCAGGGCGCACCATTTCTGAGAGGCAAAGGATTGAAAACTCCTAAACTCCTAAAGTCAAAAAATCAACATTTTGCTTCCTGAAAGAGAGGGGACATCACTGGCAGAGAACATTTAGATTCAGGTCAGGCACGGATTTCTCTGGGAACAGAGAGGAGCATTTCTTTTATTCAGGTCTTCCTCCTCCTCCGGGGAGCCCACCCACAGCACCAATGACTCGGAGCACAGAACTCAATGTCTGGGGTCCAAGACAGGAGAGGCAGGGATCCTAGCTCCTCAACTGCAGCTGCCAGCTGTACCCGCCTGCTGAGTCCCAGTTCCATAATACCATCCTTCCTGGGTCTCACATATGCGAGCAGTAGTACCGACTTCACAGGGACTCCCAGCCAGTGAATGTACAGGACGCCCAATCCCTCAGTGGCAGATAACCAGCTGTACAGTCACCAAAATCGAGCAGACCTGCAAAACCACCCAGGTACACCAGAATCTGGGCCAACTAGGTCTGTGGACAACTTTTGGGGCTCCCCAGGACTTCCCAACAGGCACCTGGACACTCCAGTTCTACAGCTGCAGCTGGACTCCCTTGTTCAACAGCTGCAGCCCCACTGAGCTGACTGAGCTCAACCTGCCACATTTGACTCAGCGGGTCTAAACCAGCCAGTAGAGAACAGGAGAAACCCCTAGGCTTTACAATATGACCTGCTAGAGAGGGAGTGTGCCCTCAAGTGCCTACAGAACCCCAGATGCAGGGTGCTTTTAAGATAGCAGCCAGATACTAGCTCCCTCCCATCAACACATCCACTGAGGGTTTCTTGGGCCATTGAAGCCCCTGCTCTGTGGAACTACCAGTGGAGTTTAAGCAATAACTCCTGGAGCTCAGTTAGAGATGAATACCAGTAGCCTGTAGGCCACTGATGTATTCAGGGAATTTGCACCTGTGATCATCACCAGTGCTTGTGATACCTTTAGCACTTGCTACCCCTTCGGTGACTGCAAGGTGCCCCATCCCTCACACTGAAGGCCTGTACATTCTCTAGCACCCTGTTGTCAGGGCACACTTCCATGCACACGCATAGCACATGCTTGCTCACCTTTTCCTTCTGTGTTAGTGGACTTTCCTCCCACAGGTGCAGCTGAAACACCAATGCATACGCTGAAACCACTGGACTGTCTCATCTTCCTGAAGAATTCGCCAGACACCAGAAAGACAGTTCCAGTCTAACCAGCAGAATCCAGGTACAAAGGGTGAAGGTTACAGATAAGCAAATGGCCAGGGGTAGGCAAAGAACTCATCCAAAAAAATATCAGGACATCATGGCTTCACCAGCAACCCCGAAAATTAATGGATACTTCAATTCATCAGAAACACAGGAAAATGACTTTAAAGTTATGCTTATCCAGTTATTAGAAGCACATAAATAGGAAACAAACAAATATATCAGAGAAATACGTATACAAATGCAGACAGTTAAAGAGGAAACGAACAAATCTCTCAAAGAATTGTCCACCCAAGTGGAGGTGAAGAAAGAGGAAATGAACAAAGCTCTCAAAGAAATATAGGCAAATTTAGCCTAACAAATGGAGGCAGGCACAAGTAGAGATACAATTAGGCATACAGAGAGGAAATGAACAAAAAAATAGAGATCATAATAGAGAGACAGGAATTCATATTCAAACAGATGAAGGAAATGGTGCAAGGTATGAAAACAGAACTGTAATCAATAAAGAAAACACAAACTGAGAAAATCCTGGAGCTGGAGAACTTAGAGAAAAGTGCAGGAACCACAAAGGTAAGCATCACCAATAGAATACAAGACATGGAAGACAGAATCTCTGGTGCTGAAGATACACTCCCAGAAATTGATACTTCCCTCAAAGAAAAAGTAAAATTGCAAAAGTCCCAATCACAAAACATCCAAGAAATCAAGGACCATGAAAAGACAAAATCTAAAAATAACAGGAATTAATGAAAAGAATATTCGAGGCTCCAAGGTCCAGAAAATATTTTCAAGAAAAGTATAGAAGAAAAATTTCCCAACCTAAAAAAAGAGATGTCCACAAACATACAAGAGGCCTACAGAACACCAAATAAACTAGACCAGAAAAGAAGCTCCTCACACCACATCATAGTCAAAACACTAAATCTACAGAACAAAGAAAAGATATTAAAAGCAACGAGAGAAAAAGGCCAAATAACATATAAAGGTAGACCAATCATAATTACACCAGACTTCTCATCAGAAACTATGAAAGCCAGAAGGGCCTGGGCAGATGTCATGTAGAATTTAAGTAAAACAGATGCCATCCCAGATTACTATACCTAGCAAAGCTTTCAATCTACATAGAAGGAGAAAAAAATATCCCATGATAAAACTAAATTTAAGCAATATCTACACAGCAAGCCAGTCCTACAGAAGATACTAGAAGGAAAACTCCAATCCAACAAAACAATTATACCCAAAAAAAACATAAGATACAGATAATTTCCCAACAAAAATTAAAAGAAAAGTAGCAATGATTCACAGTAAAACCACCAACTCCACAATAAAAGTAACTAACTTTCATTGGTCACTATTATCTATCAACATCAATGAACTCAACTCTCCAATAAAAAGATACAGACTAACAGAATGGTTGTGGAAACAGGATCCAACATTCTGCTGCATCCAAGAAACACACTTATGAAACATAGATAAACACTTCTTCAAAGAAAAGGGCTGGAAAATGTTTTTCAAGCAAATGGACCCAGAAAACAAGCTGAAGTAGTGATCCTAATATCTAATAAAATAGGCTTTCAACAAAAATTAATCAAAAAAGATGAGGAGGGGCACTCCATTCTCATCAATAGAAAAATCCACAAAGAGGACATCATAGTTCTGAAAATCTATGCCCCCAATACAAGGGTGCCTATATTTGTAAATGAAACATTATTAAAGCTTAAACCACACATCGACCACAACACCTTAATAGTGGGAGACTTCAACACCCCACTCTCACCAAGGGATAGATCATATAGACAGAAGCCAAACAGGGAAATAAAGGCATTTACAGATGCCCTAATTCAAATGGACCTAACAGATGTCTACAGAACTTTTCACCCAAACTCAAAAGAATATAGCTTCTTTTCAGAACCTCATGGAACCTTCTCCAAAATAGACCATACAGTTGAACACAAAGCAAGCCTCAAGAGATACAAGAATATTTAAATAATCGCCTGTATTCTATCTGACCGCCATGGACTAAAGCTGGACATCAACAACAATGGAAACAGCATAAAGCCTACACGCACATGAAAACTGAACAACTTGATACTCAAAGACAGCTAGGTTAAGGAAGAAATGAAGAAAGAAATTAAAGACTTCCTAGAATTGAATGAAAATGAAGGTACAGCAACCTAAATTTATAGGACACAACAAAAGCAGTGCTAAGAAAAAAAAAAAAAAAAAAAAAAAAAGTCCTCCTGTATACCAAAGACAAAAGAGCCTAGAAAGAAATCAGGGAAACAACACTCTTCACAAATAGCCACTGATAACATAAAGTACCTTGGGGTGACTCTAACCAAGCAGGTGAAACACCTGTTTGAAATATACTTCAAGTCTCTGAAGAAAAAAATTGAAGAAGATATCAGAAGATAGGACGATCTCCAGTGCTCATGATTCGGTAGGATTAACATAGTGAAAATGGCCTTTCTTCCAAAAGCAATCTACAGATTCAATGTAATTCCCATCAAAATACCAAGACAATTCTTTACAGACATTGAGAGAAAAATTATTAACTTCATATGGAGAAACAAAAAACATAGAATTTCCAGTCCAATCCTGTACAACAACAGATCATCTGGAGGTATCTCTATCCCTGATCTCAAGCTGTATTACAGAGCACTAGTAATAAAAACTGTATGGTATTGGCATAGAAGCAAAAAGGTGGATCAATGGAACCAAAAAACAGATGACCCAGAAATAAACCTGCACTGCATACCTATAAATACTTGATTTTTGACAAAGAAGACAAAACCATTGGAAAAAAGACAGCATCTTCAACAAATGGTTCTGGTCCAACTGGATGTCTACATGCAGAAAAATGAAAATAGATCCATATTTATCACTCTGAACTAAACTAAAGTCCAAGTGGATCAAAGACCTCAATATAAAACCAGATACACTAAATGGGTTAGAAGAAAAAGTGTGGAAGAGCCTAGAACTCATTGGCACAGGAGACAACATCCTGAACAGAATACCAGCAGCACAGACTCTAAAGAGCAACAATCAAAAAATGGGTCGTCATGAAACTGAAAAGATTGTGTAAATCAAAGGACACTGTCTTCAGAACAAAATGACAGCCTACAGACTGCGAAAGATCTTCACCAACCCTATATCTGACAGAGGGCTGATATCCAGATTGTTTAAAGAATCAAGAAGTTAAAAAGCAATAAATTAAGCAATCCAATTAAAAATGGGGTATTTAGCTAAACAGAGAATTCTCTGTAGAAGAATATAGAATGGCAGAGAAACACTTAAAGAGATGCTCAATGTCCTTAGCCATAAGGGAGATGCAAATCAAAACTACCCTGAAATTTCACCCTACACCCATCAAAATGACTATGATCAAAAACACAAGTGACAACACATGCTGGAGAGGACATGGAGAACGGGGAACCCTCTTCCGTTGCTGGTGGGAATGTAAACTTGTACAACCACTTTGAAAATCAATCTGGTGCTTTCTTAAACAATTAGGAATACAGCTTCCTCAAGATCTAGCTATACTACTGCTGGACATATATCCAAAATATGTTCAAGTATACAATAAGGACATTTGCTCAACCATGCTTGTAGCAGCTTTATTCATAATAACCAGAAGCTGGAAACAACCCAGATGTCCATAAACTGAGGAATGGATACAGAAATACTGTGTTCATTTACACAATGGAACACTACTCAGCAATTAAAAACATAGTAATGGGAAGAGGGACTGCCTCTGACATAATCTGATTGGCCTGCTTGTTGATCACTTCCCCCTGAGGGGGAAGCAGCCTTACCAGGCCACAGTAGAGGACAATGCAGCCACTTTTGATGAGAACTGATAGACTAAGATCAGAAAGAAGAGGAGAACCTCCCCTATCAGTGGACTTGGGGAGTGGCATGCATGCAGAAAGGGGAAGGAGGGTGGGATCGGGAGGGGCTTATGGGGGGATACAAAATGAATAAAGTGTAATTAATAAAAAATTTAAAAAAAAAACAAGGGAATCATGAAATTTGCAGCTAAATGGTAGGATCTAGAAAAGATCATGCTGATTGAGGTATCTCTGAAGCAAAATGACATACATGGTATATACTCACTTATAGGTAGATACTAGACCTATAAAATAGGATAAACATACTAAAATCTGTACACCTAAAGAAGATAAACACAAAAGGGGTCCCAGGGTAAGATGATAAATCCTCACTTAGAAAGACAAATGGGATGGGCATTGGAAGTAGAAGAAAACAAATAACAGGACAGAGGCCAATACAGAGGGCCTCTGAACGACTCTACCAAGCAGTGTATCAAAGCAGATGCTGAGACTCATAACCAAACCTTCAGCAGAGTGAAGGGAATTATATGAAAGAAGGGGGATTTAGTAGACCTGAAGAGGACAGGAGCTCCACAAGGACCAAATATATATGGGCAGATGGGTCTTCTATGAGACCGTTTCTCCAACCAAGGACCATGTACTGATATAACCTAGAACCCCTGCTCCAATGTAGCCTATGGTAGCTCAGTATA
Organism: Psammomys obesus; assembly: GCF_907164565.1. Classification (NCBI taxonomy): domain Eukaryota; kingdom Metazoa; phylum Chordata; class Mammalia; order Rodentia; family Muridae; genus Psammomys; species Psammomys obesus. Next base: position 1,896,626 of record NW_026585797.1, on the reverse strand, counting down.
CAAGTGGGTACCTTAGTAAGGGCAACAAGGACTATTTCTGACATGAACTCAATGTCTGGCTCTTTGACCTCCTCCCCCACTGAGGGAGGAGCAGCCTTGTTAGACCACAGAGGAGGACATTGCAGCCAGTCCTGAAGATACCTGATATGCTATGGTCAGATGGAAGTGGAGGAGGACCGCCCCTATCAGTGGACTTAGAAAGGGTCAGGGAGGAGATGAGAGAGAGAGGGTGGGATTAGGAGGGAATGAGGGAGGGGGCTATGGTTGGGATACAAAGTAAATAGCCTGTGATTAATATAAAAAATAAAAATTAAAAAAGAAATAAGTACTTAGTTAATAAATTTTAAGTAATATTAAAAAATAAAAATTAATTAAAAATAATAAAAGAGATAAGTAGTCCATAATTCTTATTCTCATCACATTGAGAACTTATGTGTCTCTAAATTAATTATAATCTACTCTCTATTACTAAGGCTGAAATCAGAAGTAGTTTATAGGCATAAGCATAAATAATTAGAAAGTATATGACAGGCAAAACATATTTATTTTTAATTTTTTAAAATAATTTACTGTTTTTATTTTTATTTTAATATTTATTACAATTTATTCAGTTTGTACCCCAGCTATAGCCCCCTCCCTCATTCCCCACCAATCCATGCTCTCATGCTCAACTTTTTATATGACCCTTCTTAAGTCCAGTGATAGGGGAGGTCCTCCTCCCCTTTCATCTGACACTAGACTATTAGGTCTCATCAGGACTAGCTGCATTGTCTTTCTGTGAGGCCTGGTATGGCTGTTCCCCCTTCAGTGGGAGTTCATCAAAGAGCTAGTCACTGAGTTCATGTCAGAGAGAATCCCTGTTCACTTTACTAGGGAACCCACTTGGACACTGAGCTGCCATGGGTCACAATTGTGAAGGAGTTGTAGGTCATCTCCATGCATGGTCCTTGGGTGGAGTATAAGTCTCAGAAAAGACCCCTGGGACCAGATATTTTGGTTCTGTTGCTCTTCTTGTAGAGCTCCTGTCCCCTCTGGGTCTTTCTATCTCCCTCTTCTTTCATAAGATTCCCTGCATTCAACCCAAAGTTTGGCTATGAGTCTAAGCATCTGCTTTGATACACTACTGGGTTGAGTCTTTCAGAGGCACTTTGTGGTAGCTTCCTGTTTCGTTTCCTGTGTTCTACCTCTTCTGATGTCCATCCCATTTGCCTATCAGAATGTGGATTGTGTTTACTATGTTTAGGTATGTGCCTTGTATCCCTGATTTCTCCAGGAGTTTAAACATGAATGGGTGTTGGATTTTCTCAAATGAATTTTCAGCATCTAAGGAGAAGATCACGTGTTTTTTCTCCTTCAGTTTGTTTATATTGTGGATTGCACTGATGGATTGCAATATTGATTCTGTATATTGAAGTAAAAGAGTGGGCACCCTTGCCCTGTCTCTTATTTCAATGGTATTGAAGTAAGTTTCTCTCCATTTAGTTTGATGTTGGCTACAGGTTTGCTGTATATTGTCTTTACTAGTTTTAGGTTGACCCCTCTCACTCAGAAAGTCTCAATGTCGATGTTCTGGCTTCAGCTGCCCCTCCACTCACCAATTTTGGCATTTTGGATCTTGTGCCCCTCAGATACGTAGTGCACTAATTGCAGCCATCTTGGATGCTCCCATTTTATTTTTTATTAATTATAGTTTATTCACTTTGAATCCCAGATGTAGCCCCCTTTTTCTCCCCTCCTAATCCCTGAAACAAATCTATTTAATAAAGTAGCATCGACCTGAGGATGCTGATATCTTCATCTATGGGCTTATGATTTGGAATACAATACCAATCATGTCCAGGTCTCAAATCCAATTGTAACTCATTTATTTATTCTCATATGAGTTGTACACAACTTCTGCACTTGTTAGTAAATAGCTCATGGTAAATAAGTTGTGTATTCTACTAAGCCCACAGTTGGGAAAGAATATGCTTTCATCTTTCTTCTCATTAGCCTTCCTAACAACTTCCAGCACTGCCAAAGCTGAGCAGCAGGGAGGAAGTCTTCTGCTCAATTTCAGCTTACTCTTTTGTATAAACTGTAAACAAAGCGTGAGATGGCTTTATCAATAGGTTCACATCATTTAGTTCTTGTGGGCAACTAAAAGCAGTGATCATAAACCAGTGAGTTATTTTTTCTTGTTTTTGTTTTGGTTTGGGGTGGTCTAGGGCCTTTTTGACCAATAATGTTTAGGAAGGTATTTGTGTTAATTTTATTTCAACTTGACACAAGCTAGAGTCATTTGGAAAGAGGGACTCTTTACTGAGAAAATTCTTTTGTCAGATTGTCCTATGAGTATATCTGTAGGGTATTTTTCTTGAGTAGTTATTGATATGGGATGGTCCAGAAAAAAGTGGCAATGTCATCCACTAAGCAAGTGGTCCTGAACTGTATAAGAAAGTAGTCTGTATTCCGTGGGGTGCAATCCAATAAGCAGCATTCTTCCATGACCCATACTTTAGTTCCTGCCTCCAGGTTTCTGCCATGATTTCCTGTCTTGTCTTCCCTCAATGAGCTATAGCATACTTAGCAAATCCTTCCATCCTTAAGTGCCTTTGGTCATAGTCTCTTTCAGAACAATAGAAAGTAAATTAAGACAAGACCCCTCTTTCATTTTCTTTTTTTTTTTTTGAAGTTTGTTATATTTAATTTCATGTGTTAACATTAATTTTTAAAAAGAGGTAACTCAAGATCATACAATATGATTCTCTTGAAGAATAAAACAAAAAGAGATGGCTTCTGTATGAAATGTAGGTAACAGAGAACATAGAATCTTTACAACCTGTGGGGTCTTAGGTGTGGTCTGTATGTTAGGGGCAATTAAAGGAATGAACTTGGTTGCCTGCTCTTTGATCAACTCCCCTGGCAGGGTGGCCTTACTAGGCCACAGAGAAAGAAAATCCAGTCAGTCCCGATGACACCTGATAGTTTAGGGTCATATAGTAAGAGAAGAAGAACTCCCCTATAAGTGGACTATGAAGAGACATGGGCAGGAGGAGGGAGGGAGGGCAAGACTGGGAAGAGATGAGGCAGGGAGCTACAGCTGGGATACAAATTGAATAAATTGTAATAAATGATAATAATAAATTTTTCTCCTTTTTTTCCACAAGCATTCTTAATCTTAATTTTAGTAACTTTTTCTCCATTTATTTCCTTAAATCTTTACTTAATCACTGTACATCCCCATCCCAGGCCCCTCACTCCTCTCCTCCCAGTCCCACACCCACGCTCCCTTCCTCCCATTCCACCTTCACCCTCCTCCCAGAGAAAAGGAGGCCTCAGTTGGTACCAATCCACCCTGGTATCTCAAGTACAACTGGACTAAGCACATCCTCTCAGGATGGGGAGCAAGAAGTCATCTTAGCTAGGGGAAAGTGACCCAGTGTAGGTAACAGATTCGGAGACAGCCCCTACCCAAGGCCAAGCAATGAAAGTGGGAGCAAGGATTGAGGGAGCCAGAGGTCAAGCACACCATAAGATGACCTACAGAGTAATCCAATCTGGGCCCATGGGGGCTCACAGAGACTGAACCATGTAACCACTAAAGAGCTTACATGGCCTGAACTTTCACCCCCCCTACACATCTGTAGCAAGTGTGCATCTTGGTCCTGTTAGTCCCCTAACAATAGGAGTTTTAGTTACTTTTTTCTTCTTCATTCCTCTGCTTATACCCTTTTAAACATCTAAAACCCTGGTAATTCATTCTATTTTCATAATTGCATGTGTTCTACTACCTTCTAGCCTATTGCATTTTCTCCTGTGTCATCATTCCTGCTAGCATTTTGCCTTCTACAACACTAATACCTACATAACACAAATCTAAGAATTGAAATTTGAATCCACATTTGAAAGAAAAGAAGTGACAATTATCTTCCTATCTGTATTTCTTTCTTCATCAGATTGAATTTTTGAAACAATCTGATTTCTGTCAAATATCGGTCTTGTCCTTTTTCTCAATGACTTTTCAAATGACTTTAAGACTACCTATGTCAGAAAATCAAACTGTAAAGTGCTTATTAAAACACAGGAAGTACTTTTTAAAATTCAACTTGGGTCTGTGTATTATTCAGTCCAATTAATATGGTAAGAAGTAAAGTGTCTGAAACTAAAAGAAACCTTCTAACACACAATTCTACTTGAGAATCTTAGCATTCAATGTTAAGTCTCTGCTCCTCAGCCTCACATGTTTGGTTGCCTGCTGGGTGTACTCACTATAAAGTCCCACAGTCAAAAACTGTACTCATCCACAACAAAACTCAAATGTAAAACATTCTAATTGTCTTCAACTGGACCATTAACATTTCTAAAACAACTCAAATCAGAAATTTTAATATATAAGTGGATTTTCCCAATATTTTGGCAGGACTTAGGAATTATGTTATTTTAATAATTATGCATTGTGTCTTTATTCTTTTTTCTTTTTACTAAACTTATTACAATTTATTCGCTTTGTATCCTGGCTGTAGCCTCCTCCACCTCCTCCTGGTCCCACACACTGCCCCTGCCCCTGTGCCCTCTCTCTAGTCCACTGATAGGGTAGGTTCTCCTCCCCTCCCATCTGATCCCAGCCTATCAGTTCTAATCAAGTCTGTTTGCATCATCTTCCTCTGTGGCCTGGCAAGGCTGCATTCTCCTTGGGCAACTAATCAAAGAGCCAGCCACTGAGTTCATATCAGAGACAGTCCCTGCCCCCCTTACTAGGGAACCTACTTGGAAACAGAGCAAGGTATCTTTATTCTGAAAACTACCTTGTTTTTTTTTAACACTATCTTTATAGATTTACAATTTTTAGAATATGTTTTAACTTGTATTTTCTAATGATGTCTCAATTGATCTGAGATGCAGGATTTTCTTCATGGTCTTATAGTTTACTACAAATGTATCGTAAAATATATTGAATATCTAGTTTTTTGTAATAGTGGGATGTGATGTGGAAATCATTATGAAATTTTGTATTTTTTTATTGATTAAAAGAATATCTGATCTATTGTTGGTATAGACTTTAACAAATATACATGTCTTTATGTTTAGTTTATATATGAATTAAAGATCTAGTGATATTACAGTATATTGTATAGTTTATATATTTCCTTAAATGAGTTTACAAATCAAAATAGAAGATTTCATACATTTCATCTCTATGATTACAGTAAGTCATTTTTAGTCAATATTTGACATTAACATGTAAGAAAGAATACAACTTTGTCAATTTCTCAATGATCATTTTTAAAATTGAAGACCAATCTTTTTCAGGCCTTTTCAGTGTGATTTAAAAGGAACAAGGAGGTACAGGAGGATACAAAATGAATAAACAGTAATTAATAAAAATAAAAATAATTAAAAAATAAGTACAAGGAGAAAACAAGTGCCATTATAACAAGGTATTTACCATTGTTTAATGATGAAATTTAGAGAGATTTTTTTAATAGGCTTCAATAAATTTGTGTCTCAAATTAAATTCTGCTTGGGTATTTAAAACCACCTGTTTGTGCAGTCATTTTTTCATGTTGCACACATAAATGTGAATTTTTGCAAGCAAAAACAGATGCATTCCTAAAATGTGTCAGCACATTTTCAAAAGCTTACAGAGAATATGTCCTCATGTGTCTCCAGACTTAATTATAACTTACATCAGTGGGCTATGTTAATTGGTTTCTTGAATATCCATCAATGCAAATTACCAGTACAGGAAAACATCAAACAAGAACCTCAAAATCTCACAAAAGATAGTATAACTCATATAATAGAGCTATGGAGAACAAAGATTTGTGGCAATCTCTTTCCTAAGGTTTTAAATAAATAACCACAACTCTTACAAATCTATGAATGCTTTCTGTAAAGATAATAAACTATTCCCCCAATTTCTAGCTGATATTGAATGAAGCAAAGAAAGAGGAAACAAAACTTCATTGTAGTAATGGAAAATAATTTTACCAAACTTAAAAAACTAGAGAGGAATACACATAAAAACAGGAGCTTAAAGGTGCAGAGGAATGGTTACGTAATTAGAGGAGAAACTATTCAGTAGACTGTGCTGTAGAATTTCTAGTGGTCACAAAAATGTTGAGCAATAGTGGCTATCAGAGTTTACAGAGTGTGCACAGGTCCTTCATTTCCTCAGTACATAGTTTTTCAATTATTTTAATTAAATTAAATAATTATATTTTGAATTAGTTTTCTTGAAAACTTTGAAAAATGTGAATTGATATTTTGATCATATTCATATTCCTCCCAGTCTGATCCCTCGACAATATCATGTCATCTTTTATTAATTTATCAGTTAGGTGATTCTTAAACAAGCTCTGTCAATTGAAACTTACCTAAATGTAAACAATATTTCAGTGATTAGAAAACTTACCAATGAATGCAAAGATGAGCTTAACGCATCATCTGATTTTATCTTGCAAATAAGCTTATTTGTTTCATTTTTGTAAAAAAATGTTTTATTTTTTAAGAAATTATTACATTATTAATTTATCATGTGGAAAGCATGGGGGTTGAATCATACTGTGGTACATATGTGGAGGTCAGAGCTCAACTTGTAGGAGTTGGTTCTCTTCTTATATCTTGCGGTTCTTAGTGATCTAACTCAGAGCATGAGGTTTGGCTAAAGACACCTTTACCTACCAATCCAGGTCTCCCACACTGTTCTTTAAATGTTTTTGTTTTCATTTTTTGATAAATTTCTATGTTTTCCAATGTGACTGTTTTAATGCCATAAAAAAGCAGCATGACCAGTATAATTCTTATAAAAGAACGTATTTTATTAGAGGCCGGGTTGCACTTTCCATTACCATCATCGTGGAAAACATGGCAGTATACAGGCAGCTGTGCTGTTGCAGATGTAGCTTTGAGTTGTACATCCTGATCTGCAGGCAGCAAGGAGAGAGAAGGGTCCTGGGCCTGGCAGGGCTTGCTATGTAACTAAGAATAATGATCTTCAAATTTCTGATCTTCTAGGCTCTCCAAACCCAAACTCCAGAATTACAAGGATATACAACCAAGCCTCTTTTGATTAAGTGCTGGATATCTCAGGGCTTTGTTTGTATTAAACAAGCATCACAAATACTACATTAGAAGAAAAGAAAAGTTCCACATAGTGTAGTGATGGAAGAAACATAAATTAGAAAAACAATGCATTTAGCAATATGTTTTCAATGCCAAGGATATGATAGTTGTGATAGTTTATTCATATGATTGGTTAAGGGGTAATCCAAAAGCATGATCTACAGTGAATGGGAATGTTGACATGGACTTGGTTTACAACAATGGAAATTTTCAAGGATAATGTAATTTTTATTTTATTTTAGAACAGGGTTTTTTATTTTAGAACAGCTCATTCACACTGGAAAGTCCCAGGTGATGAATATTTAACTTTATTGTAAAGAATAAATGTAAAAAAGAGAGTAGGTGTCCATATAGGTTTTTTGATCACTTTTCTCTGTAGGTCAGACTTATAAAAAATTGTGGTCAATAGATTTGAAAACACACATACAGTAGGAAACAATGAATAATAAAGTGGCAGGATAAACAGAATTTAAACCACCAAGAGTAAGTCAATGTAATACACAATAAATTCAAATTATCATTCAAAGTATTTTAAGTCATGTGAAATTATGACATGACCAAGTTCAAGATGAATTTTTTAAAAAAATATCCAGGAATTGAAATAAACATAAAAGATAGTATATTTTACTGTTCTTTATACCTGAGTGATTTCTGGATCAAGGAAACAAAATACATGGTGAATCATAAGTACAAAAACTCACTGCTTCTTAATTTCCATAGTTGAATAAGTTACAAAATATCCGTTTGAAATAAGATCTTGGTATATTTCCCCTGCATCCTCTAAAGCTGCCTGATGCATGATGCATTTTATCAGAATAACTTGTATTGGGAAATAGAAAGCACAGTTGGCAAACACAAGCTACAAACTAGTTGTGAGTTCTGGACTAATACTGATTTTGAGAGATTTGAAATACATTATGGTTCCCTTGCTGAAGGCTCTTTGAGGTCAAAAGGCCCACTTCAACCCCAGAGGTTTAACAACTGCAAGAGGTCATGAACTTGTATTACACTTTCTGAAATAAGTACATTTGGGAAAGAGTGATAAGCAATCGGTGTCATGAGTTGTGTGGCTTTAGTTGTGAACTATAAAACATACAGACAAGACTCAGCCATTTTTCCTAAAAGAATTTGTTCAAATAAGGGAGAAATTGCAAAGGGAAAATACATGCAGAAGTCTATTACACTGGCTTCTCATTGAGAGGAAAAGTGAATAAAAGGATGGTCACAAAGGAAGGTTTGCCTTGCTATTTCTTTTAGCCAGTAGAAAAGAAAAGAGGGTATTGATTAGATACTGCTGCAGAGACCTTTCTAGGACCTAAAATGTTCAATCTGTTGAAAGAAGTGATTATTGCACTTGGTAGAAGCAGCATGAAGGTGAAGGCATCAACAAGGGTCCAGTGCACGAATATATAATAATCAAGGGACACTCAGCATTTGAACTGTTTGGATTTGAAGAAAAAAAGTCTTTAAATATGCAGCAATAGAGCTACTTACTCATTGAATTATGAAACGAGGACCCAAGTGGTATCAGTCGAAGTACGGTGAAAGTGAAAAAACTGAGTGATATAAGTATTCATTCCTTGATAGAAAGGCTACATTACATGAGTCAATGAATGAAAAAAATCAGTCTCTAAGGGACTGATTTGTTGGAGCCATAAAGAATATTTTGCTATGATTAACTGATATTTCCATGGTTGTCAGAGATAAAGATAGAAGAATAAGGGCAGGATTTATTGAAGGAATGAATGAGGTAGTATTGTTGATTCCTATATCACTGGGCTGCATAAAACTTGAGACTACTAAACTGTCTTTGTGTCTGTACTGAGTTTTGTTGTAGAATGTAAATTTCATGAGGTAAAGAAGTTCTGTTAGAGTGGATTGATCTGGACCAGCATATAAATTGTTTTTTAATTACATTTTTATTTTTTATATTAATTACAGTTTATTCACTTTGTATGCCAACTGTAATACCCTTCCTCCTCCCCTCTCATCCCACTCTCCCTCCCTCATCTCCTCCTATGCCCCTCTCCAAGTCCATAGATAGGGAAGGTCCTCCTCCCCTTCCATCTGCTCCTAGCTTATCTGGTCTTATCAGAACTGGTTGCATTGTCCTCCTCTCTGGCCTGGCAAGGCTGCTCCCCCATCCAGGGGAGGCAGTCAGAGAGCTAGCTACTGAGTTCAAGGAATTAGTTTTATAAGATTCCAAACAACCCAAGAGTAGATTAGTAGAAAAGAAACTGTATGATGCTTGTGTCCTGGATATTTAAAAGCAAATTTGGCCAGATTTGTGTTCAGCTGGGATTCTTAAGGTGATAACTTTTATGGATATCCAAAGGATGAAAAAAGTGTAGAAAACAGTTACTACAATTGGTTTCTACTGCACCCCCCTGAGATGAAGAAGGAAAACGTCTAGAGGAAAGAAAACACCAGAAAAAACATCCTCCTATGTTATAGCTATGGTTACTTGTAAGTGAAATGATAAGTCATGGTAAAACAAAATACCTGAAGCCATATGATTATTGATTGAAAGGTCATGTTCAAGGTGTGGACCTAAGAGGTACGTACCAGGGAGGTCCCTATGTCTCATAACTGGTTCTACCACTGATGTTGGATCCTTCTTAGAAGTAGAGAGTTAAAACTAATTGCTGAAGATTCCACATGCTTTGACTCCAGGGCGTGGACAAATTAGGCTGAGCTGAAGCTGTAAATTTCTTTCCTGAAAGTTGAGTATCATAGTGGCATGAAACCAACAAAACCTGTGAACCAAAAACTGCCTGCATAAATACAGGCATAACGAGAGAACATAGATAGAGGGAAAGTCCAAACAATAATTGGCCCAACCTGAAAACCACCCCACTGTAGAGAACCAGTCCTTGACACTAACAATGATACTCTGCTATGCTTGCAGACAGGAGCCTAACTTGAATGTCCTCTGGAAAGCTCCAACGATAAGCACATCCAGACAGATGTTTGGACTTGTAGGTAAGTACAGAGCAGAGCTCTGGGTCCTGTGAAAGAGTTGGGGGAAATAAGAAAGGACCTGGAGGGGCAGGAACCTCACAAGAAGACCAACAAAGACAACTAACACAGTCCTATGAGGGATTTCAAAGACTGAGACATCAGCTTAGGAGCATGCATGATCTGGACCTAGGACCCCTGCACTCATGTAGCTTGGTCTTCATATAGGGTGCCTGGCAAATGGAGAGGGGGCTGTTTCTAACATGGAATCTACTGCCTGCTTTTGCATTACTTCCCCTGGCAAGGATGTCTTGTCTGGTCTCAGAGGATGAAGATATGCTCAGTCTTGATGTGACTTGATATGTTGGGGAAGGTTGAATTGGGAGAAGGGGAGGGGGAAGGAAGTGGGAAAGGGGGACAAAGGAGAAGTAGGGAGGGGTGACAGGAGGGGAGGGAGGGACACCATCGGGATGTAAAGTAAACAAATATACATATATATATATAATTTTTAAGATGTGTAGGTTTTTGAAAGAAATAAACTAATATGATTTTTTTAATGTAGATTTCTGAAAGAAAACTGTCACAAATATTCTTAAGCCTGTATTTCTCAATATTTTCAATGTTGAACCCCATAAATACAGTTCTTCATGCTGTGGTGACACCCAACATAAAATTATTTTGTTGTTACTTTTTAGCTGTGGTTTTTCTATTGCTATAAACCATGATATGCAGGGTATCTGATAGGTGATTCTGAAAGGATAGCCACCCATAGGTTGAGAACTGCTGTTATGGGCTGTGAGTAATACATCAGAGTCCAAAAATTATGTGCCAACTGGTAAAATAGTGGAACAATTGTTATGCGCACCACTCTTTACTTTCTTTTGGCTTTAAGGCCCAATCCACATTCAATAGTTAACATCTCATTTTGTAATCCAGTACATAAAGAGCTGAGGATGTTGTAGGACTGAGTGAGAAAGCAATGGCTATTATTTTAACAAATGTGAAGTACCTGTCAAATTGTCTTCTAAACTTTAGTGTTTATACCTATTGATAAATGACAAGAATTTTCTTTTGTAAAAGGGTAAGTACTGTAGGAACTCATATATTTTCAAGTTCCTGTGAAAAATTGACTGATGCTATGGCACAATGGCTCACTGCTCATCCAAAGATGAAAAAAAAAAAATTCAGACATCTATATCACTTTCTCCAAACCTAAGAGACATTGTTGGAAAAAAGTTGAAAAAAAAATAAGAGTTAGAGGGGAGGTATAATTCTATGTAGCTATAGTGGTTGAATAAAAAAAAAAAAAAGTCCCCATTGCCCCAAAGAAAGTAGCATTATTAGGAGGTGTGGTTATGTTAGAGTAGGTGTGGCCTTTGGAGGAAGTATGTCACTGGGGGCAAACTTTGAGGCCTAGGATGCTCAATCCCAGCACAGTGTGGTATTCTCTTCCTGCCTGCTGCCTGCCAAACTGAATGCAGAACTCTAAGCTCCTTCTTCAGCTTCATGTCTGCCTGTGTGCTGCCATGCTTCCTACAGTGATGACAATGAACCAAACCTCTGAAATGCCAGCCCAATTAAATGTTTTCTTTTATGAGAGTTTCAGTGGTTATGTTCTCTCTTCACAGCAAGAAAACCTAAGAGAGAAGTTGACACCATGGACTGGGGTATTGCTGTGATAGGCCTGACTATGATTTTGTTTGGAGTAATGTGGAACACTTCGGGACTTTGGCTTAGAAAGGTGACTGGACGACTAAAGTGTGTCTTAATTATCCATTCTAGTACTAATGTGAAAGAGAGAAATTCTTTTATGTGCAGAGGGTGATTTGAACTTTGGGAGCCAGTCTCAATATGTTTCTGAGGAATAGAATATTTCTGTATTACTTGGAGGACATTCCTGTGATATTTTGGTGAAGAACATGGCTGCTTTTTGTCTTGTTCCCACAAAAAAATCTGTGTGAGACTAAGTTGCAGAGTTACAGATCAATGAAATTGTCAGAAGAAATCTTAAAACAGCTTACTATCGATTGAATTTGTCTTGTAGTTATCAGTATTCCCTCTTATGCAGCCTCTATCATGAAAAGGAGCAAGCTGAGCAAGGAAAATACAAAAATGTAAAATTTTAGGATAAAAGAGACAACAGGAAGTGGAATGGTGATAAGTCTTATTCAAAAAAATAAACAGATTAAAGTAAAGCCTGAAGATAGTTGTAACCTCAGGGCAAGATCCCACCCAGTTAAGCTTCCAATTTGTGAAAAAGAATTACGAAAAATTGAAATGGAAATTTTTTTTTAAAGTTTAAGGCCAGAGGGCAAGATAATGATGCCCAGACGACTCTCGTTCTGACCAGAAGCACAGCAGGATCGGCACAGTGACCAGCAGTAAGAACTCACAACCCTAAAACACAAGTGATTGTGTTTCCCAGATGAGAGGATACCCCACGGTGGGAGATTCAATCAGCTTTAACTCACCTAGCTAAACCGCAGAACAGATCCCAGTTCCACCAAGCGCTTGGTCGCCAGCCCAGAGTCACAGGCCAGTGTGCTCTGATCACTGTCCCAGACTCAACTGTGGGCCCCACAACATCAGAGAAACAATTGGGAACAACTTTAGGTCACCCAGACATCCCCTGGAAAAGACTTGGGGTTCCCCGGGAGCCCAGAAGCCAGCCCAGAACCAGAGCCAGGGACCCAGGCCCCAGCAGAGAGTACTGCCAGTGTGCCTGATTCACTGCCCCAGATTAGAATTGTGGGCCCCAGGGCACCAGAGACTGAGTTTCTCTGTCAGGTGCAAACCCACACGGAGGGGAATAGCTGGTCTGATCTCGAGGACTCAGACTATACCACCACCCCGAAAATATCTCCGGAAAAATTACCCAGTTTCAGCAGATGCCCAGGTACCTGCAGGTTCTACTCACTATCACAGACAGAACGGCAGTCCCCAAAGCAAAGACTGGGTGTCCCTATCAGGAGGAAACCTCACAATGGGGGATCATCAGATCCAACGCTCAGGACACCCAGCTCCAAAAGACTTTTTGGATTCACACACACTCTAGGCTCTAGCCTTCTACTGCAGGCATGAGTGCTGTGCTCACCTGCCATTATTGAGTACTGCTAGGGCACTGGGGCACACAGCTGCATCCTCAAAAGCCAGAGAGCCATTACAGCAGCCCTCAGATACTGCTCCAAAGATGAACCAGCTACTCCTAGCTAAACTGACAAAACTGTGGGAATCCCTGGTTCTTCAAGAGGGCTGTACCCAAAAATTACACCTTAAGAGCAACAGCTGCTGCTCACTAAATTCAGAGCAAGAAACCCAGCAGAGAAGCCATCAACAGGACCTCTCCTGATAAGAGAAGAGTGAGAGAAGAGCCTTCCTGAACACCACAGTTACCACAAGGGCCATTCACCTGAAGTAAACTGTGGCAATTCCTGAGAAGCACCACCATTCAGTTGACCATACCCAAAAAGCAGAGGAGAACTTCAGAACCCTGCCAAGTTGATTCTCCCCACCCCAAGACCCAACAGGCACCAGAAATTAATAGTCAACACCTGAGACATCCAGATGGGTAGAGGTAAGCGAAAAAGCACAACCAACAAAAGGTAACGCAATACGGCATCCCCAGAACCCAGTTATCCAGGGGCAAGTAGCCTTGGACACCCTAACATAAGTGAAATTCAAGAAGATGACTTACCTCTATGCTTATGAAGAGGTTAATGGCGGAAGCAAATAACATGCGTAAAGAATTAGGGGAAGATATAATAAAAAAAATTATGGTCATCTGTAAAGAAATACAGGAAGATGCAGACAAACAGTTTGTGGCATTCAGAGAGGAAATGATTAAATCACTGAAAGAAATAAAAGAAACAGAGGAACATTCAAACAAACAGCTGAAGCAATTGAAGGAAAAACAGGAAAATACAGTCAGACAGGTGAAGGAAATCAACAAAAGAATTAGAGAAAAAACAAATGGAGGAAATCATGGAGAGGGAGAACCTAGGAAAGAAAACAGGAACTACAGAGGTAAGCATAACCAACAGGCTACAACAGATGGAAAAGAATCTCAGGTGTGGAAAATACAATGGAAGAAATCGATGTATCTGTCAAAGAAAATAAAAAAATCTAAAAAATTCCTGACACAAACCATCCAAGAAATCCAAAACAACATAAAAAGACAACACCTAAGAATAATAGGAATAGAGGAAAAAGAAGATTCCCTCCACCAAGGCCCAGAAAATATTTTCAGCAAAATCACTGAAGAAAATTTCCCCAACTTAAAGGGGAGGCCTATAAGAATACAAGAGGCCTATAGAACACCTAATAAATTAGACCAAAAAAGAAAAGACTCCAATCACATAATAATCAAAACAGTAAGTATACACAAAAAAGAAAAGCTTCAAGGGAAAAAGTCCAAGTAACATATAATGGCAAACCCATCAGAATCACACCTGACTTCTCAACAGAAACTATGAAAGCCAGAGGAGCCTAGGTGAATATCATGCAGACCCTAAGAGAACAGAGGTGTCAGCCTAGGCTACTGTACCCAGCAAAACTCTCAGTCCTCATAGATGGAGAAAACAAGATATTCAGTGAAAAACAAATTTCAACAATACCTAAACACAAATCCAGCATTACAGAAGATACTAGAAGGAAAAATACAACCCAAGAAAATTAACTACTCTCAAGAAAACACAGGAAATAAATAACCTCACAACAACAAAACAAAAAGTAACCAAACACACAAACACACTATCATGGCCAACATCAGTATCAAAGGATCTAACAGCCACTGGTCATTAATCTCCCTCAACATCAATGGACTCAATTCTCCAATAAAAACACACAGACTAAAAGAATGGTTGCGTAAACAAGACCCAACAATCTTTTGCATACAAGAAACACATCTTAATCACAAAGATAGACATTATCTGAGAGTAAAGGGCTGGAAGACAGTTTTCCAAGCAAATGGACCCAAGAAGCAAGAAAGATTAGCCATTCTAATATCTAATAAAGTAGATTTTCAGCCAAAATCAATCAAAAGAGATAGAGAAGAACACTTCATACACATCAAGGGAAAAATCCACCAGGAAAATATCACAATCCTGAACATTTATGGCCCAAATGCAAGGGCACCCACATTTGTAAAAGAAACTTTAATAAAACTTAAACCACACATAGACCCCACACATTAATTGTAGGAGACTTCAACACCCCAATGTCAACAAAGGACAGGTCAACAAAACAGAAATTAAACAAAGAAACAATAACTCTGACAGAGGTCATGGATCAAATGGACCTCACAGATATCTACAGAACGTTTCACACAAACATAAAAGAATTTACATTCTTCTCAGAACCTCATGGAACCTTCTACAAAATAGAACATATAGTTGGTCACAAAGCAAGACTCAATACATACAAGAGAATTAAAATAATCCCTTGTATCCTATCTGTTCACCATACACTAAAGTTGGACCTCAATGACAAAAACAGTAAAAGACCAAAATGCAGGGAGAGTGAACAACTTGCTACTAAATGACAGTTGGGTCAGAGAAGACATAAAGAAAGAAATTAAAGACTTCCTAGAATACACGTGTCTCCAAGAAGAAATTTGAAACATCTCATGCAATGACTTAATGGCCTACTTAAAAGTCCTAGAAAAAAAGAAGCATACACACCAAAGAGGAGTATACAGCTTGAATTAATCAAACTCAGGGCTGAAATCAATAAATTAGAAACAAATAAAACAATTCAAAGAATCAATGAAACCAAGAGCTGGTTCTTTGAGAAAATCAACAAGATAGACAAACCCTTAGCCAAACTAACTAAAAGGCAGAGAGAAACTATCCAAATCAACAAAATCTGAAATGAAAAGGGGGACATAACCACAGACACTGAAGAAATCCAAACAATAATTAGGTCTTACTTGCAAAGTCTATATGCCACAAAATTTGAAAATCTAAATGAAATGGACAATTTTCTTTACTGATTCTACATGCCATAGCTGAATCAAATAGTCCTATATCCCCTAAGGAAATAGAAGCTGTCATCAAACATCTACCACAGAAAAAAAGCCCAGGGCCAGATGGTTTCAGCACTGAATTCTACCAGACCTTCAAAGAAGAGCTAACACCAATACTCTTCAAACTATTCCACAAACTAGAAAACGAAGGAACACTATCAAACTCATTCTATGAAGCCACAGTCACCTTGGTACCTAAATCTCACAAAGACCCAACAAAGAAAGAGAATTTCAGGCCAATCTCCCTCATGAACATTGATGCAAAAATACTCAACAAAATACTTGCAAAGTGATTTCAAGAACACATCAAAGATATCATCCACTACGACCAAGTAGGCTTCATCCTAGGCTTGCAGGAGTCATTCAACATACAGAAATCCATCAATGTGATCCACCACATAAACAAACTGAAGGAGAAAAACCACATGATCATCTCCTTAGATGCTAAAAAGGCATTTGAAAAAATTCATCATCCATTCATGTTTAAAGTATTGGAGAGATCAGGGATATAAGGCACATACCTGAACATAGTAAAGACGATATACAGCAAGCCTATAGCCAACATCAAACTCAATGGAGAGAAACTTAAATCATTCCCACTGAAATCAGGGACAAGGCAAGGTTGCCCGATTTCTCCATATCTCTTCAACATTGTTCTTCAAGTCCTTGCTAGAGCAATAAGACAAGTAAAGGAGATCAAGAGGATACAAATTGGAAAGGAAGAAGTCAAAGTATCACTGTTTGCAGATGATATGATAGTATACCTGAGTGACCCCAATAATTCTACCAGGGAACTCCTACACCTGATTAACACCGTCAGCAATGTGGCTGGATATAAAATTAACTCAAAAAAAAAAAAATCAGTAGCCCTACAGTATACAAAAGACAAAAGGGCTGAGAAAGAAATTAGGAAAACAATACCCTTCACAATAGCCACAAAGGACATAAAGTACCTTGGTGTGAACCAAAACAAGCAAGTCAAAGACTTGTATAAAAAAAAATTTCCAGTCTCTGAAGATAGAATTAGAAGATGATATGAGAAGATGGAAAGATCTCCCATGCTCATGGCTTGGCAGGATTAATATAGTAAAAATGGCCATCTTACCAAAAGCAATCTACATATTAAATGCAATTCCCATCAAAGTACCAACACAATTTTTTACAGACCTTGAAAGAAAAATTCTCACCTTCATATGGAACAACAAGAAATCCAGAATTGCTAAAACAATCCTCTACAGTAAAAGATCTTCAGGAGAAATCTCCTTCCCTGATCTCAAGCTGTACTATAGAGCAACAATACTAAAACTGCATGGTACTGGCATAGAAACAGACTGGTGGATCAATGGAATCGAATAGAAGATCCTGACATAAATCCACACAGTTATGGACACCTGAGTTTTGACAAAGATATCAAATCCATTCAATGGACAAAGACAGCATCTTCAACAAATGGTGTTGTTCCAACTGGATGTCTACATGTGGAAAAATGCAAATAGATCCATACTTCTCACCCTGCACAAAACTAAAGTCCAAGTGGATCAAAGACTTCAACATAAAATCAGACATACTAAATCTCTTAGAAGAAAAAGTGGGGAAGAGCCTTGAATTCAGTGGCACAGGAGACAACTTCCTGAAAAGAACACCAACAGCACAGGCTCTAAGTTCAACAATCAATAAATGGGACGTCATGAAACTGAAGAGCTTCTATAAACAAAGGACACTGTCCTCAGAACAAAATGACAGCCTACAGATTGGGAAATTATCTCAACTAACCCTATATCTGACAGAGGACTAATATCCAGGTTATATGAAGAACTAAAGAAGTTAAAGAGCAAAAAAATCAATTAATCCAATTAAAAATGGAATACAGAGGTAAACAGAGAATTCTCAATAAAGGAATATTGAATGGCAGAGAAATGCTTAAAGAAATTCTAAACCTCATTAGCCATAAGGGAAATGCAAATCAAAACGACCCTAAGATTTCACCTTACACCCATTAAAATAGCTAAGATAAAAATCTCAAGAGACAACACATGATGGAGAGGGTGTGGAGAAAGGGGAACCCTCCTCCACTGCTGGTGGGAATGTAAACTTGTACAACCACTATGGATAGCAATCTGGTGCTTTCTCAGACAACTAGGAATAGCGCTTCCTCAAGATCCAGCCATACAACTCCTAGGCATATACCCAAAAGAGGCTCAAGTACACAAAAAGGACATTTGCTCAACCATGTTTGTAGCAGCCTTATTTGTAATAGCCAGAAGCTGGAAACAGCCCAGATGCCCCTCACTGAAGGAATAGATGCACAAATTGTGCTATATCTACACAATGGAATATTACTCAGCAATAAAAAATAAGGAAATCATGAAATTTGCAGGTAAATGGTGGGATCTGGAAAAGATCCTACTGAGTGAGCTATCCCAGAAGCAGAAAGATGCACACGGTATATACTCACTCATATAGACATGTAATATAGAATAAACCTACTAAAATCTGTAAACCTAAAGAAACTAATCAAGAGGGAGGGTTCTTGCTAACATGCTCAATTCCTATCCAGAAAGACAAAAAGGATAGACATCAGAAGAAGGAGAAAAGAGGGGACAAGTCAGGAGCTTGACACAAAGGGCCTCTGAAAGGCTCTTTCCTGCAGACTATCAATGTAGATACTGAGACTCATGTGCAACCTTTGGGCAGAGTGCAGGGAATCTTAGGAAAGAAGTGGGAAACAGTAAGATCTGGAGAGGACAGGAACTCCACAAGGAGAATAACAGAACCAAAAAATCTGAGCACAGGGGTCTTTCCTAAGACTGCTATTCCAACCAAGGACTATGCATGGAGATAACTTAAGACCCCTGCACAAATGTAGCCCATGGCAGTTCAGTATCCAAATGGGTTCCATTGTAATTGGAACAGGGATTGTCTCTGACATGAACTGATTGGACTGCTCTTTAATTACCTCCCCCTGAGGGGGAAGCAGCATTACCAGGTCACAGAAGAAGACAATGCAGCCACTTCTGATGAGACCTAACTGACTAGGATCAGAAGGAAGGAAAAGAAGACCTTCCCTATCTGTGGATTTGTGAAGGGGCATGCATGCAGAGGGTGGACAAAGGCAAGGATTGGGATTGGAGGAGAGAGGGAACCACGGGGGGGATTACAAAGTGAGTAAAGTGTAGTTAATAAAGAAAGAAAATAATTTAAAATGAATATAATACTATTTGCAATTAAAAAAAATGTCAACAGCAATGTTTAAGGCCAGGTATGAAGGTGCATACCGTTAATCCCAACACATTGAAGATAGATAGATTTGGAAATCTAGTGTGATTTAATCAGTAAAGAGTAGTTATTTAAAATGTTACACACCCCTTGATGACCTCTGAAGAACTATGTTGAAGAGAATTTCTTTTATAGAACAAAAATTTGAGCATTACAACTCATATTTACATAAAGTAAAATGGCCAGATGTTTGACTATATTATCTCTCAAGGTGGTAGGATGAGGAATCTCTCATATATGTTCTATACTACAAGTAACACAAACTCTAAGGTTATTAAATTCTAAGTGAGTAAATTCATGCAATTTATTTGGTCTGTGTTTTCTTCTTTTTTGTCTTCTTGATTTAGTTCTTACAATTTAATTAAAGCAGTAATTGATGAACATTGTCACTTTCACTTAACTGTGGATCTTACATAGTTCGTTGTAATTTATGTCTATTTTCCCAATGTATTAGATTGAGTCTCATGAACAGGGATTCCTAAAACCCACACACCATGAATACTCGATTTTTGACAAAGAAGCCAAAACCATTTAATGGAAAAAAGACAGCATCTTCAACAAATGGTGCTGGTCCAACTGGATGTCTACATGCAGAAAAATGAAAATAGATCCATATTTATCACCCTGCACAAAACTAAAGTCCAAGTGGATCAAAGACTTCAACATTAAACCAGATACTCTAAATCTGTTAGAAGAAAAAGTGGGGAACAGCCTAGAACTCATTGGCACAGGAGACAACTTCCTGAACAGAACACCAACAGCACAGGCTCTAAGAGCAACAATCAATAAATGGGACCTCATGAAACTGAAAAGCTTTTGTAAAGCAAAGGACACTGTCATCAAAACAAAGCGACTGCCTACAGATTAGGAAAAAATCTTCACTAACCCGTTATCTGACAGAGGACTAATATCCAGTATATACAAAGAGCTAAAGAAGCTGAAAAGCAGTAAACCAAGTAATCCAATTAATAATGGGGAACAGAGCTAAACAGAGAATTCTCCACAGAGGAATATCGAATGGCAGAGAAACACTTAAAGAAATGCTCAACCTCATTAGCCATCAAGGAAATGCAAATCAAAATGACCCTGAGATTTCATCTCACACGCATCAGAATGGCCAAGATGAAAAACTCAAGGGACAACATGTGCTGGAGAGGTTGTGGAGAAAGGGGAACCCTCCTCCACTGCTGGTGGGAATGTAAACTGGTACAACCACTCTGGAAATCTATCTGTCACTTTCTCAGACAATTAGGACTAGTGCTTCCTCAAGACCCAGCTATACCACTGCTAGGTATATACCCAAACTTTGCTCAAGTACACAAAAGGGATACTTGCTCAACCATGTTTATACCAGCTTTATTTGTAATAGCCAGAACCTGGAAACAACCCAGATGTCCATCAATGGAGGAATGGATACAGAGATTGTGGTATTTTTACACAATGGAATATTACTCAGCAATCGCAAAGGAGGAAATCATGAAATTTGCAGGCAAATGGTGGGATCTAGAAAAGATCATTCTGAGTGAAATATCCCAGAAGGAGAAAGACAAACAAGGCATATACTCACTTTTATAGACCTATAAGGTATGATAAACATAATGAAATCTATACACCTAAATAGGTAATCAAGACAGCAGACATGGGGTAAGATGATCAATCCTCGTTTAGAAAGACAGATGGGATGTGCATTGAATGTATGACAGGAGTCTACTGAAGGCATCTGAAAGACTCTAACTAGTAGTGTTTTCAAAGAAGATACAAAGACTCATAACCAAACCTTCGGCAGAGTACAAGGAATCATATGAAAGAAGGGGAGTTAGTCTGATGGGGAAAGGATAGGAGCTCCACAAGGTCCAAATATATCTGGGCACAGGGTCTTTTCTGAGACTGACATTCAACCAAGGACCATGTATGGATATAACCTAGAACCTCTGCTCGGATGTAGCCCGTGGTTGCTCAGTAACCAATTGGTTTCCCATAGTGAGGGGAATAAGGACTATTTCTAACAGGAACTGAATGGCTGGCTCTTTGACCTCCCCACCCCCCAAGAGAGGAGCAGTCTTGTTAGGCCACAGAGGAGGACTTTGCAGCCAGTCCTGAAGATACCTGATAAAACAGGATCAGATGAATGGGGAGGAGGTTCCCCCTATCAGTGGACTTGGAAAGGGGCAGGGTGGAGATGAGGGAGGGAGGGTGGGATTGGGAGGGAAAGAGGGAGTGGGATACAGGTGAGTTAATAAAATGTAACTGATAAGAACAAAATAAAATAAAAAAATGACATAAAATAAAAACTAGAACAAATACCTCAACAAGTACTGTTTGTCATGATAAGATATCCTACTGGATTCATATAACCAGACTCTTCTCAAAATATAATCTTTTCAATTAAATATTATCTATGCTTTTAATTAAAAAAATTCTGTCTTCAGAATAACAGCATCAACTAGGAACTATGTTCCCTCAACACCTTTTGATTTAACAATCAGTATGTTAATTAACACTTCCTTCTGTTGATTCAGATAAAGACTAATTTTGAGAACAACAATTACAGAAAAATTAATAGATAGAATTCTCACACTGGTATATTATGGTTTGGGTCTTGTATGCTTCACTTAATTCCTTTGCTAAATATTTGTTTCCTGGGTGGTGGTTCTTTTGAGAAATGCCTGGGTCAGGTAGGTACTTACCACATCAATACATGGATGTATGGATGAGTTAATATTTAAAATCATATTACATGCTGAGTGTTAGGTAGAAAAAGTAGGTCAAAACACATGATACTGCTGAGTGTCTTGTCCTTGGATCTTTTCTCTTTCTTTGCTTTTGAGATAGGCAGCTTTCTCTCCTTTGCCTACCTTTTAGACATGATATTCTTCCTTGACACAGACTCATAGATATGAGTCAAGTGACAAGACTGAAATCTGTAAAATAGAGCAAACATAAGTAATTCTTCCTTTAAGTTGATTGATAAAACAACAGGAACTGATTAGCACTGACTCTTCTGAAATGAACCCTTGAAAGGAGAGAGGAATCACAATGTGTCCGTTCTGTAATTTCAGCTTGAGTGTGTCATAGTACCATTCCTTGGAGAAGTCTTCTGAGGCATTATATTTGAGGGTTAGGAACAAGTCTTTGCTATTTCTGAATACTCCCCTCACTCTAGAGCAGTACCTGTATAAGGCCCAGCAATGGATGCATATGCAACTTCAGAAGGAAGCTTTTGTCAGGCCAAGGCTGCCAACCTTCACAGTATTTTAATTGTTTGATCTGTCAAGAGATAGCAGAAGATGGAAGTCACTGAGGCCTCAAGCTGACCTTTACCACACATTTTAAGTGACATTTCTTTGTGAGTAAAATAGAATTTAGCTTTCTATGCATATTTTCCTTTAGAAAACAACAAAGGAGATTTTGTCCAGAAAATTAAAATTCAAGATAAAGATATTCAGTGCCTTCAAGATAATTTTAATTAGTTCCCCAATCAAGTGAGTAATTTACAAACCTTCTCAGCATTTTCTTTAATTCTTGCCAATCCATTTTATCATGAGTCTTAAAACTAAAAGGTTTTTAATTTTTTAATTTAAAATATTTTTTTAAGAAATGACCTCCTGACCACATAATGAAACTATCCTCTTATCTATTAATTCCTTCAAATCCTAGGTATTTTAAATTGCTCAAACCCTATATGGTTGAGAAGATTATGCTGTTACTTGTGATTTTACTCATAAAAGTTGATAGTATGTTCATTGTAGAATCATGAATTAAGCCATAATCCTAAATAAATTGCTCAATAATCATTTAAGCTCTGAAGGTTTGATTAGGAATGCTAAGGGATTATATGAAGAATGCTGATGACCAAATATCTGGGGACAAATAGCATTGCTTTCTACCTTTTTGTTTCAAGTATCTGCACATGGAAATTATTATACTAAATATTCTTAGCACCTTTTTAAGAAGCAAATGCTACTACTAAATTTAATTTTTAACAGCTATAAAAGCATTGTTTAAGCAACTTTATAAACAGTATTAAAAGAAATGTTCTGTATTGAGTTTGAAAATAATTCTTACAAGGTTAGATCTTGTGACTTTAAAGTTAGAAATGGTATAGAGAAGCAATGCCCATGTACTAAACTACTAAGTTCATGCACCCTCTTAAAATAAATATTCTTAATTTCCTTTAAAAATGTGTATACATAGCCATATTTTCCAGAATTAGAATCAAAATATATTTTTTTCTGTGCCCTTATTTGGAATGCCTCTTCTAAAAAGTTTTGATTGCATATATTTCTAGCCAACATTTTTCTTTTGATTTCTCTTAATCCTCTTCCTCCTTTTCTTCCTTTTCCTTTTCTACCACCTCTTTTTTCTTCTTCTCTTTAACATTTTCTTTTGTTTCAAGATGCTCTTATCTTCTCTGTTTCTTTTAAGGTATATTTTAAGAAAATATTTTTGTTACTCCTTAATTTTTCTCAACTTTATTTCTATTTTTAAAATGAATTTAATAATGTTGTGTCTTTTTAGTTTAATGACATTTAAATTTCTTCTTAGTCCAAATTTTTCTTTTCAGTTTCACTTTGTGTGAAAGAGTACTACATTCTCATATTGGCGATACCTTCTGACAAAAGAAGTTCTTTTATTCTGTTTTTCTTTTTTTAAGACAGGATTTCTCTGTCCTGGACTTACTTTGTAGACTAGGCTTGCTTTGAACTTATAGGAATCTACCTGCCTCTGCTTCCTGGAGAGCTAGGAAGTTGCTTTCAAAACACAAATTCCATGGGATATGCTTTGTGGCAGGTAATGAAGCTCTACAACCATTATATTTCATTATATTGCTTTTGACTCGTTCATGTTCCCTTTAAAGCTTAGTGCCACATCTCCATAGCTCAAATGTTTAAAAATGTTAAATATTTCAGTGTTGATGGCAGTCCTATTGTGAAGGAAGGTAAATATTCCAAATTCATATCCTTTTTAATAGTTGTTCCTAAGCCAGTAATAAAGATATAAACACAGGAGGCTGACCTCTTATGTTCAGAAAATAGCCATATTAATGAACGATGTTGTCTTAGATGAGGTAAACCAGTCACACTTTGTTATTTACATTTTTCAGTTCACTTTACATTTTCTCGCACTTAAGTTATAGGTTTTGTAAGCAGCATGCTTATCTTTTTTTTTGTAATATGTTGTATTTTTGTTGACAAATGACACTATTAAAAGAATCTTAGAGAAGATAGGGTTTATTTTGGCTTTTCATTCCAGAGGGATAACATTCATTATGACTGAAGGTATAGCATGGCGCCAGGAAGAAGTTGGATGATCACATTGTCACCCACAAACAAAAGGTAGAGACATGGAAGAAATGAGCAAAGCTATACATACTCAAACATCACCCCTAGTATACTTCCTTCAACAAGTCTTGGCTAAAGCTTATATAACTTTCCAAAGCAGAACCACTAATTAGTTACCAAGTGTTGGAAGACATGAGCCTATGGGAGACATTTTTCACGGAAACTACAGCATTCAGCTCCTGGCCTCCATACACTAATGGCCATAGTATACTGAAGAATAGCTTTAATCCAACTATATGAGTCACCATAGCTGTTAAGAGTCTCAACCCTGTTCAAACTCAAAAAAAAAAATGCTTAGATTCAAGGCAATCTGTGACTCTGTAATGTGTTTCTGTGATAAAGTGCCATGATATATATAATTTGAAGAAGAAATAATTTTTTTTGAAGAAAGAATCCTTTTAGGGTTTTGGTTCCAGAAGAATCTTAGCCATAAAATGTTATTGGAATTTTTCCAGGAAGTAGATGTTAGTGATTGGGTTTTAGATATAGATCAGTTATTCACCATCAGATAACAGAAACCTCATGACTGCTAACAAACTGAGTATTCATTTATGTTTGTAGAGTTATTTCTAGAAACATTGGAAGGTATAGGCAAACAATGGTAAATGTCATTTCAGTGTCATTGACACTGTAAAAAGCCACAATGTCTACTGTGATTGATAAACAACATTCTATTGATCTTGTCAATACACAGAAACATTTAAGTCAACTGTATAATCCTGGTTATGTTTCCACAGTGAATCTCTGAAAAAGGAGAAGATTATATGTACAGTAGTATGGGGATTCTTTTCATTTAAATTTCATTTATCTTACTTAAAAATATCTTCATGAAAACCAAGAACAATTAAAGAAGATTTTCTTTAGGCTGTTGATATCTTGTGGTTTAGTTTCTTACTTTGTTCATAAAACAAGCTTCACCCATCTCACTCAGCTCTGTTTCTGAAGATAGAACTACCTAAGTGACCATGTGACCTGAATCACAAAATATTTCCTGTTATTCAGATAGAATATTCTTAAGATTCATAAATGAGAAACTACAACATTATCAAAAGTAACAGAATACAATATATTCATTTCATTCATGATAATATATAGTAAATAAAATAGTACTTTTAGTAATGCTTTGAGTGTACCCTAGTTTTCCAAAGTCAAACCGGAATCACATTTCTAGAATTGTGGTAACATACTATTCTCTCTCTCTTTTTAAATTTTTTTTATTAATTACACTTTATTTAGTTTGTATCCCCCCTGTAGTTCCCTCCCTCCTCCCCTCCAATCCCTCTCTTCCTCCTCCTTCTCCACACATGCCCCTCCCCAAGTCCACTGGTAGGGTATCTCTTCTTTTCCTTCCTTCTGATCCTAGTCTGTTAGGTCTCATCAGGAGTGGCTGCATTGTCTTCCTTTGTGGCCTGGTAAGGCTGTTCCCCCTTTAGGGAGAGGTGATAAAAGAGCAGGCCAATCAGTTCATGTAAGAGACAGTTCCTGTTTCCATTACTATAGAACCCACTAGGAGACTGAACTGTCATGGGCAACATCTTTGCAGGGTTCTGGGTTATCTCCATGAATGGTCCTTGGTTGGAGATTCAGTCTCAGGGAAGACCCCTGTGCTCAAATATTTTGGTTCTGTTGCTCTCCTTGTTGGGCTTCTGTCCCCTCCAGTTCTTACTATTTCCCACTTCTTTCATAAGATTCCCTGCAATCTGCACAAAGTTTGGCATAAGTCTCAGCATCTTCTTTGATAGTCTTCAGAGCCTTTCAAAGGCCCTATGTGGCAGGCTCCTAACTTTTTTCATGTTTTCTCCTTCTTCTGATGTCCATCCTCTTTGCCTTTCTGGAGGGATTGAGCATTTTAGCCAGAGTCCTCCCTTTTGATTAGTTTCTTTAAGTGTACAGATTTTATTAGGTTTATCCTATATTATATGCCTACATGAGTGAATATATACAGTGTGCTCAACGTCATTAGTGAGCAGGGAAATGCAAATCAAAATGACCCAGAGATTTCACCTTACAACCATCAGAATGGCTAAGATAAAACACTCAAGTGATAGCACATGCTGGAGAGGCTATGGAGAAAGGAGAACCCTCTTCTGTTGCTGGTTGGAATGTAAACTTGTACAACTACTTGGGAAATAATTCTGGAACTTTCTCAAACAATTAGAAATAGTGCTTCCTCAAGTCCAGCTATACCACTCCTAGGCATATATCCAAAATATGCTCAAGTACACAACAAGGACATTTGCTCAACCATGTTTCTAGCAGCTTTATTCATAATAGCCAGAAGCTGGAAACAACCCAGATGTCCATCAACTGAGGAATGGATACAGAAATTTTGGTTCATTTACACAATGGAAAACTACTCTGCAGTTAAAAACAAGGGAATCATGAAATTTGCAGCTAAATGGTGGGAACTGGAAAAGATCATCCTGAGGGAGCTATCCCAGAAGCAGAAAGACATGGTATATACTCACTCATATAGACATATAATAGAGGATAAACCTATTCTTTCATTTTAAAACTCATTTTAGCCTGAAAATAACTTTTGCTTAGATATTTCATTTAGGAAAAAAAATGGAAAGAATATCCCCATGATAGCCATCACCACAAGCAAATGTGTATTTACAGAAACAGTCTTTCCAAAACTCAAAGCAGAAGCCTTTGAATCCTTAATATGCTTCAAAATTTAGCTTCCCAAATTCTGCAAAGTAAAACACATATAATACCAATTTGTGTATCCTTAGGGTAACTTCCTGCAGGTTATAGGTTATAGAACTTGATTATAAAGAATATGTAGAGGTTTTTTTTTTTTTGTTTTTTTTTTGTTTTGTTTTTTTTTTTTTTTTTTTTTTTTTTTTAGAAATTCTTTGGTTTCTTGTCAAGTATTGGAAATATTTTTTCTTTTTTTAATTTATTCATTCTTTATTAATTACACTTTATTCACTTTGTATCCCCCTGTGGTTCCCTCCCTCCTCCCATCCCTTTGTCCACCTTTGTCCACCCTCTGCATGCATGCCTCTCCCCAAGCCCACTGATAAGGGTGGACTTCTTTTCCTTCCTTCTGATCCTAGTCAATTAGGTCTCATTAGGAGTGGCTGCATTGTCTTCTTCTGTGGCCTGGTAATGCTGCTTCCCCCTCAGGGAGAGGTAATTAAAAAGCAGGCCAAACTGTTCATGTCAGAGAGAGTCCCTGTTCCTACTGCAATGGAACCCACGTGGATACTAAACTGTCATGGGCAACATCTTTGCAGGGGTTCTGGGTTATCTCCATGCATAGTCCTTGGTTGGAATAGCAGTCACAGGAAAGAACTCTGTACTCAGATATTTTGTTCTGTTGCTCTCCTTGTGGAGTTCCTGTCTTCTCCAGATCTTACTGTTTCCCACTTCTTTCCTAAGATTCCGTGCAATCTGCCCAAAGGTTGCCCATAAGTCTCAGCATCTACTTTGATAGTCTGCATGGCAGAACTTTTCAGAGGTCCTCTGGGTCAGGCTCCTGACCTGTGCCCTCATTTCTCCTTCTTCTGCTGTCCAGCCTCTTTGCCTTTCTGGATAGGAATTGAGCATTTTAGCAAGAGTCCTCCCTTTTAATTAATTTCATTGGGTGTACTGATTTTAGTGGGTTTATCCCATATTACATGTCTATATGAGTGAGTATATACCGTGTGCATCTTTCTGCTTCTGGGATAGCTCACTCAGTAGGATCTTTTCCAGATCCCACCATTTACCTGCAAATTTCATGATTTCCTTGTTTTTTATTGCTGAGTGATATTTCATTGTGTAGATATACCACAATTTGTGCATCCATTCCTCCACTGAGGGGCATCTGGGCTGTTTCCAGCTTCTGGCTATTACAAATAAGGCTGCTACAAACATGGTTGAACAAATGTCCTTGTTGTGTACTTGAGCAAATTTTGGGTATATACCTAGGAGTGGTATAGCTGGGTCTTGAGGTAGCACTACTCCTAGTTGTCTGAGAAAGCGCCAGATTGACTTCCAAAGTGGTTGAACCAGTTTACATTCCCACCAGCAATGGAGGAGGGTTCCCTTTTCTCCACAACCTCTCCAGCATGTGCTATCACTTGAGTTTTTCATCTTGGCCATTCTTATGGGTGTAAGGTGAAATCTCAGGGTCGTTTTGATTTGCATTTCCCTAATGGCTAATGAGGTTGAGCATTTCTTTAAGTGTTTCTCTGCCATTCGATGTTCCTCTTTCGAGAATTCTCTGTTTAGCTCTGTTTTGCTCAAGTACACAACAAGGACATTTGTTCAACCATGTTCGTAGCAGCTTTATTTGTAATAGCCAGAACTTGGAAGCAACCCAGATGTCCATCAACGGAGGAATGGATACAGAAATTGTGGTATTTTTACACAATGGAATACTACTCAGCAATCAAAAAGGAGGAAATCATGAAATTTGCAGGCAAGTGGTGGGATCTAGAAAAGATCATTCTGAGTGAAGTATCCCAGAAGGAGAAAGACAAACTTGGTATATACTCGCTTATATAGACCTACAAGACATGATAAACATAATGAAATCTACACACCTAAAGAAGATAATCAAGAAAGTGGACACAGGCGAAGGTGATTAATCCTCATTTAGAAAGACAAATGGGATGTGCATTGAACTTATGACAGGAGTCTACCACAAAAGGCATCTGAAAGACTCTACCTAGCAGTGTTTCAAAGCAGACACTAAGACTCATAACCAAACCCTCGGCAGAGTGCAGGGAATCATATGAAAGAAGGGAAGTTAGTATGATGTGGAAAGGATAGGAGCTCTACAAGGACCAAACATATCTGGGCACAGGGTCTTTTCTGAGACTGACACTCAACCAAGGACCATCTATGGATATAACCTAGAACTTCTGCTCGGATGTGGCCCGTGGTAGCTCAGTAACCAAGTAGTTTTCCAAAGTAAGGGGAACATGGACTATTTCTAACAGGATCTCAAGGGCAGGCTGTTTGACCCCCCCCCCCCCCGGGGAGGAGCAGTCTGTTAGGCCACAGAGGAGGACTTTGCAGCCAGCCCTGAAGATACCTGATAAAACAGGGTCAGATGAAAGGGGAGGAGGTCCTCCCCTATCAGTGGACTTGGAAAGGGGCAGGGAGGAGACCAGGGAGGGAGTGTGGGGTTGGGGAGGGAATGAGGGAGCAGGATACAGCTGGGACACAGAGTTAACAAAATGTAACTAAAAAGAAAAAAAATAAATAAACCAGAAAAAAAATATCTAATAAACTAGATTTTCAACCAAAATCAATCAAAAGAGATAGAGGACACTTCATACTCATCAAGAGAAAAATCTACCAGGAAGATATTACAATTCTGAACATCTATGCCCCAAATGCAAGGGCACCCACATTTGTAAAAGCAACTTTAATAAAACTTAAACCACACATAGACCCCGACACATTAATAGTGGGAGACTTCAACAAAGGACTCTCAACAAAGGACAGGTCAACAAAACAGAAATTACACAAAGAAACAATAACTCTGACAGAGGTCATGAATCAAATGTACCTGATGGACATCTATGGATCATTTTCTTAATTACTGAATAAAGCTCAGCTTACTGGGAATGAGCACACCACTGGGCTCATGGTGCTGGGATATATAAGAAAGGAGACTGAACAAGCCAGTAAGTAACATTCCTCCAAAGCCTCTGTGTCAACTCCTACCTCCAATCTCCTGCCATTCCTTGGTTTCTGCCCTGCCTTCTGTGATAATTAAGAGAGCAAGCTTGAATTGTGGGGTAGGTTGGTTTGGGGCTGTGAAGAAAACCTAATCTCCCAGATATATAGGACAATTTGGAGGACTTGTGAGAAGCTTGGGAAGGAAGCTATAAGACTTTTTCCAGATAAGAAATTTTATGGCCTCTTAGAGATTGGACAGGAGTTAATTGAGGATGGGGGAGGTCAATAGAAGCAGGCCTTAGGGAGGAGGAGGCGGTCTTCCAAACATCAGTTCAAAGGAAGACACACTGAAGAGTTTGCAGGCATAGAGCAATGATGGAGAAGAGGTAGCAGTGACGTTTGATACAATGGAAGTAAAGTTCTAACATCAGTTTAGTTAGTATTTCCATTAGCATTCTATTGGTTCATTCTACTTTTCCAGGGGATTATGAGTGGTATAAGATATGAAAATGCCAGGGTATTTGCAGAACTTGGACCATAGTCTGGGTGACTTGAGAAGTAAATTCTAGATCATTATGTAACTAGAGAAAGGTAGGCAGTTGAAAGAGAGAGACTATGTTAGAGAGCAGAAGAGTGGTAATGGTTGATGTCCTTTTTTTATCCTTCAGTAGTCCTAAACCCAGGCAGAGAATGTATCAATGCAGACTATTAGATAGTTGAAGGACTTTTAGTAGGCATGTAAGTGAAATCAATCTGCCATTCACCACCAGGGAGCAGTCTCAGAGCCTGGGAGTGGGAAAGGTAGGGGTTCAGATAGTGGAGGTGGGGTTAGTTTACAGAAATACATTGCCAGTTTGGTTTAGATTATGTAAAAATTCTGGGATGAGAGTAAAATGGGTTTGGAGAAGGAATAGAAGGGTTTAGGATTAGAATGGGACATTTCATGTAATGGCATCCTGGGTCATGTAGTAAGGTAGCCTGGAGGGATGAGGGTGGAGTCATAGGGGAAGTTAGTACCAATTGATAAGCTAACATGTCAGTGTGATTATTTACTTTACTTACAATGGAGAGGTCAGTCTGAATTGCTTTGTAATGAACCAAGCCTAGTTGAAAAGGTAAAAGATAAGCCTTGAGGAGATCATGGATATATGAAGAATTAGTAACTGAGTTGACTTTTGTGCATAGAAATCCTTACTCCTTCCATATAACAGAGTGTGTTAACAGGATATAAGGAGAACATATTTGGAGTTTGTGTACACTATTATTTACATATTTTTAAGAGTTAGAAGGATATCATGATAGCTGCTAATTTGCCTATTGATGGGTAATGTGTGAGGGAAGGAAGCCACCTCAACATGGCATTGTCTAAAACCACATTGTCTAAAACCACAACCCAGTAACCTTTTGACAGGAAGAAGCTGTGATCTATATAAAAAGTGTAGATAGAAGCAGCTAGAGGACCTCCTTATTTATGAAAGGAATGAGAGAGAAAGTCTTCAGGAGTCATACTATAGGAGTTGAGATGATCAAAGTAATTTTGAGATGAAGGAAAAAGTAGAGATGTGTTTACTACTCCCCTCTGGGGCCAAGATTAAGCATACACTATGCCCAGACACCAATTTCCAAAACAAAGACATCTTTATTAAGTAAGGGGTAAAGAGTCAAAACAGCTGTATCTGAATCAGGCAGAAACAACAAGAAATGGCTTTGGAGGGGTTTTCAAAGGGAACAGAAAAGAAAAGAACCACACTATAATAAGTTAGGATGAGTTAGTCAGTGTAGCCAAACAGGGAATTTTGATTGCAAGTCAGACATATGGAAATGAGCACATAATGGAATGGACCTTTGTGGCTAGCTTTGGAAATGTGGAAGTCTCTAAACAAGGTAATAATTTAGCAAGTAGGTAGGAAAGGGGTGTGGTCATGACCAGCTAGCTCCATGGTTTCGTGATTGGGTCTCTTAGAGCCCTTCAGGTGGTTCTGGGTTCCATAAGAAAACAGACAGAGCAACCCATTTGAACAATTGATCATGTCAGTAAGCAGCACTCCTCCATGGCCTATCCATCAGCACCTACCTC
This sequence comes from Psammomys obesus, assembly GCF_907164565.1. Taxonomy (NCBI): domain Eukaryota; kingdom Metazoa; phylum Chordata; class Mammalia; order Rodentia; family Muridae; genus Psammomys; species Psammomys obesus. The sequence continues at coordinate 1,864,219 of NW_026585797.1, read as the reverse complement.
CAGGCCCCTTCCCTGGCTAATCTCAATAGACTATAATATGGAAGCCAAATAAATACTTTCCTTACAAGCTGTTTTGGTCATATGTTTCATCATAGCAGTAGGAACCCTAACTGAATCAGGCATATACCCAAAGGAGTTTATATTAAACTACAGAGATTTATGCTCACCAGGTACTTTATTCATAATAACCACAAATTATAAACAGACAGATGCCAGCAACTAATGAATGGAAAAATTTAAATATGGTAGATTTACACTGTGGAATATTATACAGATATTAAAATGAAATTACAAAATTTACTGGTAAATACTTGGATGACTATAAACAAATTCATCCTGAGTGAGACTCTAAAAGACATTTACTATATGTTCTCAATTATATGTGGCTTTAAGTTTTGAAATGTATGCTACATTCAGAATAACCATGAAGATTGGATACAAGTAAAGAACCAAGTGGAAGGACAGGGTTTTTTTTTTTTTTTAAAGGAGTTAGAATATAAAATTATGGAAAGACAAAGGAAAACCAGAATAGAGAGATAAAACAGGGAGTGGTAAGAAAAAGAGTAAGGCTCGCAACTAATATTTAAGGCATTTAAAAACTAAATAATCAGGGAAACAATGCTTCAGACAGATACATTATACCACTGTGTGTTAAGAATAAGTTGTTTCCCTAATTTCTTTCTCAGCTTTTGTATTTTGTTTACAGGAGGGCTACTGATTTTTTGAGTTAATTTTGTATCCAGCCACTTTGCTGAAGATGTTTATCAGCTGTAGTAGTTCCCTGGTAGAATTTTGAGGTCGCACAGTTATAGTATCATATCATCTGTAAATAGTGATACTTTGACTTCTTCCTTTCCAATTTGTATCCCCTTGATCTCCTTTAATTGTCTTATTGCTCTAGCAAGGACTTCAAGAACTATGTTGAAGAGATTTGGAGAGAGTGGGCAGCCTTACCTTGTCCCTGATTTCAGTGGGATTGCTTTAAGTTTATCTTCGTTTAGTTTGATATTGGCTGTAAGCTTGCTGTATATTGCCTTTACTATGTTTAGGTAAGTGCCTTGTATCCCTGATCACTCCAAGACTTTAAACATGAGTGGATGTTGAAGATAAGCAGAGAGGATGGACAGCAGAAGAGGAAGAAAACAGGGAACAGGACAGGAGCCTACCATAGAGGGCGTCTGAAGGGCTCTCTACCCTGCAGGGTATCAAAGCAAATAGTGGGACTTATAGCCAAACTTTGGGTAGAGTGCAGGGAATCTCATGAAAGAAGGCAGAGATAGAAAGACCTGGAGAGGACAGGAGTTCCACAAGGAGAGCAATAGAACCAAATATCTGTCACAGGGGTCTTTTCTGAGACTGATTCTCCAACCAAGGACCATTCATGGAGATAACCTAGAACCCCTGCACTGATGTAGCCCATGGCAGTCCGTTGTCCAAGTGGGTTCCATAGTAATGGGAACAGGGACTGTCTCTGATATGAACTGATTGGCCTGGTCTCTGATCACCACCCCTTGAGGGAGGAGCAGCCTTGTCAGGCCACATAGGAAGACAATGCAGCCACTCCTGATGAGACCTGATAGACTAGTATCAGAAGGAAGGAGAGGAAGATCTCCCCTATCAGTGGACTTGGGGAGGGGCATGGCTGGAGAAGCGGGAAGAAAGGTATTATTGGGAGGTGAGGAAAGAGGAAACTATAGTAAGGATGCAAATTGAATAAACTATAATTAATAAAAAATAAAAATTACAAAAAAGAATGGGTTAAATCTTTTTGAATTGCTGGCCAATGGGCCCCATGGAAACCCCAAGCATCTCAAGCTATTTCAAAAGGCATGTTTGCTTTCTACAATTTGATGGTCAGCCCCTATTGCTGAAGACTACACTTATTATGTCATCAAACAGCAATTCAAGCTAATGCCTAATTATCAGTCGCTTCGTTCCCATTTTCTAGCATTCATGGTACTGGAAAGAATTCTGCACATGACCAGAGGAGAAACATAATCTGCTCCACTTGGCTACAACCCCTGTATCGTATGGTAGTGATGTGCTGTAAGATAAACTGGTGTAATAGTGGCACAAGTGTTACAGAAATGACCAACCACTTTTTGTTAGGATTTAAAGACCACTCCATGATATGGAGCCCACATTTAACAGTGGAAAGTGGCCAAGAACCAAGACTAAACAGGCCTAGGGGAAAACTTATTATTATTACTATTTTTTTGTCAAAAGAACATATAAATAAAATTATTTATAATGGCATACTGCTATACCCATAGATCAGGAACTTGCTCAATCCACATCAGAGAATCTCATTCTTAAAATACACTGGAAATAACACATATGCCCACAATTGGCCAATGTATTTAGAGTGAGATATTTTAGAGCACTTAGTCCTAAAAAAGATATCTTCATCAAATACCTTCCTCCACTCTCAAAAGTAACTTAAGTATTTATATCTGATATATCAGCAAAAGACAGTAAGAGAAAACTAACAGGTAATCTATGGGCTTTTGAAATCTCAATATCCACCCATAGTGACACACCTCTTCCAACAAGATCATAACTCCTAATTCTTCTCAAATTGCACACAAATTTATAATTGAACAACTAAAGTCTAAAAGGGTTATTTTCATTCAGACAACTACATTCTTCTCCAAGGGCTTCAGAGGCTTGCAGCCATATCTTAATGAGAAAGGCTTTAGTCCAACTTCAAAATGTCTAGTCTTTCAATCTCAAGAATGCTTAAAAGCACAGACTCTTCTGAGACTCAAGGCACTCTCTTAATTTTAACCCCCTGAAATAGCAAATTTTATGCTTCCAACATATAGTGGTATGTAATATATATCACAATTCCAAAAAGAAGGAATAGGAGCATTAAGAGGAAATCCTGGATCAATGCAAGACCAAACTATTAGAGAAAACTCCGAATCATATAGCCATATATCTAAGACCAAAGAATGTAGAATCTTCTACTCCCAGCTTTGACTACAACATATTTCTTGTGGTGGTTACATTATCTGTCTTCTGCTCTCCTTGGTCATGTATCCCTGACAATATGATATCTCCCATATCTTTGGGCCTCCAATATAATATAGGCTTCACATTCACAGCTTTACACAATGGCTTCTCCTGTCCTCCATAGACAGACTTTCTACCACAAGCCTGGCTACAGTGGTTTTCACTAGCCACAGAGTAAGATTATATTACCCTATTACTTCTGTGTCTCTTGTGAATTTGAAGCCAGAAGCTTGTGCCTAATGCTGCCAAATCCAGCTGTTTGCTTGTGTAGAAACCTAAAACACTCATTCAAGTACATTTTCAAAAACTTGATTTGTTTTCATTATTCTTTAAGTATAGCTAAATTTTCAGTTTTTTTCATTTTCACAAATTGCAGGAAAAGCTTGGAAGGAGCTCACTTGGAAGATAACACTCCCTTTATTCTATTTCTTTGTTTCAGCCACCAACACTACATTTCAGGGTGCTCTTTTTTTTCTCTCCTCATTTTGTATTATTTCTTTGTTTCACTTCATCTTCTTTATTGTACATCTGAATAAAAAAGATTGCTAATATCAATAAGACAGAGTGAAATTCAGCCTGCTTCAAATCTCTTCTGGCAAAGAAAGTAGTCCAAAACTCAATTTAAAATTTAGGCAAATTCTTAGGAAAGGGGTAAAAGTTATCCATATGCTTTGCTGAAATGTTACAAAAATTGCTCAACTGCTAATTTTGTTTCCCTCTGAAATGTCTTGAGAAACCTCCACAGTCTTCATAATTTTGAGCTCTACTGGTTTCCAAGCTCATACTAGTATATGTCATTAATGTTCTTTTACTACATTCTATTGTTTTTGTAGTCCAAAATCCCAATGTATTCCATATTTCTCAAAAAATAAAACAACAAAAAACCAACCAACTAACCAACCAAAAAAAGTAAAGAAAGAAAGGAAGAAAGAAAAGAAAGGAAGAAAGACAGACAAAGAGAAAGAAAGAAGGAAGGAAGGAAGGAAGGAAGGAAAGAAAGAGAGAGAGAGAGAGAAAGAAAGAAAGAAAGAAAAGAAAGAAAGAAAGAAAGAAAGAAAGAAAGAAAGAAAGAAAGAAAGAAAGAAAGAAAGAAAGAAAGAAAGAAAACCCCACAGCAAGGTTAAACCTGCCAGAACAATATTTTACAACCGGGTACTAATATCTGAATCATTTCTCTAATTCTCTAAAGAGACATCATGACCAAGTCAACTTATAAAAGAAATCATATTAGTGGGACTTGCTTATAGTTTCAATGGATTTGTCTATGAATAGCATGACAGTACACAGGCAGGCATGGAGCTGGCACAGTAGCTGGGACCTTGCATCTGATTCACAAACAAAAGGAAAGAAAGAGAAAGAGCTAGTTGGTAACGCTGTAGACTTTTGAAATCTCAAAGCCTGTCTACACTTTCTAAAACAAGGGCATACCTCCTAATCTTTCCCAAATATTTCCACCAAGTAGAGATCAAGTATTTAAGTATATAGGCCTAAGGGGGCCATAGAATTTTGAGGTATTTTGTGAAGTTTTTGCATCATTTTGCTTTGGTTTTGGTATCTTTTGTCTTATTGGATTTTTTTTGTTTGTTTGTTATTATGTTATTGAGGTTTCAAATTTTTTTCTTGTGTTTGTTTTCTTTTTTGTTGTTTTAAATGAAAGAGGGAAGTAGAACACAAAGTTGGTCTGTAAGGAGGTAGGGAAGATATAAAAAGAATGGGGAAAATGGAAGAATCATGTTCAAAATATATTGTATAAAATTCAATAAAAATTAAATAAATTACAAATGTCAAATAAAAGAAGAGATAAATAGATAAATAGCCTATACTGAAGATAAAATGTAAATAACATGTAAATGTAAATAAAATGTAAATGTACTATTAAAACAAATTATGAAAAAAATTCATTCTAAAAATATTGAAAGAGAATCTAGGTAAATGCAATGAGGTCAGCTTGAGCAGAAGAGAGGCTTTTGTTTGCTTTACCTTATCTACTGCCAGATCAGGTGTAGTTAATGAACCCCCAAAAATTGTACAAGCCAAGTCCACAAAACTAGATTATGAATGATCCCACAAATGCCTAGAGAATAAATGAATGAAGCCGAAAATCATAAACAGGATCATCTAGCATGTTTTCCCAGCTTTAAAACGTGTACAATTGTAGTGAAAATAAACAAAGGAAGTTCTAAGAGTTCTAAGAGGTTCAGAATGAGGAAACAGCGTCCTCAGAAATATTGCTACACATTAAGGAGTTAGAAAAGAGGCTGGGTAAAGGGACAGTGAGGAAGAAGAGATTAGAGTAGGGAAAACTCCATTGATTGTAACTTGTGTGCTTGAACTCAAAAGCATTTACTAAGTTTCACTAAATTTAAGAATGCATTTCAGGTAGTGGATTATTATCATTGAATTGTTTTTGGTTAATGATGAACCAAGCATGAACATATTAAGAAATTCCAAGATAAGTGAAATGCATCTCTCTCCAGAGATAATCAGATAATAAATGCTAAATCCTCTGAAATGCATCATTGGCAGATGGCACCCAACTAAATAAAATAACTCCCTGAGGATAGGCTCATGATGCTTCCTCTCATTCCTAGCTTCAATTTCCCCTACACAATGATTGACTGAAAATTCTAGAACCATGAGCCAAATTTTTTTCTTACTTAGATTGTTTCTGTCAGTTATTTTGTTACAGCAGTGAGAAAGTTGAGTAATACAAAGTGCTCTGTCCAACAGGGTAGCTAAAACCTTGGTATGATATCTCACACTTGGAATACTAGCTCTAAGGATTCTGAGGTTTTCAGTGCCAGTAAATCTAGAATAGGTGAAGATGATAGACGTTTATTAATTTTTTTATTTTTTCTTTATAATTATTATTATTATTTATTACAGTTTATTCACTTTATATCACTGCTGTAGTTTCCTCCCTCATCTCCTCCCAGTCCTACCCTCCCTCTTTCTTCACCCCCTGTCTCTCTACTACTATATTCAATGTAGTGATTAATTCATTGGTCACATATATTAAAATCTTCAAAATGTACACATGTATTGCACATAAATTTAATGTCAAAAATGCATTATTCAAGTTGTCATTCTAATGTAAAGTCTATAATTCAGTTGCCAGAAAATTTCATTAAGTAACAGAAAAAGTATTTTTTCCAATTTATGAGCCACTTCTGAATTTTGCAAATAAGAGAGTGATTTCTTTAATCCCCATTGTATTTTATTCCAAAATTAATTTCTCACCCTTGTTATTGTAACAAAAACAAGCAAGGGAAATGTTCTAAATGTGCAGTATCAATTTATAAAATTATCAAAGACAAGCAAATCTGAAGAGAATGTAACAGGAAAGAGACTAATTAAGAGCAGGAAGAGAGAGAGAGAAAGAGAAGTTTTTTATTATTATTATTTTTATTTTTTATATTAATTACAGTTTATTTACTTTGTATTCCAGCTGTAGCTCCCTCCTTCATTCCCTCCCATTTCCATCCTCCATCCCTCATCTCCTCCTGGCCCCTCTCTAAATCTACTGATAGTGGAGGTCCTTCTCCCCTTCTATCTAACCTTAGTTTATCAGGTCTCATCAGGACTGGAAAGTTTTTTTACAGACATTTTTTTTTTGCCTGTACTTTTTTAGAAACCTCTTGCAGAGAGAACGAGCTAGACACAGGTGAAGACAGAACAAGCCAGAGAATGAGAAGGAGTCAGAAGGTTAAAACATATTGTCAGAATTAGTTTGAGGCTAGGAGGGGCAGTCAGAAGCCAAGAGAAGCCAGTTTGAATCAGTCATCTTGGAGAGAAGTTTGGGCAAAACAGCTGGGTTAAAGCAGCCAGCAAGGCTTTGGAAAAGCTCTCATCCCATCACCTAATCTGAGAAAATAAAAACATTTATATCTGGTGCCCAATCTGGATGGAGAAGAAGAATGCCACCAATATTGCAAAAAGACATCTGACCGAAATACCACAGAGGATGGAAGATATTTGACAGAAATCCAAGGATATTAAATTTGCCTTGGATTGTCTCCAGAGGAAGGAAAAGTTCTCTGAGTTCAGCTGCAAGTCTAAAGAGACTTGGAAGACTCTGGAGCTGCAGGACCCTCTGGAACAGATAAACACGGTAGGCCATTCCAAAAGATAATTTTAATTATATAGACAGACATTTCCTATATTAAAAACATGGGAAGCTACATTTTAGATCCCTTAAGAGTAAGAAAAGGACTTGGGAGTATAGAAAATTTCTTTAGGAACAGAGACTGTCTCTGACATGAACTGATTGGCCTGCCCTTTAATTACCTCCCCCTGAGGGGGAAGCAGCATTACCAGGCCACAGAAGAAGACAGTGCAGCCATTCATGATGATACCTAATAGACTAGGATCAGAAGGAAGGAAAAGAAGACCTCTCCTATCAGTGGACTTGGGGAGGGGCATGCATGCAGAGGGTGGAGGAAGGGAGGGATTGGGACGGGAGGAGGGAGGGCACCACAGGGAGGATACAAAGTGAATAAAGTATAATTAATAAAGAATTAAAAAAAATTAAAAAGAGGTAAAAATAAATAAAAGTAAAAGTAAATTTAAAGAAAAAAAAGCCATAGCAACTATAGCCACCTGAGTAAACTCACCCTTAGTTTTGATTGCTATTTTTATATATTTATTTTCAAAAAATAAAGATTTAAAAAATAAATTTAAAAATAGGGAACATAAAGTTCACTAGTACAGTTATTTTATAAATGAGAATGAAGTGTCCCTCCTCATCCTTTTTGATTAATTTTGGTTGTAAGTCTATTTTATTAGATATTAGGATAGCTAGTCCAGCCTGTTTTCTGGGTCTGTTGGTGTGAAAACCCTTTTTCCAGCCCTTTACTTTGAGATAGTGTCTGTCGTTGTTGAGACTTCATAGGCTAGGGTCAAGTAGAAGGAGAGGAGGACCTCTTCTATCAGTGGATTAGCAGAGTGGCATTAGAAGAGAAAGGGGAGGGAGGATTGATTGGGAGAAGATGAGGGACTGGGCCATAGCTGGGATACAAAATGAATAAAATGTAATAAAGGATAATAATAAAAACAGAAAAAGCAATGATCCAAAAAAACTATACAATAAAAAGTAGATGTCCAACAAGAAAAATTAGCTATGATAGTACGAAGGCTTGACAGACAAGAGACAGAGGAAGTATAAGAACAGGAAGTGCTTAGATGTGAACCTATGGTACCTAATGAAATTGAGGATCAAGATAGACAGACCATTGAACCTTTAGCACCTCCTATTAGGAAAATTGAAGAAAGATGACAAACCCCACTATCTTTCCCAATTACTTGGGAATAAATGCCAGAAAATGGTAAAAATTCACAAAATGAACAAATAGACGAGAATCCTGTTAAAGTATGAGAACTTAAACATTGTTTCTTTTTTTATTAATTACACTTTATCCACTTGGTAACCCCCTATAAGCCCCACCCTCCTCCCCTCCTGATTCTACCCTCACACCCCCTTCTTCACCCATGCCCCTCCCCAAGTCCACTGATAGGGGAGGTCTTCCTCTCCTTCCTTCTGATCTTAGTCTATCAGATCTCATCAGGAATGGCTGCATTGTCATCATCTGTGGCCTGGTAGGGCTGCTCCCCCCTCAGAGGGAGGTGAACAAAGAGCAGGCCAATCAGATTATGTCAGAGGCAGTCTCTCTTCCCATTATTATGTAACCCACTTGGACACTAAACTTTCATGGGCTATATCTGTGCAGGGGTTCTAGGTTATCTCCATGCCTGGTATTTGGTTGGAGTATGAGTCTCTGGGAAGACCCCTGTGTTCAAATTTCTGATTCTGTTGCTCTCCTTGTGGAGTTCCTGTCCTCTCCAGATCTTACTATTTCCCACTTCTTATATAAGATTCCGTGCACATTGCCCAATAATACCTTATGGAATGCATTCAACCTATGTAAGACAGATGTTAAATACCTGGACTACACAAAAGAGGATTATTTCCCAATACTGAAAAAATTTAGCAGTAGCTTTACTGGAAGCTGGTTCTCAGTTACAGTGGCTGACATGATAGCAAGGAAAAGTGGTAATACGGAAAATTGTAGTAAGTATAAACATGTTAATATCATGAATGATCTATTATTAGGTAAAGATCAATATGCAGATTTACAAAAGAAGATATAATTTGGTGACTCTATTATTATACAATGTTCTTTATTAGCTTTAAGAGTCTGAGAATAGGTAGAGGAACAAGAAAAACAGTCTATTACATTAACAAAGATTATGCAAAGCTCAGAGAGTTTTATCAATTTCTTACACATATTAACATCTATTATGAACAGGCCAATATGAGGTCCAGATGCAAGATATGTATTTAAATTTTAGTTCTCAAAAATGAAAATATAGAGTACAAAAATGTTCTTAGGCATGTAAAAGCTTGATCAGCACCCACAGATATTTGGATTAGAACTATTTCCAATATTGACACTAATGATTATGGAATTATACAAACAATAGCCAATAATTGTAAATATCAAAATGTCCATTTTTTTTTATCTGTGGGAGAGTATAGCATTTGAAAAGGGATGATTTGAAAAGCCATTCCTAGAGACTTCTAGTGAAGTCTTCTTGGATTTGTAGAAGGTGTGGTAACAGTTGGTATTGAAAGCAGAGATGTGTGAGGTAATCCCTTACCTATGGGAAACTCCCTTCCAGATAATCCTTTATATATAGAAAATTACCTAAGAGAGTTTGTTCAAAATGCAGCAAGAAACAACACAAGCCAGGTATTTCCTGTCAGCTATCCACATAGAGAAAACTAAACTAGCTATTGGAGATTTGATTCTCTGGCTTTAGACACAAGTGGCCTATCAATCAAGGGCAGAACATTGGCACTGGATAGAAAAAAAAATTCTGGAAGTATTGTAAACCAACAACCCTACCTTTAAAATGGTTAGCTGAGAAACCTGTGTGGGTAGAGCAATGACTTTTTTATTAAATTTTTAGTTTTTTCTATTAATTACATTTTATTCATTTTGTATCTTAGCTGTAGTCCCTTCCCAATCCCACTCTCCCTCCCGAATCTTCTCCCATGCCCCTCTCGAAGTCCACTGATAGGGAAGGTCCTCCTCACCATCCATTGACCCTAGCAATGGCTTTTGAATGAAGAAAAATTACAGGTACTTGAGCATTTAGTACAAGAGCAGCTGGAAGCTCAACATATAGAAGAGTCTAAAAGTCCTTAGAATTCTCTTGTGTTTGTCATTAAATAGAAATCTGGAAATTGGAGGGTGCTGACTGACTTAAATAAACTGAACCAATCAGTGGGCATATTACAGAATGGATTCCTTTTACCTTCTCTATTACCAAAAGGAAGATCTATAATAATAACCAATTTTAAAACTGTTTTTTTCCTACAGATAGAAAAAGTTTCCTTTTACAGTTCCTACTTATAAAAATGAACTCGATGACTGTATCCTTCACCACCCCTACCGCCAAGGGAGGAATAGCCTTGCTAGGCCACAGAGGAGGACATGGCAGCTAGTCCTGAAGATACCTGATAAGCTAGCGTCAGATGGAAGGGGAGGAGGACCTCCCCTAGCAGTGAACTTGGAAAGGGGCGGGGAGGAAATAAGGGAGGAAGGGTGGGATTGGGAAGGAATAAGGAAGGGGGCTACTGCTGGGATACAAAGTAAATAATCTGTGATTAATATAAAAAATAAAAATTAATAAAAAAACAATGTTTAACCAGTAGAAAAGTGCTTCCTCAAGGAATGTTAAATAGTCTAACTCTATGTCAATTTTGCCATTAGAAATGATTCAGCAAAAAGTTTCTCAACCCATAATTTACCATTACATGGATGATATCTTATAGGGTGATTCTGATGCAAATACATTAGAGAAAATGTTTAATCAAACTACATAATTGGGATTTACAGATTGTTCCTGAAAAATACACAGAGAAGAAATTCTATAAACTAGGATTCTAATTATTTCAACAAAATATTGAACCACAAAAGGTACAGATCAGAAGAGACTAGTTACAAACTCTTAATGACTTTCAAAAACTACTCAGAGATGTTAACTGGTCATAACTTACTATTGGATTAACTACTCAAGAGGTGAGTAATTTGTTTCAAAGTTTACAAGGTGACTCGAACTTAAATAGTCTTAGACAATTAACAGTGGAAGAAGAGAAAGAGTTGACTCAGGTAAAGCAAAAATTACAGAACACACATACTGAAATTACCTCATTATGGAAATTAATGAAGATTGGCAAAGAGCTTGTAGTAATTACTAGGGAGAAATTAATAACAAATATACCCAAAACAAGTGACTCCAGTTCATAAAAAGAACTAATTAGATTCTACCTCATATAGTAAAGAGGTACCAGTTTCTGAAGCTCCTACATTTTATACTGATATAAATAAATCATGGAATGGTAGTTTATAAGTCAGGAAATAGAAGTGAAGTAATTCAAAGCTGATATGCTTTGGTTCAAAATTCTGAGCTATATGCATTTCTTATGGTTTTATTTGTTTTTTGAAAATATCAATATAATTACTGACTTACATTATGTAGAGACAGTTGTGTTACATATATAAAGTGCTGGTCTGATCTCAGAGCACTCACCTGATACCACCACCACCCCGAAAAGATCTCTGGAAAAGTTACCTAGTTTCAGCAGACGCCCAGGCACACAATCCCCAGAAAAGCAGAGCCACATAAGTCTGTGCCTACAGGTTCTACTTGCCATCACAGAGAGAAAGGTTATCCCCAAAGCAAAGACTGGGTGTTCCTGTCAGGAGAAAACCCCACAGTGGGGGGATCATCAGGTCTAATGCTCAGGTCACCCAGCACCAAAAGACTTTCTAGATTCACGCAGACTCTAGGCTCTAGCCTTTTACTGCAGGCATGAGCACTGTGCTCACTCAATATTATTGAGTACCAAAAGGGCACTGGGGCACATAGCTGCATCCTCAGACCTACAAAAGCCAGAGAGCCATTACAGCAGCCCTCAGATACTGCTCCAAGGATCAGTTATTCCTAGCTAGACTGATAAAACTGTGGGAATCCCTGGTTCTTCAAGAGGGCTGTACCCAAAAATTACACCTTAAGAGCAACAGCTGTTGCTCACTAAATTCAGAGCAAGAAACCCAGCAGCAGGGCAGCCAACACCAGGACCTATCCTGATGAGAGGAGAGCCTTCCTGAACACCACAGTTACCATATAGGTCCATACACCTGAAGTGAACTGTGACAATTCCTGAAAAGCACCATCATTCAGTTTGTCCATACCCAAAATCAGAGGAGAACTTCAGAACACCACCAAGTGGATACTCCACGAACCCATGACCCAGCAGGCACCAGAAATTAACAGACAACACCTGAGACAGAGAGAAGGGTAGAGGCCAGCGAAAAAGCACAACCAACAAAAGGCAAAGCAATATGGCATCCCCAGAACCCAGTTATCCAGGGGCAAGTAGCCCTGGACACCATAACAAAAGTGAAATTAAAGAAGATGACCTTATGTCTATGCTTATGAAGGGGTTAATGGAGGAAGTAAATAAAATGTGTAAAGAATTAGGGGAAGATGGCCAAAAACAGATTATGGCCATCCGTAAAGAAATACAGAAAGATGAAGCCAGTTTGATTCACTGAAAGAAATAAAAGAAACAGAGGAACATTAAAACAAACAGCTGAAACAATTGAAGGAAAAACAGGAAAATACAGTCAGACAGGTGAAGGAAATCAACAAAACGGTTCAAGATCTGAAGATAGAATTGGAAGAATTAAAGAAAACACAAACTGAGGAAATCACAGAGAGGGAGAACCTAGGAAAGAAAACAGGAACTACAGAGGTAAGCATAACCAACAGACTACAAGAGATGGAAAAAGAATCTCAGGTGTGGAAGATATAATGGAAGAAATCGATGTATCTGTCAAAGAAAATAAAAAATCTAAAAAATTCCTGACACAAACCATCCAAGAAATCCAAGACAACATAAAAGGACAAAACCTAAGAATAACAGGAATAGAGGAAAAAGAAGATTTCATCTTCTAAGGCCCAAAAGATATTTTCAACAAAATCATTGAAGAAAATTTCCCCAACTTAAAGGGGAGGCCTATAAGAATACAAGAGGCCTACAGAACACATAATAAATTAGACCAGAAAAGAAAATCCTTCTTCACATAATAATCAAAATAGTAAGTATACAGAACAACAACAATAACAACAAAAATACTAAAAGCTGCAAGGGAAAAAGGCCAAGTAACGTATAATGGCAAACCCATTAGAATCTCACCGGACTTCTCAACAGAAACTATGAAAGCCAGCAGAGCCTGGACGGATATAATATAGTCCCTAAGAGAACAAAGATGTCAGCCTAGGCTACTGTACCCAGCAAAACTCTCAGTCCTCATAGGCGGAGAAAACAAGATATTCAACAACAACAACAACAACAACAAAAAAAAAATTCAACAATACCTACACACAAATCCAGCATTACAGAAGATACTAGAAGGAAAAATACAACGCAAGAAAACTAAATACTTTCAAGAACTCACAGGAAATAAATAACTTCACTATAGCAAAACAGAAGTAGCCAAACACACAAACACACTACCATGGCCAACATTAGTATAAAAGGATCTAACAGCCAGAGGTCATTAATCTCCCTCAATATCAATGGACTCAATTCTCCAATAAAAACACACAGACTAACAGAATAGATGCATAAACAAGACCCAACAATCTGTTGCATACAAGAAACACACTTAAATCACAAAGAGAGACATTACCTGAGAGTAAAGGGCGGGAAGGCAGTTTTCCAAGCAAATGGACCCAAGAAGAAGGCAGGAGTAGCCATTCTAATATCTAATAAAGTAGATTCTCAACCAAAATCAATCAAAAGAGATAGAGAAGGACACTTCATAATCATCAAAGGAAAAATCCACCAGGAAGATATCACAATCCTGAACATCTATGCCCCAAATGCAAGGGCACCCACATTTGTAAAAGAAACTTTAATAAAACTTAAACCACACATAGACCCCCACACATTAATAGTGAGAGACTTCAACAAAAGACTCTCAAAAAAGGACAGGTCAACAAAACAGAAATTAAACAAAGAAACAATAACTCTGACAGAGGTCATGAATCAAATGTATCTCAGGGACATCTACAGAGCGTTTCACCCAAACTCAAAAGAATTCACCTTGTTCTCAGCACCTCATGGAACCTTCTCGAAAATAGACTATATAATTGGTCACAAAGCAAGCCTAAACAGATACAAGAAGATTGAAATAATCCCTTTTATGATTTCTGATCACCATGGACAAAAACTTGACCTCAATGACAAAAATAGTAAAAGGCCTATAGACACAAGTAAACTGAACAACTTGCTTCTAAATGGCAGCTGGGTCAAAGAAAAATTAAAGAAAGAAATTAAAGACATCCTAGAATTCAATGAAAAGGAAGGCACAACATACCCAAACTCATGGCTCACAATGAAAACAGTGCTAAGAAGAAAGTACATACACTAAGTGCCTTCAAAAAGAAATTCGAAAATTCTCATGCAAGCAACTTAATGGCTCACTTAAAAGCCCTATAAAAAAAAAAAAAGAAGCAGACACACCAAAGAGGAGTATACGGCTTGAATTAATTAAACCCAGGGCTGAAATCAATAAATTAGAAACAAATAAAACAATTCAAAGAATCAATGAAACCAAGAGCTGGTTCTTAGAGAAAATCAACAAGATAGACAAACCCTTAGCCAAACTAACTAAAAGGCAGAGAGAAACTATCCAAATCAACAAAATCTGAAATGAAAAGGGGGACATAACCACAGACACTGAAGAAATCCAAACAATAATTAGGTCTTACTTGCAAAGTCTATATGCCACAAAATTTGAAAATCTAAATGAAATGGACAATTTTCTTTACTGATTCTACATGCCATAGCTGAATCAAATAGTCCTATATCCCCTAAGGAAATAGAAGCTGTCATCAAACATCTACCACAGAAAAAAAGCCCAGGGCCAGATGGTTTCAGCACTGAATTCTACCAGACCTTCAAAGAAGAGCTAACACCAATACTCTTCAAACTATTCCACAAACTAGAAAACGAAGGAACACTATCAAACTCATTCTATGAAGCCACAGTCACCTTGGTACCTAAATCTCACAAAGACCCAACAAAGAAAGAGAATTTCAGGCCAATCTCCCTCATGAACATTGATGCAAAAATACTCAACAAAATACTTGCAAAGCGATTTCAAGAACACATCAAAGATATCATCCACTACGACCAAGTAAGCTTCATCCCAGGCTTGCAGGGGTCATTCAACATACAGAAATCCATCAATGTGATCCACCACATAAAAAAACTGAAGGAAAAATACCACATGATCATCTCCTTAGATGCTGAAAAGTGATTTGACAAAATCCAACATTTGTTCATGGTTAAATTATTGGAGAGATCAGGGATATAAGGCACATACCTGATCATAGTAAAGGCAATATACAGCAAGCCTGTAGCCAATATCAAACTCAATGGAGAGAAACTTAAGTCATTCCCACTGAAATCAGGGACAAGGCAAGGCTGTCCACTCTCTCCATATCTCTTCAACATTGTTCTTGAAGTCCTAGCTAGAGCAATGAGACAATTGAAGGAGTTCAGGTGAATACAAATTAGAAAGGAAGAAATCAAAGTATCACTGTTTGTAGGTGATATGACAGTATACCTGAGTGACCACAAAAATTCTACCAGGAAACTCCTACAGCTGAAAAACACCTTCAGTAAATTGGCTGGATACAAAATTAACTGAAAAAAGTCAGTAGTCTTTCTGTATACAAAGGACAAAAGGTCTAAAAAAGAAATTAGGGAAACAACACCCTTCACAATAGCCACAAAGGACATAAAGTACCTTGGTGTGAACCTAACCAAGCAAGTCAAAGACTTGTATGAAAAAAATGTCCAGTCTCTGAAGAAAGAATTAGAAGAAGATATCAGAAGATGGAGAGTTCTCACATGCTCATGGCTTGGCAGGATTAACATAGTAAAAATGGCCAACCTACCAAAAGCAATCTACAGATTCAATGCAATTCCCATCAAATTGCCAACACATTTTTTTACAGACCTTGAAAGAAAAATTCTCACCTTCATTTGGAACAACAAAAAATACAGAATTGCTAAAACAATACTCTACAGTAAAATATCTTCAGGAGGTATCTCCATCCCTGATCTCAAGCTGTAGTATAGAGCAACAATACTAAAAACTTCATGGTACTGGCGTAGAAATAGACTGGTGGATCAATGGAATCAAATAGAAGACCCTGACATAAATCCACACACTTATGGATACCTGATTTTCGACAAAGACGCCAAATCCTTTATGGAAAAAAAGACAGTATCTTCAACAAATGTTGCTGGTCCAAGTGGATGTCTACATATTGAAAAATGCAAATAGATCCATACTTATCACCCTGCACAAAACTAAAGTCCAAGTGGATCAAAGACTTCAACATAAAACCAGACACACTAAACCGCTTAGAAGAAAAAGAGGGGAGTACGCTTGAACTCATTGGCACAGGAGACAACTTCCTGAACAGAACACCAACAGCACAGGTTCTAAGAACAAAAATCAATAAATGGGACCTCATAAAACTGAAAAGCTTCAATAAAGCAAAGGATACTGTCCTCAGAACAAAAGGACAGCCTACAGATTGGAAAAGGGTCTTCACCAACCCTATATCTGACAGAGGGCTAATATCCAGTATATATGAAGAACTAAAGAAGTTAAATAGCAAAAAATCACCTAATCCAATTAAAAAATGGGGTACAGCGTTAAAGAGAGAATTCTCTGCGGAGGAATATTGAATGGCAGAGAAACACTGAAAGAAATGCTCAACCTCATTAGCCATCAGGAAAATGCAAATCAAAATGACCCTAAGATTTTACCTTCCATCCATTAGAATGGCTAAGATCAAAAACTCAAGAGACAACACATGCTGGAAAGGATGTGGAGAAAGGGGAACCCTCTTCCATTGCTGATGGGAATGTAAACTTCTACAACCACTATGAAAATCAATCTGGTGCTTTCTCAGACAACTAGGAATAGAGCTTCCTCAACATCCAGCTATACCACTTCTAAGCATATATCCAAAATATGCTCAAGTACACAATAAGGACATTTGCTCAACCATGTTTGTAGCAGCCTTATTTGTAATAGCCAGAAGCTGAAAACAGTCCAGATGCCCCTCACTGGAGGAATGGATGCACAAATTGTGGTATATCTACACAATGGAATATTACTCAACAATAAAAATCAAGGAAATCATGAAATTTGAAGGTAAATGGTGGGATTTGGAAAAGATCATCCTGAGTGAGCTATCCCAGAAGCAGAAAGATACTTACGGTATATACTCACTCATATAGACATATAATATAGAATAAACCTACTAAAATCTGTACACCTAAAAAAAAAAAAACTAATCAAGAGGGAGGACTCTTGGTAAAATGCTCAATTCCTTTCTAGAAAGGCAAAGAGGTTGGACATCAGAAGAAGGAGAAAAGAGGGAACAAGTCAGAGGCCTGACACAGAGGACCTCTGAAAAGCTCTGCCCTGCAGACTATCAATGCAGATGCTTAGACTTATGGGCAACCTTTGTGCAGAGTGCAGGGAATCTTATGAACGAAGTGGGAAACAGTAAGATCTGGAGAGGAGAGGAACTCAACATGGAGAGCAACAGAACCAAAAAATCTGAGCACAGGGGTCTTTTCTGAGACTGCTATTCCAACCAAGGACTATGCATGTAAATAACATAAGACCCCTGCACAGATGTAGCCCATGGCAGTTCAGTATCCAAGTGGGTTCCATTGTGATAGGAACAGGGATTATCTCTGACATGAACTGATTGGCCTGCTCTTTAATTACCTCCCCCTGAGGGGGAAGCAGCATTGCCAAGCCACAGAAGAAGACAATGCAGCCACTCCTGATGAGACCTAATTTACTAGGATCAGAAGGAAAGAAAAGAAGCCCTCCCTTATCAGTAGACTTGGAGGGGGGAGCATGCATGCAGAGGGTAGAGGAAGGGAGGGATTGGGATGGTAGGAGGGAGAGAACCACAGGGGCGATACAAAGTGAATAAAGTGTAATTAATAGAGAGAAAAAAAAGAAAATGATCTGCAGTTTTACATATAGCCCAGTCTTAAGACACATTTTATCAGTGGAGTCTCTCTCTTCTCTGATCAATCTAGCTTGTGTCAACTTGACATAAAACCAGCCAGCACATATCTACTTCTATTTTATTCATGATAACATTGTTAAAATCTTTAAGTGTTTTTGCCATTCTTTTTTTTTCTTTTCTTTTCTTTTTTTTAAATTTATTTTATTAATTACACTTTATTTATTTTGTATCCCCCCATAAGCTCTCCCTCCTCCCCTCCGGATCCCACTCTCCCTCCCCTTTCTGCATGAATGCCATTCCCCAAGTCCCTTGATAGGGGAGGTTCTCCTCTCCTATCTGATCTTAGTCTATCAGTTCTCATCAAAAGTGGCTGCATTGTCCTCTACTGTGGCCTGGTAAGGCTGCTCCCCCCATCAGGGGGAGGTGATCAATGAGCAGGCCGATCAGATTATGTCAGAGGCAGTCCCTCTTCCCATTACTAGGTAACCCACTTGGACACTGAACTGCCATGGGCTACATCTGTGCAGGGGTTCTAGGTTATCTCCACGAATAGTCCTTGGTTGGAGTATGAGTCTCTCGAAGTTCCCTGTGTTCAAATTATCTTGTTCTGTTGCTCTCCTTGTGGAGTTCCCGTCCCCTCCAGCTCTTACTATTTCCCACTTCTTACATAAAATTCCATTCACTCTGCCCATCAGTTGGCCATCAGGCTCAGCATCTGCTTTGACAGTCTATACTGCACAAGCTTTCAGAGGCCCTCTGTGGTAGGTTTCAAGGTTGTTTCCTGTTTTCTTCTGGCTTTCAGAGGCCCTCTGTAGCAGGTTCCGAGGTTGTTTCCTATTTTCTTTTTCTCCTGATGTCCATCCTTTTTGCCTTTCAGGGTGGGGATTTAACATTTTAGTTAGGGTCCTCTCTTTTGCTTAGTTTGTTTAGATGTACAGATTTTAGTGGGTTTATTCTATATTGTATGTTTATATGAGTGAGTATATACCATGCATGTCTTTTTGCTTCTGGGACAACTCACTCAGGATGATCCTTTCCAGGTCCCACCATTTACCTGCAAATTTCAAGATTTCCTTATTTTTCATTGTTGAGTAATACTCCATTGTATAGATGTACCACAGTTTCTGCATCCATTCTTCAGTTGAGAGGCATCTGGGCTGTTTCAAGCTTCTGGCTATTACAAATAAAGCTGCTACAAACATTGTTGAGCAAATGTCCTTTTTGTGTACTTGAGCCTCTTTTGGGTATATGCCTAGGAGTGGTATGGCTGGATCTTGAGGAAGCGCTCTTCTTTCAAGATACTATTATAATTAAACCAAAGTCTTTTTAATTTTTTTTATTTTATTTTTAATTTTTATGTATTACAATTTATTCCCTGTGTATCCCAGGTGTAGCCCCCTCCCTTATCTCCTCCCAGTCCCACTCTCAGTCCCTTTTCTCCTCCCTGCCCCTCTCCCAGTCCACTATAAGGGAGGTCCTTTTCCCCTTCCATCTGACCCTAGCCTATCAGGTATTATCAGTCTCCTTTGATTTATTTTTTCTATTGTCATAGCTTTTAGTTTGTTGGCTATTTAGTTGTCATTTTGAGCACTGTTTTGTGCATATTTTTACAATAATAGAAATTTATTTTTTAGCCTGGGCTTTGTGTGAAGACTATATATTTCACAATGGTGGGAATATCTTTCTTGTAACTCCTTCTCAAATAATTTGGTCTTTATTATTCTAATGTTCAGGGAGGCCTGCCAACAGCAGTACTAATCAGCAGTAGTTGGCTTCTTTCCAGTAATAGTTGCTTTATAGGTAATGAGTGTCAAAAACAGTCATGTGTCCTTTTTGTTTTGTTTTTTTCAACTGATATTGCTTCTGCAATTTTCATGGTGTTGTTGGTATTTCTTTTGAATTGTAATTCTGATGGCAGGGATTTTGTCCTAGTCTCAGAATGGTCACAGCAGTCTCTCTTCATCATTGTGGGCTTTGGAGATAGGGGAGCTAAAATAAGCCTCTCACCTGTGCTTCCCAGCTCACCAAACTCTGCCTTATTCCTATGTTTATTAATTCTAGAGCACCATCATCATGTTTGTTTTTGCATTAGGACTCAAACAGCAGCGGTACTAACTCTCTGTATTGATTTTCTTCTGTTTGGGAAACAAACTAATTCTGATTCATTTCCTAGACCTTGGAAAAATATCCTTTTTTATATTTAATTTAATTTCTTTATTTATTACAATTTATTCACTTTTTATTTCCACTGCAGCCCCTCCCAGTCTCACCTACCTTCCCTCTTCTCCCCCTTTGCTCTTTCCTTAGTCCCATGATAGGAAAGGACCTCCTTTACTTCTATCTGACCTTAGCCTATTAGGTCTCATCAAGTCTGGCTGATTATTCTTTTTTTTTTTTTATTGTAACATTGATTACATGGAGTTGTCAGATGCAATGAAAGATGTGAATAACAATGTGATGTTCAATAAATGCTTGAGCTGAAAAATTATCTAGTGTTTATCTTAAATTCACAGTAAACTACCACCCTGTGTTAGGTTATCCTAAATTCTGGAAATTCTATGATTGTGTTCAATACCATGTACTGTTTGGATCATGGTGAGGTCATGTAGACTTTGCTGAGAAAGAACTGTGTTCTGTGCTTTCTGTGTGATGATACCTGGCTGTCTTCAGCCATGTGGCCTCCAGGAATAATTCTTCTATTCAGTTCTACTGCTTACATTTTCTGACTGCAACCTTAGATACAGCTGCAAAACTAGCCTTAGGGCACACTATGCTGGCCATAATCATACAGTTACTGTACTCATAAGGTGGGAAAACCTATGTTCTATTACAATTCATAATATAAGCAAACATTACTATGAAATTACAGTCTTTGAAAATAACCAAAATTGGTTCATACCGGTTCACTCTCAAGTTGAAGATTTATGTTTTCTTTCCATAAAGTAGAATAAATTTATTTTTTATTCTTCTGTCATATATTACATCCCAACAGCAGTTTCCCTTCCTTCTCAGCCCCAATCTCTTTCTTCTACCTCTCCTACCCCCAGATCCAACCCCTCCACCTCCCCTCGGAAAAGAACAGGCCTTCCAGGGACATCAACCAAGTATAGCATAAACTACTTACCATTATGTCGAAGCTGGGCGAGACAACCCAGAAGGAAGAAAAGGAGGCAGAGTCAGAGAGAAACCCCATTCATAGTGTTAGGGATCCAGCAAGAAAACCAAGCTACTCAGCCATGAAATATATACCGAGGACATAGGTCAGACTGCTGAGAACTGTTCAGTTGATTATGTGAGTCATGTTCTCTTCATGTGTCCCTGACCCTTCTGGTTGTTCCGATTCTTCCATTCACTGAAGAAATCCCCTACATCTGTCTAATGTTTGTGTGAATAGATGTACATTATTAAAATGTTTCATGCAATAATCTTTAAATAAATTATGCAGCCTTGCATAGTGTCTTCTCCTATCCAATTGTATAATTACTTAATTTACATTTTATACATTAAAGGAATATTAAAAGTATATTAATTTTGACAACTGTGAATCTTTTCATTTAATAGCTGTAAACAAGACTATAAGAGTTTATGCACAGGGCCTAATTTCTGTCCTGACACAACTACTCAGAATAAGAAAGAATAAGTTTTGTTATTAAATATTGCTTAGTTCAGTCTAATTTTGATTCTCTTCCTTATTTTTGAAATCTCAACAAGCTCCATGTACTATATGTAAACCTTGAGATAAATCATTTTCTTCTTTGACAAAATAAACTTACAAAGAGAGTTTAAACTAGATATCTGAATCTGGTAAACCCAAGCTTTATTCTATTATTCAAATATTTGATATTTATTATCTGTATATGACAAGCTATAAAAATGATGAGCATAATTTGACAACACAGGAACAGTTGAGCCTAGTGTACTAAGAGAGAGAGAGAGGAAACAGAATTATAAATGTGGAATTGAATTTTTTAAAATAATTTTAAATAAATGAAAAGACAGCTTTATAAACTGTTATGTGTTACTGTAAGCCTTCATTATTGGCTTAAAGAAAAATTGAGGGAAACAATTCAGATTTTGTCACACGGTCTCATTTTTAAATTAAGCAAACTGCCAGCCTAATTAATTAAAAATCACAGAAACTTATGATTGTAAAATAATGCATGTAAGATAAGAGAATTACTTATGTATGTGCTGGATTCCTATATTCAGATGTCCCTCACAGATAAATCCATTCTGTGTTTTATTTCCATTGATTTTTAGCCAATAAGTATATTACAAATAAGTATATTGTAAGAATATGAATGAATAAGGATATTATACACAATAACGAAAATGTCTAATGATTCTTTTTTCTTTTTAATTTTTTTAATTTTTATTAATTACAGTTTATTCACCCTATATCCCAGTTGTAGCACCCTCTCCAATCCCTTCTCGAACTTCCATACCTCCCTCTTCTTTTCCTATGCCCCTCCCCCAGTCCAATGATAAGGGAAGTGCTCTCCCCTTTTATCTGACCCTATTCTATCAGGTCTCATCAGGATTGGCTTCTTTGTCTTCCTTTGTGGAATGGTAAGGCTGCTCCCTCTCAGGGGGAGGTGATTAAAGAGCCAATCACTGAGTTCATGTCAGAGACAGTCCCTGGTCCTATAATTGAGGAACGATCTTGGACACTGAGTTGCCTTGGGCTACTTCTGTGCAGGGGTTCTAAGTTATCTCCCTGCATGGTCCTTGGTTGGAGAATCAGTCTCAGAAAAGACCCCTGTGCCCAGATTTTTTGGTTCTGTTTTTTCACTTGTGGAGCTCCTGTTCCCTCCAGGTCTTTTTATCTCCCCCTTCTTTCATAAGATTTCCTGCACTCTGCCCAAAGTTTGGCTATGAATCTCAGCATATGCCTTGATATCCTGCTAGGTGGGGTCTTTCAGAGTCCCTTGTGATAGGCTCCTTTCCTGGTCCCTGTTTTCTCTCTCTTCCGATGTCCATCCTCTTTGCCTTTGTGAATGAAGATTGAGCATATTACCCAGGGTCCTCCTTCTTGATTAAGTTTTTTAGGTGTAGATTTTAGTATTTTATTTTATTATCCTATATTATGTGTCTAATATTTACTTATAAGTGAGTATATACCATGTGTGTCTTTCTGCTTCTGGAATAACTTACTCAGGATGATCCCCCCATTTGCCTGCAAATTTCATGATTTCTTTGTTTTTAATTGCTGAGTAGAATTCAGCAAGAAGGAGGACCCTGGGTGATATGTTCAATCCTCACTTAGAAAGGTAAATGAGACAGACATCAGAAGCAGGAGAAAACAGGGAACAGGACAGGAGCCTACCACAGAGGCCACTGAAAGACTCTTACCTAGTACGGTATCGAAGCAGATGCTGAGGCTCATAGCCAAACTTTGGGCAGAGTTTCCCAAACTTTGGGAATCTTATGAAAGAAGGGAAACATAGAAATACCAGGAGTGGACAGGAGCTCAACAAGGAGAGCAACAGAACCAAAAATTCTGAGACTGATACTCCAAGGACCAAGGACCATGAATGGAGATAACCTAGAACCAACCCCTGCACAGATGTGGCCCATGACAACTCAGTATACAAGTGGGTTCACTAGTAAGGGAAACAGGGACTGTCTCTGATATGAAGTCAGTGGCTGGCTCTTTTATCTCCTCCCCCTGAGGATGGAGCAGTCTTACCAGGCCACATAGGAGGACTATGCAGCCAGTCCTGATGAGACCTGATAGGCGAGGGTCAGATGGAAGGGAAGGAGGACCTCCCCTATCAGTGGACTTGGAGAGGAGTGTAGGAGGAGATGAAGGAGGGAATTACAACTGTGATGCAAAGTGAGTAAATTATAATTAATATAAAAATAAAAATTAAAAAAAAGAAAAAATGTCTAATGATAAGAACACCTTTGTTGAAACTTCTGGTGGAATCAGCAGGTAGTAGCTTTGGTAATGGAGAATTCTGTGCAGGAGTTATGGGGACTGGAACAAATAGGCAACCAGAAATATTGTGCTTCAACATTACAGTTTCAACAAAGGCATCCTCTGATGACTCCCAAATTTAGACCTTCTCCAAGCATCTTGCTTCAGGATGAGTCGCTGGACCTAGATAATGTCTCTTGTAGATTTTAAAGAACATCTGAAGGAGCAAGATGAGGTTTGAAATAGTTCCCTCCAGCTGAGGGTAATTTGCAAGTAGGACTAACAGCTGGAAAACCTTCCAGCTAGAGAGAAAATATCTTTGTGTTCTGAAGGCTCTGAGCTGCAAATCATAACACCCACTAAAATGTCATTAAGATTTTATTAAGAAAATAGGCAAATCCATCTTTCAGCTTGGAAGGCAGGTGAAGAAATGACGTGAGATGCAAAACACACATAAAAGTACAATGTAAGTATGCCTTCTGTTAAAGAAATATATGAACATATGGGCAAAGTTTCCTGCTTCTGAAACAATACACTATATGTATATTGGTTAAAAACATTATGTGCGTATGTGTGTGTATTGTGTGTGTGTATAAACGCATGTGTATGTGTGTTGTGAGCATTTAGGTAGGAGCGTGTCTGTGTCTGTGTGTATGTGTGTGTGTGTGTGTGTGTGTGTGTGTGTCTGGAAGTTAGAGGAAATCCCTTTATTTTCTGGGTCCTTGTGAACAAAACTCAATTTCTTCACATGCTGAGCCATTTTGCTGCCAAACAAAATAAGCTTTGAAAGTTTTAACTATTATGCTTCTTGCAAGAATTATTACATCATATTATTTTTCAGCTTGGGCTACCTGTTCCAGGATTAATGCAAAATATATCCAACAATACGCTAAAATATCAAACCCATAGACTAAGTAATTGTTAGAATCTGGTACAGTGTGTAGCTAGTCTTTCTTTTTTTCTAGAAATATGGATTTGAAGCAGAATTCTTTTTTAAGTTTAATATTTTAATATTTTAATATTTTAAGTTTAATATTAATTGAAGTTTATTCACTTTGTATCTCAGTTGTAGCCCTTTCCCTCATCCTCTCCCAATCCCACCTTCCCTCCCTCATCTCCTCCCAAACCTCTCTCCAAGTCCACTGATAGGGGAGATCCTCCTCCCCTTCCATCTGACCTTGGCCTATTAGGTCTCATCAGGACTGGCTGCATAGTCTTCCTATGTGGGCTGGTAATACTACTCCACCCTCAGCGGGAGGTGATCAAAGAGCCAGCCACTGAGTTCATGTCAGAGACTGTCCCTGTTCCCCTTACTAGTAAACCCACTTATATACTGAGCTGCCATGGGTTACATCTGTGCAGGGATTCTAGGTTATCTCCATGGTTGGAGTATCAGTCTCAGAAAAGACACCTGGACCCAGATTTCTTGGTTCTGTTGTAATTCTTGTAGAGCTCCTGTCCCCTCCAGGTATTTCTATGTCTTCCTTCTTTCATAAGGTTCCCTACACTCTGTCCAAAGTTTGGCCATGAGTCTCAGCAACTATTTTTATTTCCCTATTCGGTAGTCTTACAGGGGCACTGTGTGGTAAGCTGATGTCCTGTTCCCTCTTTTTTTCTCTCTTCTGATGTCCATCCCGTTTGCCTGTCTGAGTGAGGATTGACTTTCTTACCCAGGGTCCTCCTTCTTGCTTAGCTTCTTTAGGTGTAAAGATTTTAGTATGTTTATCCATCTTAAAGGTCTAGTATCCACTTCTACGTGAGTATATACCATGTGTGTTTTTCTGATTCTGAGATATCTCACTCAGGATGATCTTTTCTAGATCCCAATATTTGCCTGCAAATTTCATGATTTCCTTGTTTTTAATTGCTGAGTAGTATTCCATTGTGTAAATGTACCATAATTTCTCTATCCATTCCTCAGTTGAGGGACATCTGGGATGTTTCCAGGTTCTGGCTATTACAAATAATACTGCTACAAACATGGTTGAACAAATGGCCTTGTTGTGCACTTGAGCATATTTTGGATGTATGCCTAAGAGTAGTATAGCTGGATCTTGAGAAAACACTATTCCTAATTGTCTGAGAAAGTGCCAGATTGATTTCCAAAGTGATTGTACAAGTTTACATTCCCTCCAGCAATGGAGGAGGTTCCTCTTTCTCCACATCCTCTACAGCATGTGTTGTTACTTGAGTTTTTGATCTTAGCCATTCCAATGTGTGTAAGGTGAAATCTCAGGGTCGTTTTGATTTGTATTTCCCTTATGACAAAAGACATGGAACATTTCCTTAAGTGTTTCTCTGCCATTTGATAATCCTCTACAGAGAATTCTCTGTTTAGCTCTGTACCCCATTTTTAATTTGGATTACTTGTTTTGTTGCTTTTTATCTTATTGAGTTCTTTATATATTCTGGATATTAGCCCTCTTTCAGATATAGGGTTGGTGACAATCCTTTTCCAGTCTGCAGGTTGTCGTTTTGTTCTGATGACAGTGTCCTTTGCTTTACATAAGCTTTTCAGTTTCATGAGGTCCCAAATATTGATTGTTGATCTTAGAGCCTGTGCTGTTGGTGTTCTGTTCAGGAAGTTGTCTCCTGTGCCAATGAGTTCTAGGCTTTTCCTCAATTTTTCTTCTAAGCGGTTTAGTGTGTCTAGTTTTATGTTGAGATCTTTGATCCACTTTTACTTTAGTTTTGTGCACAGTGATAAATATTGGTCTATTTGCATATTTCTACATGTTGACATCCACTTAGACCAGCACCATTTTTTTTTTCAGATGTTGTCTTCTAAAAATTCAGGAGACATTTTTTTTTCTTTAAATGTTCAAGTGGATAAGCCTATTCAGTTCAGGGTGCAGTGCCTGGTAGCCAGCAATGTAAAAGTGCTGTTATTTTTCACAAAATAAAATTATTTTAGAGTTATGTTTAACTAGATTTCAGAGCAAATCTACTTAGACCTCTCTGATGATCATCTTTCCCGGGGGATACCATAAGTTTCCAAGGCCTAAAATCAGCATTTATTTTCCTCAACCTCAACAGAAGACTGGCTCATTTTATTCTGTGTTACTGGTGGAATCTGTCCTATCATAAAATCAATTTCGAAACCAAAAGTTTAATTTTTAGACCTGGTCCAAAATACTAAAGTGAACAGCCTTTAAAGTATAGCAATATATGAATATTGCTTTAATTTCTCATAATATTCATGTGGAAAGACCTTAAACTGGGTCCACCAAATTGTTTCTTTTGTCATTACCAAAGTTTGTGGGTGTATATAACCCATGTAGAATAATTAGAAAATAGTGAAGATTTCTTAGTTATATACTATAACATCATGTGTTCATTTTACAATATGTGCATAATTCAGAACAACCTTCTAATATTAGGCTATAAGTATATCACTTTCTTATTGTTTCAGAGAAAAATAAAATTAAACAAAATATATACTTAATATAATAGTGCATTATTAAATTATGTTCACCCATAATTATAATATCTTCCTGGTAAGTTCATTTTTCTGAAACACCAATGTATCAAACTTCCAAACAAAAATGAGGAAAGTTCTGTTTGAAAAAGTTTTATCTTCACAGTTTTTTTTTTCTTTTTTGAAATGGGTTTGTCATGAGTTTGAGGCAGAAACTATTGCTGGATGCTAAATTCAATCTTTGGAGAGATTTTGTCTTCAGCGATCACACGGAGATAATAGCTAAAGAAAAAGCAGGTTCTGTGTTAGCCATAGCGATCAGACAGGGAGGGCACTTTCACAGCATCTCTGCTGATTTAGCTCCTTCAGTTTCTAGGTATGTTTACTTTGTCCTTTGGTAATAGAAGTATGGGAACCAGGGGGAAATGGAACCCATGTTAATTCCCTCCAATTTCTATATTTATGTGTTAGCTCACCAGCAGTCTGCAGAAAAATCAATGTCAGAAATACATGAAATTTTGAAAGCAATTTTAGTTTTTGTTTTGGAGGCTTTAAAAAGTTTCTCAGGTCTCACAGGTTGCCAAACAAAACAATGAAGTCACTATGTCATTTATGTACTTCTTAACTAACTTAATCAAACACTACAGAAATATAACAGTTTCTGTAAAATCTTACTTATAATAAGGTAACTTCAAGGTGAATCACATTTCTATACATTAATTTATCGTAAGTGTCTGGTTACTTCTGAAATAAACAAGATATCTAAACTTCAATAAAACATGGTTGCTTCTTCCTCTTAAAAGATACCATAATAGGAAGGCATAAAAATTAGACAGATGTTGCTGGCCATAGAGAGGCAAACTCATTAGGAGGAAAGGAGTACTGCAATTCTAAATTATGGACTACATTTATAATGTTGTCTTTTCTTCTTTCTTTCTTTCTTTCTTTCTTTCTTTCTTTCTTTCTTTCTTTCTTTCTTTCTTTCTTTCTTTCACTAAGGAGTACCTTCATTTCTACTTCTTAAATTTGTTTGTATGGCCCTGTAAGCTATTTTAATAAATTGATTCTCCAAAGACAATCTTATTAACGTGTGTCTTTTACTCCCTGTAAAGGTTACTAACCATGAATGAATGATAAATTTTATTTTATTTTTTGTACACTATTTTTTTCTTTTTTAATCTATATTTTTATTAATTACAGTTTACTTACTTTGTATCCCAGCTGTAGCTCCTTCCCCCATCCTTCCCCAATCCCACCCTCCCTCCCTCTTCTCCACCCATTCCCTTCTCCAAGTTCTCCCCTTCCTTCTGATTCTAGTCTATCAGGTCTCATCAGGACTGGTTGCATTGTCTTCCTATGTGGCTAGTAAGGCTGCTCCAACTTCAGGGGGGAGGTAATCAAAGAGCCAGCCACTGAATTCATGTCAGAGACGGTCCCTGTTCCCCTTACTAGGGAACCCACTTGGATACTGAGTTATGAATGTTCCTTGGTTGGAGTATCAGTCTCAGAAAAGACCCCTGGGTCCAGATTTCTTGGTTCTGTTGCTCTCCTATTTTTATCATTTTTTTTTATTTATTACAATTGTAATTACTTTGTATTCTGGTTGCAGCCCCTTCCCTCATCTCCTGCCAGTTGCACCTTCCCTCCCTTTTCTTCCTTTATGCCTCTCTCCTAGATGCAGCCAGTCCTGATGAGACCTGATAGAAGGTCAGAGAAAAGGGGAGGAGGACATCCCCTATCAGTGGACTAAATTTTATTTTGAAACGTTCTTTTTAATTAGTTCTGGAGTACAAAATTAAGGTTATTTTTCTTGTTATGGGAAACTGATAAAACTGATTTGTGTAGTTCTGACTTGCACATACCTATGATGTGACATTCTGTTAATTTAAAATGGAGCAGCCTCTGCAGTGCTGTGTTTGAGAAATCTCCTGAGCACTATTCTGGTACTATGGGTCATATACCAGCCTGGGAAAATAGGAAAGTTTACTTAATTAATATTTCTAAATTTTTAGATCTACAAATTATTTTTATAAGTAATAATAATTATTTTATTTTTTCCAGAGAGTGTGTCTCTGTGTAGCCCTTGTTGTCCTGGAAATTCATCTGTAGACAAAGCTGACCTCAAACTCAAAAACCCACCAACCTCTGCCTCCTGAATGCTAGAATTAAAGGCCTGTGCCCCCACCACCTGCTACAATTATTCTCTAAAAAACAATGGCATAATAATAAACTGGCATGCATATGTGAAATACTTATCCATGAGTTCTACTCATCACTTGAATGAGTTTGCTATTGCCTTTTATATTGTTATCATTTATATGGTTTTATTAATACTATCCCTAGCAAGATTTTTAACAGTTCTCATCAAAAATTAAATAATCCTGAAAATTTTTCTACTGTATTTTATTCTTAACATTGTTTACTTTGAACCAGACCCTTTTTTCTCTTTTTTATTTAAATTTTTAATTATTAGTTACATTTTATTAACTCTTTATCCCAGCTGTATCCCACTCCCTTATTCCTTCCCAATCCCACCCTCCCTCCCTCATCTCCTCCTTGCCCCTTTCCAAATCCACTGATTGGGGAGGACCTCTTCCCCTTTCATCTGACCCTGTGTTATCAGGTATCTTCAGGACTGGCTGCAAAGTCCTCCTTCTGTGGTAGACTCCTGTCATACGACCTGGAAACAACCAGATGTCCATCAACAGAGGAATGGATACAGAAATTGTGGTATTTTTACACAATGGAATACTGCTCAGCAATCAAAAATGAGGAAATCATGAAATTTGCAGGCAAATGGTGGGATCTAGAAAATATCATTCTGAGTGCAGTATCCCAGAAGGAGAAAGACACACATGGTATTTACTCACTTATATAGACTTATAAGATATGATAAACATAATGAAATCTACACACCTAAAGAAGATAAACAAGAAAGCAGACATGGGGTAAGATGATCAATCCTTTTTCCTTTTAAAAGCAAAAAGTAATACATTGTGTCCCTGACATTCAGAAACAGATTCCAAGCAAACACAAGATTAGCTGATAATTCTTTAAGACAAAACTGATATTTATCCCTTTCATCCACTAGTGTAACTAGTTTGGAAGATTGAAAATGAAGCTAACTATATTATAGTAAATCTATAAAACAATACTGTTAAATATATAAAAGCCATCTGAATGCACAATTACTAAAAGATAACAGTGTCATTAAATGAGACTTAAGCATTATTCAGAGAGCTTCCTGGAAGGACATATAGAATGTTTCCAGAGCTGGTTCAGATGTGGGACTGCTAGCCTGCTGTACTAATTTACTAATACAGAGGCTGACAAGACAACTGAATTTCTGTGGGTTCACAAGTTAGAAAAGTCCCTCCACTGCTCTTTTATGTCCTGGGTGATGCTCTATACAAAGAAAAGGAATAAAGGGACATGGGGAACCTAAGAATCAGATTATAAGAAAATAAATGGTGTTTTCATATACATCCCATAATACATGCATGCTGGCTGCTCACTAGCACATGCTCACAGCTTTCTGTTTGAATAATATCTTATTAAAGCCAAATCTTGCTACCAGTATGCTTGCACTTGAATGATTAGATCTTGCAATTTTTGCTGATAAAATCTTATTTTGTATCATCAGAAATGTAGATTCTTGATCAAAATACCTCTGGCAAAATATGAGAATCACTATTAAATTATGAGAGAAAAAAATAGCGAGGCTTATTTTCATCATCAGCTTGCAGCAACAGGCACTCTTTGAGGAATGAGTATCTCCCCATTTTAATATGGAAAGTAAAATTTAATTTCAATTTCCTTATTAACTATAATTCCATTGCTTGTCTATTCTTAAAAATGGCTGTTTTTGATAAGAAAATTTTGCTCTCATTGGTTCCAACCCTACGTATGCTTTTTCTTCAAATATTCACCCTGCATCTTTATTCTGCTTGAAGTTAAAATTTATATTTCATGAGTATCATAGTATACATTTATTCTTCAAAGCACCCGTGTACCAGCAAACCTTGTGCACACTCATGTAGCTGATTTTGTGTGTGGAGATGATTCATGTTCTGCTTAATGCAGGATACTTGAAAAGAAATTTTCCATAACCTGGAATTGAAACTAGAGAGGGAGAGATAACATGACACAGTGAGTAATAGTCTCAAAAATCTTCAGGTACAGCTCCATCAGTGACAAATGCAGAAATTGATCATGTCACATTTTGAAGGGGATTAGAGTTCTTCACTGTAAATGTTGATGTGTAAGTAGTTAGAAGACAGCCATTGAGAGATCTTCCCTCACTCACTGTCCTTCAGCATCTCTTTTTATACATTTATACAATATACAAATCTAGGTAACATTTTGTGGGATCATTTCTATAGATTCTGAGACAAAAAGATAGACTTCTGCATTGGTTACTACAAACAATTATTAAATTTCTATAATTTTTGGCCTGAAAAATATCTTAACCACCATGAAAGCCCAATCAATAATACTTATTTGTTTTAAAAAATACAAACAGTCCTTGACTATTTGATGAAATGAAAATTGGAAGATGGAGCATTTATCATCTACCCATACTACTGCGATATTTATTGCGATATTATGGCTTAAAGTCTTCATGTATTTTTGACCTATTGGAAATAGAGGATACACTTTTCTTGAGGCTCTGGGGCTTCCCTCTGCCACTTGGCTCTCTGTCCAGGAAAGTTGAATTTTAGGAGTTCTAGTGATGAGATTTCCTTATTTTCTGGCTTCTGGTCACGTAGACCAATGGGAAATGCAGGCAGTGGGTGGATGGTTAGTCCCATGCATAAACAATTTTCAAAGCTAGATTGTACCATTCTTTTTAGCAGTGGCTGTTAATGCTGGAGGCCTTCCCAGGGATCCCATAGCTATTTCTTACAATGGCACCCTCCACCAAGAGGTACTTCATCTTTTGGTTGTTCTACCATTTCATGATTTTCTGAGCCCTTTGAAATCTTCATCAAAAAGAATCCTAATCTTACACATTTGTGGTCACTCTTTCTGAGAATACCAGTCTTTCCTTCTAGGAACTTGAATGACAGACTGAGCTAATTAATTCATTTTTATGTTTTATCAAACTTACATTTTGGTAAAGTCTTTGGAACTTATTTATTTATTATTTAAAAATATTTTACTTATTTTTTTAAAATTGTTTTTCATTACTTACAATTTATTCATTTTGTATCCAAGCTGTAGCCTCCTCCCTTTTCTCCTCCCAAAACCACCCTTTCTCCCTGTACTCCTCCCATGCCCTTCCCTAAGTCCACTGACAAGGGAAGTATTCCTCCCTTTCCCTCTGACCCTAGCCTATCAGGTCTCATCAGGACTGCCTGCATTGTCTTCCTCTGTGGCTTGGTAAGGCTGCTCTCCACTCAGGAGAAGGTGATTAAAGACACAGCCACTGAGTTCATGTCAGAGACAGCTATTACTAGGGAAGCCACTTGGAAACTGAGCTGCCATTGGCTACATCGGTGCAGGGGTTCTAGTTTATCTCCATGCTTGGTCCTTGGTTGGAGTATCAAGCTCAGAAAAGACCCCAGAGCCCAGATTTCTTTGTTTCGTTGCTCTCCTTCTGGGGCTCCTGTTCCCTCCAGGTCTTTCATCTTCCACTTCTTTCATAAGATTCACTGCACTCTGTCCAAAGTTTGGCTATGAGTCTCAGCATCTGATTTCATACCCTGCAGTGTATCTTTCAGAGGCCTTCTGTGGTAGGCTCCTGTCCTGATCTCTGTTTTCTCCCTCTTCCAATATCTATCCTGTTTGCCTTTCTGAATGAGGATTGAGCATCTTATCCAGGGTCCTACTTCTTGCTTATAGGATTATCCTATATTACATGTCTAATATCCACTACTAAGTTAGTATATACCATATGTGTCTTTCTGTTTCTGGGATACCTCACTCAAGATGATCTTTTCTAGTTCCCACCATTTGCCTGCAAATTTCATGATTTCTTTGTTTTTAATTGCTGAGTAGTATATTCGGAACTTTATTTTTAAAAGCACCTGTTCTTTCTTTCTTTTTTTTTTTTTTTTTTTTGCAATTCTAATTCATAGTTAAAGAATCAGCTTCATGTCTTCATGTCAGAAATGTGAAAAATGAAATTCTTTCTGTATTATTCACTTTTTTGAAAGGGCAAAGAGAGCAATGGTTACCAAAAAGCATTTCTAACCTTGATGGATAGGTTTAAACAACTACAGTTTTAAGCATTAACATTTATGGTTTTTAAGATAAAAATGCTATTATTTTCAGAACATAAAATATTCCTTACGCTGAATTTTTAAGAAGTATGTATGATATTCTATTTTATATTCTTTTGAATCTATATTTTATATTTTTAAACATTTCCTTTTTCTGTCTAACATATAGTGTCACATTTAAATAAATGGAACCATTTATCTTGTCCAAAGATATTTAAAAATTTGAATTCAGGAGCTTAAATTAATTAGCATGGTAAACTATCTAGAAAATATTATATAGGTATTGTGCAAAGAGTAAGACATGACAGAAAACATGTGTGTTTTTTCAAGTGTTAACTTTTAGTTTTCTTTTTATTTCCAGTGTTTTTTTTTCAATAATATTTTTAATTCTATTTTTTAAATTTAATTTTATTTTATTAATTACACTTTATTCACTTTGTAACCCCCCATAAGCCCCTCCCTCCTCTGCTCCTAGTCCCACCCTCCCTCCCCCTTCTTCAGGCTTACCCCTCCCCAAGTTCACTGATAAGGGAGGTCCTCCTCTCCTTCCTTCTGATCTTAGTCTATCAGATCACATCAAGAGTGGCTGCATTGTCATCTTTTGTGACCTGGTAAGGCTGCTCCCCCCTCAGGTGGAGGTGATCAAAGAGCAGACCAATCAGATTATGTCAGAGGCAGTCCCTCTTCCCATTACTATGTAACCCACTTGGACACTAAAATGCCATGGGCTACATCTGTGCAGAGGTTCTAGGTTATCGCCATGCCTGGTAGTTGGTTGGAGTATGAGTCTCTGGGAAGACCCCTGTGTTCAAATTTTCTGGTTCTGTTGCTCTCCTTTTGGGGTTCCTGTCCTCTCCAGATCTTCCTATTTCACATTTCTTACATAAGATTCCATGCACTCTTCCCAAAAGTTGGCCATAATTCTCAGCATCTGGTTTGATAGTCTGCAGGACAGAGCCTTTCAGAGGCCCTCTGTGGCAGGTTTCTAAGTTGTTTCCTGTTTTCTTCTTCTTCTGATGTCTAACCTCTTTGCCTTTTGGATGGGGATTGAGCATTTTATTCAGGGTCTTCTCTCTTAATTAGTTTCTTTAGATGTACAGATTTGAGGAGGTTTATCCTATATGAGTCTATATGAGTGAGTATATACCGTGTATGTCTTTCTGCTTCTGGACAGCTCACTCAGGATGATCCTTTCTAGGTCCCACCATTTACCTGCAAATTCATGATTTCCTTGTTTTTCATTGCTGAGTAATACTCCATTTTGTAGATGAACCACAACTTCTGCATCCATTCTTCAGTTGAGGGGCATCTGGGTTGTTTCCAGCTTCTGGCTATTACAAATAAAGCTGCTACAAACATGGTTGAGTAAATGTCTTCATTGTGGTACTTGAGGCTCTTTTGGGTATATGCTTAGGAGTGGTATGGCTGGATCTTGAGGAAGCGCTATTCCTAGTTGTCTGAGAAAGTGCCAGATTGATTTCCAGAGTGGTTATAAAAGTTTACATTCTCACCAGCAGTAGAGGAGGGTTCCCCTTTCTCCACAACCTCTACAGCATGTGTTGTCACTTGAGATTTTCATCTTGGCTATTCTGATGGGTGTAAGATGAAATCTCAGGGTTGTTTTGATTTGCCTTTCCGTGATGGCTAATGAAGTTGAGCATTTCTTTAAGTGTTTCTCTGCCATTCTCTATTCCTCTACAGAGAGTTCTCTGTTTAGCTCTGTTCTCCATTTTTTAATTGCATTATTTGGTTTGCTGGTTTTCAGCTTCTTTAGTTCTTTATATATTCTGATATTAGCCCTCTGTGAGATAAAGAGTGGGTGAAGATTCTTTCCTAATCTGTAGGCAGTCATTTTGTTTTCATGATGGTGTCCTTTGCTTTACAGAAGCTTTTCAATTTCATGAGGTCCCATTTATTGATTGTTGCTCTTAAAGCCTGTGCTTTTGGTGTTCTGTTCAGGAAGCTCTCTCCTGTACCAGTGAATTCAAGGCTCTTCTCCACTTTGTCTTCTAACTGATTTAATGTGTCTGTTTTTATGTTGAGGTCTTTGATCCACTTGGACTTTAGTTTTGTGCAGGATGATAAGTATAGATCTATTTGCATTTTTCTACATGTAGACATCCAGTTAGACCAGCACCATTTGTTGAAGATGCTGTCTTTTTTTCTGTTGAATGGTTTTGGCATCTGTGTCAAAGATCAGGTGTCCATAAGTGTGTGGATTTATTTCTGGGTCTTCTGTTTGGTTCCATTGATCCACCATTCTGTTCCTATGCCAGTACCATTCAGTTTTTAATGTTGCTCTATAGTACAGCTTAAGATCTGGGATGGCATACCTCCTGAAGATCGCTTATTGTAGAGGATTGTTTTTAGCAATTCTGGGTTTCTTGTTATTCCATATGAAGGTGAGAAGTTTTCTTTTTAATTCTTTATTAATTACACTTTATTCACTTTGTATCCCCCCTGTGGTTCCCTCCCTCCTCCCCTCCCAATCCCTCCCTTCCTCCACTGTCTGCATGCATGGCCCCTCCCCAAGTCCACTGATAGGGGATGTCTTCTTTTCCTTCCTTCTGATCCTAGTCAATTAGTTCTCATCAGGAATGGCTGTAATGTCTTCTTCTGTGGCCTGGTAATGCTGCTTCCTCCTTCCGGAGAGGTAATTAAAGAGCAGGCCATTTCAGAAATCATTTCATTTCAGAAACTGTCCCTGTTCCTATTACAATGGAACCCACTTGCATACTGAACTGCCATGGGCTACATCTGTGCAGGGGTATTAGGTTATCTCCATGCATAAACCTTGGTTGGAGTATTGGTTTCAGGAAAGAACCCTGTGCTCAGATTTTTTGGTTCTGTTGCTCTCCGTGTGGAGTTCCTGTCCTCTCTAGATCTGAATGTTTTCCACTTCTTTTATAGGATTCCCTGCACTCTGCCCAAAGGTTGCCCATAAGTCTCAGCATCTGCATTGATAGCCTGCAGGGCAGAGCCTTTCAGAGGTCTTCTGTGTCAGGCTCTTGACTTGTTCTCTCTTTTCTCCTTCTTCTGATATCCATCCTCTTTGCCTTTCTTCATAGGAATGGAGCATTTTAGCAAGAGTCCTCCCTCTTGATTAGTTTCTTTAGGTGTAAATGGTGGGATCTGGAAAAGATCATCCTGAGTGAGCTATCACAGAAGCAGAAAGATGCACACGGTATATACTCACTCATATAGACATATAATATAGGACAAATCTACTAAAACTTTTGGTTTTAAACATATATTATTATGTCTATGGCATATGCCTGCCCATACGCTATAGTTTGTGCATGATTCCTGTGGTTGTTATAAGAAGTGGTAATGTACTCAGAAACCAGAATTACAGGCAGCTGTAAGCTACCATGTGGGCACTTGAAATCAAACCTAGGTTCTCTGGAAGAGAAGCCAGCGCTCTTAACTAGAACAATCTCTCCACTCCCTTTTTTCCTTAAAATTCAGGAAAACAAATAAAAATATGTTAACTTAAAATAAAGATATTTAAGAGGTGGAAGTTCACAGAGAAATTTACATTTCAGAACATTCCACTGAAAATAAAATATATTAGTTACAGCACTGTTATATATAAAATCAGGAGCAATAAACATTATGACCACAGATATGCTTATTATTTTGCCCACAATTAAATCTAATGT
Source organism: Psammomys obesus (assembly GCF_907164565.1). NCBI lineage: Eukaryota > Metazoa > Chordata > Mammalia > Rodentia > Muridae > Psammomys > Psammomys obesus. The sequence continues at coordinate 1,826,827 of NW_026585797.1, read as the reverse complement.
TTACACAGAAAATAGCATGAATTAATTTTTTGTTTTTGTTCTATTTACAGAAGTTTACCTTAGAAATGAGCATCTACTAAAATACAATTCAAGCAAATAACTGTTTTCCACAAAAATCAAGAATAGGTAGTTATATATTCCATTATGGTTCTTATGTTCTAAGGTTAGCTGATCTAACACCGAGTTTTCACACACATCAGCTACATCTGTGATTTCAGCTCTACACTAAATTCCATTTTTTTAATGGGGAAGTTTCAAGTAATGACATAGAGAAAAATGTCCAGAATAAGCATATAATTAACTTTGTTTAACTGGGTTGAGTTATCTTTGAGACCCTCAGGAAAGATGTCAGTTTTAGAACTAGAGTTCAGGCATTAAAAAGCAAGTAAAGGAATTTCATCTTAGACATGAAAAAGGAATAAGATTTTAAAAAATCTATTTTGTTTTGTGTAACCTAATCTCTCTGTAAAAGCTAACATCTTAAATGTATGTCATCTATGGATTATTATTTTACCCAAATATTTAGTATGAGAAATGGGAAAATGAGGGAAATGTTTGCAGGTTTTTTGAGTGTGTGTATGTGTCTGTGGTGTGTGTGTGTGTGTATGTTTGTGTGAGTGTGTGAGAGAGAGAAAAACATTCACCTCTCTACCATCCTTTAATAATATCTGTCATTCAAATGCCTACAGATTAAAAAAGAAAACAAAAGAATCGTAATGTCAAAGAGATTAGATATACAATGGTAAGAAAAGAAAAGAAAAGAAAAAAGCAAAAAAAGAAAAGAAAAGAAGTCTTCTCACAATACATACTATTCCTTGTGACAGAGAATAAGTAGAAGCCATTTGTGGAACCTTAACTAAGCTGAACCTGTCATGGCTGCTCAGTTCCACTGGCCTGCCAGCTGGAAAGAGATGTAGTTTAAGGCATAGAAATCTCAGAAAAGCCAGGACTTGGCTAGTGATCTTGGGCTTAGCATATTGTGAGGCATATGAACACTTTCAGAACTGGCAAAGAAATAAGAAAGGAAAATTGAAAATCTAAATGCAGTAGCCACAAAAAATTCAAATAATTGAAAAGGTTGGTTTTCCCTGAGCACTTAGTTTTTATGGTTTCTATATGAAAAAAAAATATCAAAGGAGTCCTTATATCGAAAGGAATAACTGAGCTTTAGATGTCATGCTATGTTCATCACACTGAATTAAAAAGATTTGTGTTATTTTTCATTGTGTAAAGTTATTGTAACATTTTTCCTAATGTAATATAGCTAGCTCTTTTTCTGTTCCTAAAAGAGATTTATATTATTTATTAACAGCCTATATTATTAATTTTAACACAACATAAGTATAAACATTTCAATAGATTATTCAATGTTATAATGAATACACTTCAAAGACATGATCTTAAAATGAATATGTATAATTTCCCCAAAGTAACAATTTATAACTTCATTATTCTTCCATTATTAAAAGAAGGATGCAATTGGAATTAAATATGGATCACTGTCTGTTTTACATTGTTTTCTGCTTTATATTTGGTTGTGCTACAATGTCATAAAGAGATTAAAAAAACCCCTCTACTCTCAAGAGTGTAAAACCATGTTGCCAACAACATCCCAGACTGACACAGTTCTGATTTATTGCATCAATAATAAAAAAAAAAGCAAAGCCAGTCAAAGTTCAGCACTCTTGGGCACATCACCACAGTCCAAAAGCCTGCCGGGCAGACTCTGCCCACACATCTGCAATCAGCATTTCTGTTGACTGCATTTGGAATTGTTGAGTTAAAGGTGGAGAACTGAATTTCTATTAGTGTCATTACTGACAAGTCTTTGACAGACACATGAACAAAGTCGTCCATAAAGTTGAAACGAAATTTGGTTTCATTTCAGTTTCACATTTCTTTGAGAAAGCTCAACTCTGTATCCTAAAGAGTGAGGTCTTTTTCACAAAGTGCCTGAGCACAAAATATATGTTAGCTTGGATTCTTTCTCAATGGCTTCAAAACATGGACTTAATATTAAGAAAGTTCCTGTGAATCTTATATTTTACCTTATCCTCATTTATTTGTTTTTCTTTATCCTCATTGTAACTTTTTAGATCTTCTCTATTTTTATTTAGGATTAAATGTAATTCAGTTTTTTTAAAGAAAATATGAATTGTTATATAAATCACAGATTAAAATAATCTCTATATTATGGTACTATGTTGTAACATTGCTCTTGGTTAGCTAAAAAGCCATCATTAAAAAAGAAGCAACCCCAAACAAACAAACAAAGAAGGAAAGCATGGAAATGTTGCATTCAATACTGCTAACAAAAATTCAGTGAACAAACAGGAAAGTTTTCTTGTTTGTTTATTTGTTCTGTCTCTGACCAGAAAGTCACATATTTTAAATGGCTTCTTATTAGAGACATACAATGTTACTTTCTAGGAAATGAATTTTCTTTCCAATATTCTCTTTCAGAAAATATTTTCAGCTAAGTTGTTTTCACATATGAAATTGAAGTTTTCTAAAACTATATATGGGTATCAGAGTTCCTTAACAGATCAGTTAGAGTGTTGATTCTCCAAGCAATAGCAATAAGAAACAGCATTTCAGTCAGTGTTCAGGGATGATCCACCAAAGCTTGATTTTATGGCTAGAAGAAGGAAAGGGGTTGGGGAGAAGAAAGCTATACAGTAACCTGACAAAATTTGTCAGTAATGTGTGTAAGGTGTCTGACATGATATAGTGTTTCTCCTTTATTTCTCCACCCATCTTCTGACATGTTTAAACTCACCTGGAGTCAATCTGCTACTCTGTTTTAAATTCTCAAAGAAGAAAGGAAAAGTAAGAAAATGATGAAGAATATTGAAGAAATTTTTTTCTATGGATTTTTAATGAAATTGTAAATATGGTTAATACAAACTGTCCTGTATAAATATATAGCAGTAAAACATTCCATCTAGTTGAAGAGCCAAAAAAAAAAAAATGTTGGGTCCTCAAAATAAGTTAAAACATGTGAAATCTATTTCTTGTAATAAAGGACAAAGCACCGACAATAGGCACTGAAGGGATTTTTCTGGGAGTCTGAAATGGTTGTCTTACTGGCTATAAATCTCCCTTACACAATGCCTGGGGTCTTGCTTGCAGGGACATAATGAAGTTACACTGCCTGAATGAAAATTTGAAAAACAAATTAGGGCACAAGACCTTGCCAACTCTTTGTGATTTGTAACTCTGCTTATCAGTCATTGGTGTGTGGTGATTCATGGTGAGAGCACCAAATCTCTTTGTCCCAGGCCACCATGTTTCACTTGAGTGTCAATATATCAGGGGAAATGAATGCTAAGCTATAATAGCCATAGTTAATGTCAAACATGTTTGCCACACATACAAAGAGAAATTTACAGCTGGGAAGAGCTGGGCTAAATCCCTCCTGGGATGTACTTGGTAGCATTGTGGCCTTTGGACTGTTGCAGGACCCCTCTGCCCTCTTTACTCATGTAACCTCAGTGATCTTGAGTTTGTCTTTGACACAACTGCATGTGTAAATGTGTAAATCATGTTCTGATAGAGGGAATTCAAACCATGCCAATACTTATTTAAAATAAAATTTCTCAAAATTTAAATATTACCTTTGAAAAGCATTACCTTAAAAATTCACCAACTTAAACTCTTAATTTAGATTAGTTATTATTATTATTATTATTATTATTATTATTATTATTATTATTATTATTATTTACAATTTACTCACTTTGTAACCCAGCTGTAGCCCCCTCCCTCATCTCCACGTCCTACCATCTCTCCCTATTCCCTGCTATGTGCCTCCCCTAATCCACCTATAGGGGAAGTTCTTCTCCCCTGCTATATGACCTTAGGCTACCAGGACTCAGGAATATCTGGGTCCTCTTTCTCTGTGGCCTAATTAAGGCCTCCACACCAGGAAGAGGTGATCAAAGAGCAGGCAACCAAGTTCATGCCAGAGACTGGCCCTGCTTCCCTTACTAGGAAACCCAAATGGACACTCAGCTGCTTCTGGGCTACATCTCAGCAGAAGGCCTAGGTTCTCTCCATGCATGGTCCTTGGTTGATTCATCAGTTTCTGTAGGCTCCCCTGTGCCCAGATTTTTTGGCTCTCTTGGTCTCCTTGTGAAGTTCCTGTCCCCTTCAGGTCTTTGTATTTCCCTCTCCCCCTATTTTCCATAAGATTCCCTGTACTCTGCCCAAAGTTTGGCTGTGAGTCTCAGTATCTGCTTTGATATACTTCTGGATAGTGTCTTTCAGAGGCCCTATGCAAAAGGCTGCTGTCTTGTTCCCTGTCTTCTCCCACTCTGATGCCCTTCTGAATGAGGATTATTCCTCTTCTAAGGTCTTCCTTGTTGTTTAGCTTCTTTAGGACTATAGATTTTAGTCTATTTTTATTATATTATATGTCTAATATCCACTTATATACCATGTGTGGCTTTCTGCTTCTGGGGTACCTCACTCCAGATGATCTTTTCTACTTCCATCAATTTGCCTGCAAATTTCATTATTTCCTTGTTTTCAATTGCTGAGTAGAATTCCATTTTGTAAATGTACCATGGTTTCTGCATCCATTACACTAAAGAACATCTAGGTTGTATCCAAATTCTGGCTATTATGAATAGCTGTTATGAACATAGTTGAGAAAATTCATATGGAAATATAAAACAAAATAAAACAGAATAGCTACAACATCCCTATACAATAAAACATCTTCTGGAAGTTCTCCATCCCTAATATCAAGCTGAACTATAGAGTAACAGTAATAAAGTCGGCATGGTACAGGCATAGAAACAGACTGGTAAATCAATAGAATCCAATCAAAGGTCCAGAAAAACATCCACTCACCTACGAATACTTGACTTTTGACAAAGTAACCAAAACCACACAATGGAAAAAAAGACAGCATCTTCAACAAAGTGCTGGTCTAGCTGGATGTCTTTATATAGAAAAATGCAAATAAATGCATATTTTATCACCCTGTACAAAACTAAAGGCCAACTGGATCAAAAACATCAACATAAAACCAGACACACTAAATCTGTTAGAAAAAAAGTGGTGAAGAGTATTTAACTCATTAGCACAGGAGACAAATTCCTTAATTTAGATTTGATGTTAACACTGCAGTATGAACACTTTTTCCTCCTCTGTCTCTAAATAAAATGAATATCTTTAATACATATTATATTAACTTTAGGCACACACTGTAGAGAATTTTTAAGCCAATATCATGAACATTAAACTGTTACTAAAACAACATAGAAGTGTTAATTTAAACAAATTAAAACAACTTAGGCTTTCGAAAACAACTTAGAAGTGTTAATTGAAGACTAATCTTATTAATGTTTTTAAATTCTGTATTTTTAATTAATATTAATCAATACAAAGCAAAATAAATAATCTCCTATAAAAGTGTCAGCATTCTTACCATTGTAAATTTCAATTCCTACCCCTTCTGTCCTAACTCACATCTTGAACACATAGAAAATATTTTTGCTACTTCTCTCCTTCCAGTTTTTTGTCTTTTTTATTTTTTCATTATTACAATTTATTCACTTTGTATCTCAGCTGTAGCCCCCTCCCGCATCCCTTCCCAGTCCCATTTTACCTCCCTTTTCTCCTCTCATGACCCTCCCTTAGGCCACTGAAATGGGAGGACCTCCTCCTCTTCCACTGTCCCTAGCCTATCAGGCCTTATCAGGACTGACCTGCATTGTCTTCCTCTGTGGCCTGGCAAGGCTGTTCCTCCCTCAGGAGGAGGTAATCAAAAGCCAGCCACTGAGTTCATGTGGGTGGAACCCCTGCTCTCCTTACATGGGCACCCACTTGGAATGTGAGCTGCCATGGGCAACATGGTCCTTGAGTGGAGTATTGGTCTTTGCAAAGGCCCGTGGGTGCAGACTTTTGGTTCTGTTGGTCTCCTTATGGAGATCTTGTATCCTCCAGGTCTTTCAACACCCCCCCCCATCTTTCATAAGATTCCCTGCACTCTGCCCAAAGTTTGGCTATGAGTTTCAGCATCTGCTTTGATATTCTGCTGGGTAGAGTCTTTCAGAGACCCTCTGTAGTAGGCTTCTGTTCTGCTCCCTGTTTTCTACAGCTTTGATGTCTATCCCATATAAGATAAACACACTAAAATCTCTATTTCAAAAGAAGCTAAACCAGAAGGAGGACCCTAGGGAAGTTACTTAATCTTCACTTAGAAAGCAAATGGGATACACATAGAAAGTTTTAAGTACCCATGGTTAAGAAAAAATGAAATTGCAGGATTCATAAGACTTGACTTAGAGCAGTGTAAATATTGGCTTAAGACCAGAACGGACAGATAACATTTCATAAGAAATGTTATAACAACTGAAACTCCTTTGAATAGAGAGAGAAGATAGCCCTTATTTTCAGAAGTAGCAAAATTGTTTCTTGATCCTGTAGAGAAACAGCATGCACTCAACAGGTATTAAACTGTCCATTTTATATTCTCTCTATGAGAGAATGATGCAACTTTTTATATGATAGCATCACCTAGAGATAGTCTCATATAGGGAGCCTCATTCAGTAGCCTCAATAGTGATGAAGGCTCATTGACGTTGGGCATATCCCATCTCACTTGTTCTCTGCCCTTTCTATCTGTAGGGATTCCAGCAGAACTGCCACTCAACTTTTTTCTGCTTTGTATTCCACCTAGCAAATATTTTATGATGGTTTGAAAGACATTTTGATCCAATTCCCACTAAAGTATTTTCATCCTAAATTGTTATATCTAAGTTCAGTTTTGATTAGACATATCTGAGATTGATGTGCCCTGTGCATTTTACAGTTAGTTAATCTAAATCTGATTGATCAAGGTCTAGGATAAATCTTTAAGCAGAAGGAAGAAATAATTTAAAATATTTGAAATTTTTTTAAATGTCTCAACATTACTGCCCCACATTTATAAAATAATAGTTTTTTTCTAACTTTTTTTTAGAATGACATTGCCACACAGAAGCAAGGTCACTCTTGGCCACCCCTTCTTCTTCACTTTCCACTCGCCCTTCCACAGTACAGTCATCCATCCCTTACTTTGTATCCTTCCCTTTTTATTCCATGTTTCCAATCTTACTGTGTTCTTCTATGCATAAAAGTCTCACTTCTGAATTATTGCAACAATTTTGTGTTTATGCTAACTGATTTCATTTTCTTTATTTTAAAGTTGCTTTTGGGGACTGGAGAGATAGCTCAGTGGTTTAGAGTCATTTACCTTACTTCATTTTATTTTTATTGAGATTAAAGTATAAATACATCATTTCCCATCCCATTTCTTTACTCCAAACATCCCCATTTACTGCCCCACTCTCTTTCAAATTCATGGCCTCATTTTCTTTAATTATTGTTACCTATGTGTGTATACACTTCTAAATACATAAAAAGCATCTATGTGTTTTATGATTTTATGTATATTTATGTGTTTTCAAGTCTGGCCACTTGGTATTGTATGTACTCTTCCAAGGGTAGACTATTTCTCCTACACTCAGCATTCATCAGTTGTCTATATTTCTTTTTCTGAGGTTGAGGTCTTGTGATCTTTCTACCTTCCATGTTAGCATGTCAATTGGTGTTCTTGTTTGGTTCATGTTTAGGCAGCACGTATGATGATGTTTAATGGATGTGGTTTTTCTCACTTCTGATAAAAAATCCCACAGAAAACTCCGTGCTCCTCCGCCTTGTACAGTCCTTCCACCTATGCTTTTGCAATCTTCCCTGAGAATTAGGTGTGGGAGTTATACTGTCCAGATATCAATTGGAACTGAACTCCAAATATCTGTATTTTAACTGGTTTTGATCTACTCTACTCTGGTCACTGTTGAAAAGAGAAGTTTCTTTGATAGATGAAACCTATAGTTTTCTGTTGGTATGATAACACATCCTTAGAATATAGTTGGGAGTTATGTTGTTTTACTGAAATGGTATTTGTAGGTTCTTCTCCAAGAGCCTTGACTACACAAGCCCTAGGAAGTTAGCTAGGTTCCTGGTATGTGGCATGATTTCTCTCATTGAGCAGATCTTAAGTCCAATTAGCTACTGGTCACTGTGGAGGTATACATGCCGCTGTTGTATCTTGGGTTACCCTTGCATGCTCCTTGTTGTGATTCCTGAGTGCCATACCTACATTGAACAGTTGGTTGGTTTCCTCTTTTAGACACTTTTACAGTTCCTGTGATACCATCAGTGTTTGTTCTCATTGATGCAACTGTGTTGGAAGATAGTGTCTTTGGAACATTTCTAAGTCATAAAAGTAGAAATTTATAAATATGTTAATATCAATATATCAAAAGGCTTGTTGGAAAGGTTTACTTTTTTCATTCTACTGAATGTAAGAACACAGATGTCCTGTCTTGCCCTTATGTCTATGTTATATGTAAAAAGGCACACAGGACACACCCACACTGTCACACATACACACACATACAAAAACAAATATATGATCACATAAGGACTTGTGAGATTTGAATTGCCCAAGAAAAATCAGAATTTTAAAAGTTTTGACAATAAAGCAAACTAATATACCTATAAAGTAATAATTTATTTAACAACTTTACAGTGCAAAATAGAGATTTATACATTATTATCAAAATAACAAATAAAAAGGAAACCCAGCATCTAGGATTAACTTAAACATGAACAGTGCATGTCACTATTAAATACATGCCAATATTAATACATGCCTTTTGGCTTTAAAATTAAGAAGTATTTTCTGCTTAATATTTTTGTCATGTTCACAAAGCAGACTTTGCCTCTTATCCTTGTCTAAGATTCTGTGGTGGATCACATTTGTTAATGTAGAGCATATGGGTGTTTTCTGATAAGCGTACTGTGATGGGGCCTACAATTTCTCTGTTGATTCAGATAGCCAGTTAGTGTATGTTCCGCAGAAGGCCTGTGTCTTCTAGGAGATATATAATTCCATAAGCAGTTAGAATTGTATAATATTTAGAACTACAATCAATTTGATCACTTTAAATAGCTTCCAAGTTTCTGTCAACATTTTTTTAAGTTTCCATTAAAATACTTGAAATGCTTTAAAATATGAATCTAATTTTTCCAGTGTCTAATTTTCTTTGGATGTGAACATATAATCATTTTTTCTCTTAATTTTTAGCTATCTATTGCTGCACTATTTTGGTTGTGTTCTCTAAATTCAGTTGAAGGACAAATAAGGAAATTTATTATGAAAAATTATAAATATAATTTGAAAAATAGGTACAACATTGCATTTCTTCATTTTTGTTTTGAGGAAGCAAAAAGTACCTTACAACAGAATTTCTTTGGAATATCTCTCAGCAGTACTTCCTTGTTAAGGGCTTGGTCTATTGAGACTTCCACCTTCCATGTTGGCATGTACTACTATTGTCATTTTCATGGTCATAATTAGCATCATATTTCTGTGATATCAAAGATGAAACATCATGCTCATCCCAAGGAGATACAATTTTACAGTAGATTTCCTGAAGCCTCTGGCTCTTACAAACTTTTGGGCTCACTTCTTTTTTGTGTAACTTTTATTTATTTTTTTTTAATTTTTTATTAATTACACTTTATTCATTTTGTATCCCCCCCCCATAAACCCCTCCGTCCTCCCCTCCCGATCCCAACCTCCCTCCCTTTTCTGCATGCATGCGACTCCCCAAGTCCATTGATAGGGGAGGTTCTCCTCTCCTTTCTGATCTTAGTCTATCAGTTCTCATCAAAAGTGGCTGCATTGTCCTCTACTGTGGCCTAGTAAGGCTGCTCCCCCCTCAGGGAGAGGTGATCAACGAGCAGGCCAATCAGATTATGTCAGAGGCAGTCCATCTTCCCATTACTAGGTAACCCACTTGGACACTGAACTGCCATGGGCTACATCTGTGCAGGGGTTCTAGGTGGATCATATTGATGGATTTCCATATATTGAACTACCCCTGCATACCTGGGATGAAGCCTACTTGGTCATAGTGGGTAATATCTTTGATGTGTTCTTGGATTCGGTTTGCAAGTATTTTGTTAAGTATTTTTGCATCAATGTGCATAAGGGAGATTGGCCTGAAATTCTCTTTCTTTGTTGAGTCTTTGTGAAGTTTACGTACCAAGGTGACTGTGGCTTCACAGAATGAGTTTGGTAATGTTCCTTCTGTTTCTATTTTGTGGAAGAGTTTGAAGAGAATTGGAGTTAGCTCTTCTTTGAAGGTCTGGTAGAATTCTGCATTGAAGCCATCTGGTCCTGGGCTTTTTTTTGGATGGGACACTTTTGATGACCACTTCTATTTCTTTGGGGGATATAGGGCTATTTAATTGATTTACCTGGTCCTGATTCAGCTTTGGTAAGTCAAATCGATCAAGAAAACTGTCCAGTTCATTTAGATTTTCAAATTTTTTGGCATATAGGCTTTTGAAGTAAGTCCTAATGATTGTTTGGATTTCCTAAGTGTCTGTAGTTATGTCCCCCTTTTCATTTCTGATTTTGTTGATTTGGGTGGTGTCTCTGCCTTTTAGTTAGCTTGGCTAAGGGTTTGTCGATCTTGTTGATTTTCTCAAAGAACCAGCTCTTGGTTTAATTGATTCTTTGAATTGTTTTATTTGTTTCTAATTGATTGATTTCAGCCCTGAGTTTGATTATTTCCAGCCGTCTACTCCTTTTTGGTATGTCTGCTTCTTCTTTCTCTAGGGTTTTTAAGTGGGTCATTAAGTTGCTTGAATGAGCTGTCTTGAATTTCTTCTTGAAGGCACTTAGTGCTATGAACTTTTCTCTTAGCACTGCTTTCATTGTGTCCCACAAGTTTGGGTATGTTCTGTCTTCATTTTCATTGAGTTCTAGGAGGACTTTAATTTCTTTCTTTATTTCTTCCCTGACCGAGCTGTCATTTAGTAACAAGTTGTTCAGTTTCCATATGTGTGTAGACTTTTTGCTATTTCTGTTGCTGTTGAAGTCCAGCTTTATTCCATGGTGATCAGACAGGATACAAGAGATTATTTCAGTCTTCTTGTATCTGTTGAGGCTTGCTTTGTGACCAACAATATGGTCTATTTATAGAAGGTTCCATGAGGTGCTGAGAAGAATGTAAATTCTTTTGTGTTTGGGTGTAAAGTTCTGTGAATGTCTCTTAGGTCCATTTGATTCATGACCTCTGTCAGAAACATTGTTTCTTTGTTTAATTTCTGTTTTGTTGACCTGTCCTTTGTTGAGAGTAGGGTGTTGAAGTCTCCCACTATTAATGTGTGGGGATATATATGTGGTTTAAATTTTATCAATGTTTCTTTTACAAATGTAGGTGCTCTTGTATTTGGGGCATAGATGTTCAGGATTGTGATGTCTTCCTGGTGGAATTTTCCCTTGATGAGTATGAAGTGTCCTTCCCCATCTCTTTTTATTAATTTTGGTTGAAAGTCTATTTTATCAGATATTAGAATGGCTACTCTTGCTTGTTTCTTGGGTCCATTTGCGTGGAAAGTCGTCTTCCAAACTTTTTCCCTCAGGTAATGTCTATCTTTGTGCCTTACGTGTGTTTCTTGTATGCAACAGATTGCTGGGTTTTGTTTACATATCCATTCTGTTAATCTGTGTCTTTTTACTGGAGAGTTGAGTCCATTGATGTTGAGAGAGATTCATGACCAGTGGTTGTTAGATACTTTGATTTTGATGCTGGCTGTGGTCATAAGGTTGTGTGCTTGGTTGCTTTTTGTTTTACTGTAGTAAGGTTATTTATTTCCTGTGTTTTCTTGAAAGAAGCTATATTTTTGGGTTGTATTTTCCCTTCCAGTGTCTTCTTTAATGCTGGATTTCTGTGTAGGTATTGTTGAAATTTGTTTTTGTCATTGAGTATCTTGTTTTCTTCGTCTATGAGGACTGAGAGTTTTGCAGGGTATAGTAGCTTGGGCTGACATCTGTGTTCTCTTAGGGTCTGCATGATATCTGTCCAGGCCCTTCTGGCTTTCATAGTTTCTGTTGAAAAGTCAGGTGTGATTCTAATGGGTTTGCCATTATATGTTATTTGGCCTTTTTCCCTTGCAGCTTTTAGTATTTTTTCTTTGTTCTGTATACTTACTGTTTTGATTATTATGTGGCGGGAGGATTTTCTTTTCTGGTCAAATTTGTTGGGTGTTCTGTAGGCCTCATGTATCCTTATTGGCTTCTCCTTTAACTTGGGGAAATTTTCTTCAATGATTTTGTTGAAAATATTTTCTGGGCCTTGGAGAAGGGAGTCTTCTTTTTCCTCTATACCTATTATTCTATGTTTTGTCTTTTCATATTGTCTTGGATTTCTTGGACGGTCTGTGTCAGGAATTTTTTGGATTTAACATGTTCTTTGACAGATACATCGATTTCTTCCATTGTATCTTCTACACCTGAGATTCTTTCTTCCATTTCTTGTATTCTGTTGGTTATGCTTACCTCTTTAGTTCCTGTTTTCTTCCCTAAATTCTTCCTCTCCATTATTTCCTCCATTTGTGTTTTCTTTAATTTTTCTAGTTCTATCTTCAGGTCTTGAGTTGTTTTGTTTACTTCCTTCACCTGTCTGCTTGTATTTTCCTCTTTTTCTTTTAGTTCCTTCAACTCAGTCTCTTTTATTTCTTTCAGTGATTTTATTATTTCTTCTCTTAAGGCCAGAAGCTGTTTGGCTGCATCTTCCCGTATTTCTTCATGGATGGCCCTAATCTGCTTGTCTTTAACTTCCTCCATTTCTTTACGGATAGCCATGATCTATTTGGTTTTATCTTTCTCTAATTTTTTATGTATTTTATTTCTTTCCTCTATTATCCTCTTCATCAGCATAGATGTAAGGTCATCTTCTTGATTTTCTATTATGCTGCGTTGTCCAGGGCTGTTTGCCCCTGGATGGCTGGGTTCTGGAGATGCCATATTGCTCTGTCTTTTGTTGGTTGAGCTTTTATGCTGACCTCTACCCATTGGGCTGCTTTAGGTGTTGGCTGTTAGTTTCTGTGCTTCCTGGAGTCCTGAGGTAGGGAGTATCCCCTTGGCCGGAAGATGATTTTTCCTGAAGGAGTCCTTCTCTGCTTTTTGGTTATGGTCACTGTATGGCCAGTGTTTCTCAGGAGTTGCCACTGCTCACCTCAGGTTTATAGCCCTGAGTAGTATCTGTGGTCTTTGTTAGGTGGGGGGGAATCTCCTCTTACCCATAGAAGTTCTCAAGACAGCTGCCCCACTGCTGGGTTTCTTGTTATAAATTTAGTGTGCTGCTGCTCACTAAATTTCCAGGTACAGTTTCTTGAAGAACCTGCTGATTCCCTAGCTGTGGGGTTTTCTCCCAACAGGGAAACTCAGTCTGTTTTCCTGGGGCACACAGTTCTGTCTGGGAAAGTGAGAGTTGCACTCAGCATGTCTCTGGGCCAGAGGCTGAGTGCTCCGCTCTGTGCCTGGAGAATGCACCTAGGTTGAGTTGGCGCCTCAGGGCGCTGCTCTGGTCTGGAGGCTGGGTGCCTCACTCTGGACCAGAAGCTGTGTGTCCCTGTCTGTGATGGCGGCTGCAGACACTGCTCTGGTCCAGAAGCTGTGGGTGCAGCCCTCTTGAAGGACCAGGGATTCCCACAGTTTTGTCAGTCTAGCTAGGGATAACTGGTTGATCCTTGGCACAGTATGTGAGGGCTGCTGTAATGGTTCTCTGGTTTTTGTAGGTCTGAGGATGCAGCTGTATGTCCCAGTGCCCTAGGGGAACTCAATAATGGCGGCTTAGCACAGCGCTCCTGCCTGCATTAGAGCCTAGAGTCTGCGTGAATCCAGGAAGTCTTTTGGTGCTGGGTGTCCTAAGCGTTAGAGCTGATGATCCCCTCCGCTGGGGGTTTCCTCCTGCCAGAGACACCCAGTCTTTGCTTTGACGACCACTGTTCTGTCTGGGGTGGCGAGTAGAACCCACAGGCACAGATGCCCACTTGTGGCTCTGCCTTTCTGGCCGTTCTGAGCCTTGGCTGCTGCCTAAACTGGGTGATTTTCCCTAGACCTTTTCGCTGTGTTGGCTGAGTACTCTGAGAGCAGACCAGCAGTTTACCTCCCTGTGGGTTTGCACCTGCCAGTGAAACGCAGTCTCTGGTGCCCTGGTGCCCTGGTGCCCACAGTTCTATCTGAGGCGGTGAATCAGGCACGCAGGCAGGGCTCTGTGCAGGTGCCTGGGTCCCTGGCTCTGGCTTCGGGCTGGCTCTTGGGGTGCCCGTGGAACCCGAGTCTTTTCCAGGGGATGTCTGGGTGACCTGAGGTTGGTCCCAATCATTTCCTGCTCCGTGGGGTTAAGTCTCGACTGGGAAATCCAGCCTATGTTGTTGTGGGCCCACTGTTCAGTCTGGGAAAGTGACAAGATCACGCTGGGGGTAGCTCTGGGCTGGTGACCAAGCACCTGGCAGAACCAGGATCTCTTCCGCGGTTTAGCCAGGTGATTTAAAGCTGATTGAATCCCCCACCGTGGGGTATCCTCTCACCTGTGAAACACAATCACTTGTGTTTTATGGCCATGAGTTCTGATTGCTGGTCACTGTGTCAATCCTGCTGTGCTGCTCCTCAGAATGAGAGTCCTCTGGGCGCCACCATCTTGCCCCGCCGAATATGTAACTTTTATTTTTTAATATTAATTAGAGTTTACTCACTTTGTATCCCAGCTTTAGCTCCCTCCCTCATTTTCTCCCAATCCTACCCTCCTTCCCTCATTTCCTCCCATGCCCCTCTCCAAGTCCACTGATTGGGGAGGTCCTCCTCCACCTCCATCTGACCCTAGCCTATCAGGTCTCATCAGGACTGTCTGCATTGTCTTCCTCTGTAGCATGGTAAGACTGCTCTCAGCTTAGGTGGAGGCGATCAAAAAGCCAGCCACTGAGTTCATGTCAGAGATAGTTCCTGTTCCTATTACTAGGGAGGCCACCTGGAGACTGAGCTGCCATTGGCTACATCTGTGCAGGAGTTCTAGGTTTACTTCCATGCATGGAACTGGGTTGTACAATCAGTCTCAGAAAAGACCCATATGCCCAGATTTCTTGGTTCTGTTGCTCTACTTGTGGAGCTCCTATCCCCTCCAGGTCTTTCTATCTCCCCCTTCTTTCATAAAATTCCATTGCTCTGCCCAAATAAATCAAAAATTAAAAATCACAAAACAATTAATCCAGTTAAAAAATTGATCATAGAGATTCTTCTGTATGTAGTCCCACAAAATTGGGCAAGGTTCAGAGAATAAGAGACTCCAGAGTGTTTAGTCCAAAAGTAAACATATGTACCACACTCTCATGGATCTTTGCATGACACTAAAAAAATGTGTAAGACCTAGAGGTGTTGTATGACTAAAGTGTGTCTTTTTTTTAACTTTTTTTAAATTTTATTTTATTAATTACAATTTATTCACTTTGTATCCCCCCATAAGCCCCACTCTACTCGCCTCCCAGTCCCACCCTCCCTCCCTCTTCTTCACGCATGCCCCTCCCCAAGTCCACTTATGGGGAGGTCCTCCTCTCCTTCCTTCTGATCTTAGTCTATCATATCGCATCAGGAGTGGCTGAATTGTCATCTTCTATGGCCTGGTAAGGCTGCTCCCCCCTCACGGGGAGGTGATCAAAGAATAGGCCAATCAGATTATGTCAGAGGCAGTCCCTCTTCCCATTACTATCTAATCCACTTGGACACTAAACTACCATGTGCTACACCTGTGCAGAGGTTCTAGGTTATCTCCATGCCTGGTATTTAGTTGGAGTATTAGTCTCTGGGAAGACCTCTGTGTTCAAATTTTCTGGTTCTGTTGCTCTCCTTGTGGAGTTCCTGTCCTCTCCAGACCTTAATATTTCCCACTTTTTACATAAGATTCCTTGCACTCTGCCCAACAGTTGGCCATAATTCTCAGCATCTGCTTTGATATTCTGCAGGGCAAAGCCTTTCAGAGGCCCTCTGTGGCAGGTTCCTAACTTGTTTTCTGTTTATTTCTTCTTTTGATGTCCATCCTCTTTGCCTTTCAGGATGAAGACTGAGCATTGTATTCTGGGACTTCTCTCTTAATTAGTTTCTTTAGATGTACAGATTTTAGCAGTTTTATCTTATGTTATATGTCTACATGAGTGAGGATATACCGTGTGTGTTTTTCTGCTTCTGGACAGCTCACACAGGATGACCCTTTCCAGGTCCCACCATATACCTGCAAATTTCATCATTCCTTATCATTGCAGAGCAATATTCAATTTTGTATATGAACCACAATTTCTGCATCCATTCTTCAGTTGAGGGGCATCTCGGTTGTTTCCAGCTTCTGGCTATTACAAATAAAGCTGCTACAAACATGGTTGAGCAAATGTCCTTATTGTGTACTTGAGGCTGATTTGGATATATGCCTAGGAGTGGTATGGCTGGATTTTGAGGAAGCGCTATTCCTAGTTGTCTGAGACAGTGCCAGATTGATTTCCAGAGTGGTTGTACAAGTTTACATTCCCACCAGCAGTGGAGGGGGGTCCCCTTTCTCCACACCCTGTCCAGCATGTGTTGTCACTTGATTTTTTCATGTTGGCCATTCTGATGGGTGTAAGTTGAAATCTCAGGGTCATTTTGATTTGCCTTTCCATAATGGCTAATGAGGTTGAGCATTTCTTTAAGTGTTTCTCTGCCATTCTCTATTCCTCTACAGAGAGTTCTCTGTTTAGCTCTGTTCCCCATTTTTTTAATTGGATTACTTGGTTTGCTGCTCCTTTCAGCATCTTTAGTTCTTTATATATTCTGGACATTAGCCCTCTGTCAGATAAAGAGTTGGTGAAGATTATTTCCCAATCTGTAGGCAGTCGTTTTGTTTTCATGATGGTGTCCTTTGCTTTACAGAAGCTTTTCAGTTTCATGAGGAGTAACATAGTAAAAATGGCCATCTTACCAAAAGCAATCTACAGATGTAATGCAATTCCCATCAAATTACCTACACAATTTTTTACAGACCTGGAAAGAAAAATTCTCAACTTCATATGCAATAACAAGAAACCGAGAATTGCTAAAACAATCCTCTACAATAAAAGATCTTCAGGAGATATCTCCATCCCTGATCTTAAGCTGTACTATAGAGCAACAGTTATAAAAACTGCATGGTACTGGCATAGAAACAGAATGCTGGATCAATGCAACCGAACAGAAGATTCAGAAAAAAACCCACACACTTATGGACACCTGCTCTTTGACAAAGATGCCAAACCATTCAATGGAAAAAAGACAGCATCTTCAACAAATGGTGCTGCTCTAACTGGATGTCTACATGCAGAAAAATACACAGAGATACATACTTTTCACCCCGTACAAAACAAAAGTCCAAGTGGATCAAAGACCTCAACATAAAACCAGACACACTAAATCATTTGGAAGAAAAATTGGAGAAGAGCTTTGAACTCAGTGGTACAGGAGACAACTTCCTGAACAGAACACCAACAGCACAGGCTCTAAGAGCAACAATAAAAAAATGGGACCTCATGAAACTGAAATCTTTCATAAAGCAATGGACACTGTTGTCAGAACAAAATGACTGCCTACAGATTGGGAAAGGATCTTCACCAACCCTATATCTGATAGGGGACTAATATCCAATATATATAAAGTATTCAAGAAGTTAAACAGCAACAAATCAAGTAATACAATTAAAAAATGAGGTACAGAGCTATACACAGAATTCTCAATAAAGGAATATCAAATGGCAGAGAAACACTTAAAGGAATATTCAACGTCCTTAGTCATCAGGGAAATGCAAATCAAAACAACCCCGAGATTTCACCTTACACCCATCAGAATGGTTAAGATCCAAAACTCAAGTGACAACACATGCTGGAGAGGTTGGGGAGCAACAATCAAACTGTGTCTTTTTAAACACAGGAGGCTTTTCATGTGCAACATTTTGACAGTATGAATAAGGTCTTAATAAAATTTGCCAGATCCATTCACTCCTAGAACTGATAGCAAACACAAAGTACAACCTCTAGCTGTGAATTTACTGCAAATGTTCAGTTTCTAAAAAACAAGGAGTCAGTTTGTGCTAAATATAGTATGTATATATACTATATTTATATGTCCTTATTGTGTACTTGAGGCTGATTTGGATATATGCCTAGGAGTGGTATGGTATATATATTGAACCGTACTACAATGAATGGCCACATGTCCAATAATATTTAGGTAGCACAAGGGGGCTTGATTTAAAAAATGATGTAAAATTAAGTAGGGAGGTAAAGCAGAGTAGACCTGTGAAGAGTTGGGAGAGAGAAGATGGATATGATCAATGCACAGAGTACAGACTTCAAAAAGAACTAGTAAAACCAAAACAAAACTGACTTAATATAAATTCTCTATTCTATTTCCTCAATGCCCCTAGGAAAATATCCTGTTTTGTCTTTTATATCATCTTCCTCTCTCTCTTTTTGTCCCTTACTCCACATATAACATAAAATTTAGCACTTTATAAAGTCTCAATAAATATTTGATCAATAAATATTTGGAAACTTCTTTGAAGTAGTTTAGAAAGAAAAGGGGGATAGAAAGACCTGGAGTGTACAGAAGCTCCACAAGGAGAGTAACAAAACCGAAAAATTTGGGCACAGGGGTCTTTTCTGAGACTGATACTCCAAACAAGGGCCATGAATGGAGATAACTTAAAACCCCTGCACAGAAGTACCCCATGGCAGCTCAGTGTCCAAGAGGGTGACCCAATAATAGAAATAGGGACCATTTCTGACATGAACTCATGGGCTGGCTCTTTGATCACCTCAACCTGAAGGGGGATCAGCCTTACCAGTCCAGAGAGGAAGACAAAGAAGCCAGTTCTGATGACACCTGATAAACTAGGATAAAATGGAAGGGGAGAAGGATCTTCCCTATCATTGGACTGGAGAAGGGGCATAGGAGAAGAGGAGGGAAGGATTGGGAGGTGATGGGGAAGGGGGGTATAGCTGCGATATAAAGTGAATAAACTATAATTAATTTTAAAAAGGTAAAAAAAGAAAATCAACTACAGTGTGACAAGTGTGATAGTATCAATTAAAGGATGAGTAGCCATGAGAAGAGCTAGTGTGAATGAGTATCAATGCAAGTTATTATGAAATCTGCCTGACAAAAGAAGTAACTGTAGGTTGAACATTTATGAAAATAACACAACATTGAAACTCATAAGAAATTGTGAAAAAAAGATAGAAACATCAAAATAGATGGAAAAGTACCCTGTTAAAGTAATAGCCAAAATACACAGAGCAGGAGTCCAATATAGACTAGATTATCTCAGTAAATCAAGGAAATGATCACTGATGACTCCACTAGCTCTTAGCTATTAACATTAACTTTGGAAAAAGAGGAATGAGGAAGATTTATTATAAAAGAAAATATTTTAGATCTTGAACACTTTGAATTTAGTTTGTCTAATGGACCATCTAAGTGGAACTCCATATAGTTCTAATGGAATTACTGTGCAGCCATGAAGCAGTAGATAGGGAATATGCACTTCGATCTTCTAGAGAACTTACACACTCCACGTTGAATATCATGCTTTTTATGTGTCAATAGATGACCCCTTGTCATTCTATTTGAAGGAAATAGACTTGTCTTCCAGTGACTTTTAAACATTTTATATGGATGATCTGGAAAAAGTTGTTGATCTTTCCTTTCCCCTTTCTTTCTTTTTCTTTTTTCAATTCTTGTTTCTGGATGATACTTCATAAATATATTAGCATTCTTTCCCTTAAAGAGATAAATCAACCACTCTTATTTTGTCTTGCAGCTCACTGATATAAATAAAATGAAATAATTGCCCTTTGGATATTAACATGTTAATCATATTTTGCCTCTCCAGGAACTTACTGCTCATATCCAAATTCTCTGATGACTTCATGTTATCTACCATGTCAATTCAACGTTTACACAGTATTGTAAGAAGTAAATATGTAATTTCCCTATGTTCTCTAACACAGTGGTATGCAATTATTTACACTACACACTTAATATTTGTTTATTTAGTTTTTAAATTTATTTATTTTTATTTATTACAATTTATTCACTTTGTATCCTGGCTGTAGCCACTGCTCTCACCCCCTCACAATCCCCCCCTCCCTCATCTCCTCCCATGTCCCTCTCCAAATCCACTGATAAGGGAGGTCCTCCTCTTCTTCCCTCTGACCAAAGCCTATCATCATGGCTGGCTGCATTGTCTTCCTCTGTGGTACAGCAAGCCTGCTCCCCTTTCAGGAGGAGGTGATCAAAGAACCATACACTGAGTTAATGTCAGAGACAGTTTCTTAGTAGGGAACCCAATTGGACACTGAGCTTCCATGGGCTACAACAGTGCAGAGGTTCTAGGTTATCTCCATGCATGGTCCTTGGTCCTTGGAGTATCAGTCTCAGAAAAGATACCTGGGCCTAAATTTTTTTGGTTCTGTTCCTCTCCTTGTGGAGGTCTTCTCCCCTCCAAGTCTTTCATCTCGCCCTTCTTTCATAACATTCCCGCACTCTGCTTAAAGTTTGGCTATGATTCTCAGTATCTGCTTTGATACCCTGCTGGGTAGAGTCTTTCAGAGGCCCTCTGTGGTAGGCTTCTGTAGTGAAGTCCCTCCTTTTTGCACAATGATACTTTCAGTTTGTTAGACAATATAATTGACAAGCAAAGAAAGTATACACCTGAGAATGAAAGAAAAAGCTATTATTTGGTCAATGACAATAGATACAATCATTGGGAGCAAAATCAAGGTATAACATAGGGATTTTATATGAATATTAGTCAATTCTATATTTTTGATATGTCAATGGCATTTTATTTTTACAAATTTTTAATTGTTAACAATAAAATATTGTATAACTGTAAAGATGAAATAATGAAATCAATGACTAAACTCTCCATGTTTTTTATAGAAATCCAGGGATTGTCTTGACTGATTGATTACATCATATAATGCTCTTATGAATAAATAAACTTGCATGTTACAGCTAATAAGAAATAAAGATCTACCATATACTTATTCCTCAACAAAACCTGTGACTTTGATATTCCTCAAACTTAGGAGGTAGAAAATTTAAGGCTTACTTTTTTCAAATTTGTAAATAAACAAGAACTAAATGGTCTCTGTGTTATTGAATGTCTTGCTTGTCACTTAGCATATTAATAATAACCAAGATGTAAATAATCCTTTCATAATGAAATACATGCCAATACAACAAATAATTGTGAATGTCATTCTATGAAAAAAAGGGAGGGGGCTACAGCTGGGATATAAAGTAAACAGACTTCAAATTAATATTAAAAAATGAAAATTTAATTAACAAATAATTTATCTTGAAAATTAGTTGATTTCCATAAAGCTTCATGTAAACCTTTTATCACTCTGGGTTCAGGGCAGGTTTTAGAATAAGGGATAGAAAGACTGCAAAGCCAGAATGTAGGGAGGACTGTGAAATAATGGGCTTCTGAATACTGCATGTGCTACATACATCAACTCACAGCAGCAGTGAACACTTCCAGAAGTTCTGCATGAGATCAAGATAAAATTGCAGTCTGCATGCAGGATGGCCCGAAGGCACATCCTTAGCTAAGGACACTTGGTGGCCACTGAGAGAGGAATGTTTCACTATTCTTTACTCATGCCTCAGCTCATGGTCCCACCACATATGGCTATCTATGTGCTGCACTAAATAAACTCAGAGTTATAAAAGTGAAGACAAGAGGACATGTAGCTGGCAGGAAGATGGCTTAGAAGACACTGTGGTAGGGCTTTGAGGGGGTAGAGATGACTATATATAATCAATAAACATTGTGTAAATATATGAAATTTTCAGAGAATAAAAATATTGAAAAATAAATAGAAGAAAGAGAGAATGAATTCACAGGTCTTATTCACTGAAATCAACTGTTTTCTCAGGCACTTACTACCTCCATCTGATAATCTAGGCTTAGTCCTTTGAAGCTTCTAGTCTCTCTATAACCTAATATAAGTCTCGAATGTTTTCAGCCTCTGAGACTTTCCTCATGAGTTATTTCACCATTTCTAGTTCTTTCTGAACTCTAGCTGGCTGGTTCAACTCAGTTCAAACTCCTCTCAGGCTAACGGATTCAATCTGGCTTCTCTCAGTTTTTCGCTGAATTGCTCTGTTTGGCTTATACTAACTTTGGCACTAAGCTCTTAACTTTTGGCTTTTAATTCTCTTGCTAGTTCTGTCTTCACATGTGTAGCTTATTCTCTCTTCAACTTGTCTGTGTAAAACTCTCCTGGTAAAGTTGCCACTGAATTTCATGTACCAACTCCAGTGCACTGCCTCAGCTCACTGAATCAGCTAGTCTGCTTGAATAGAAATGACTAAAATCCTGTCATATGCCAGCCTCTGCCTCCAGTGCTGGCATTAACGAAACACATGTAGAGCCACACCCATCTTATCTCCTACATTTTTAAGGTTTCTTGATGCTATGTTTTTCTCACCTATTTATTTATTTTATTTTTCCTTCAGAGACAGTGTCTTCCCTAGCTCAGGCTATTCTAAAACTCATCTGTGTTGCTAGGGTGGCCTTAAATTTCTGATCCTCCTCCCTTCATGTCCTGAATGCTGGGATTGCAGGTATGCACTGCTATGATCCATTTTATTCACTGTTGAGTATGAAATCCAGGGCTTCTTTCATTCTAAGAAAGCGCTTTACCAACTGAGATATATCTCCAAGCCTGGCCCATCTCTTATACAGTGCCAGTCTCCTCACATTAATAATATTTGTTTGGAAAACTCAATTTTCCTGTAGTTATAGGAATTTAGAACTTGACACTTTTAAATGGTGATAATATTTTTCATACTACTTAACACATCTTTGTCCTCTGGCCATTATGATACAAAATAGTTGTCCATTTTACATTTATTTTTATTCTTTGAGAAGATATAACTTAACAGAAGATTAATACATCAAGGCAAGAAATAGCTTTTTATATTTAAATGAGAGAGATGGGAAAAGTGGATGTGTCCAATTATTAGGAAACAGATCTATGCCCAATGATGGAATTGTTCTTTTTGTCATATAAATTTTCTTATGATTGTTATATCACCTGACAATTTATTTTCAAATATGATAGCACTATAATCAGGAAAATGTTTATTATATAAATATTTTTTTAAGATCTTAAGTATAACCTGTGAATATTTCTATACATGTTTCCCAATATATTTAAAAGGTAACTTCTACTGTGGACAGAATAATAAACAACTTGTCTTATGTTCAAAACTATTATCAATAAAGCATTGCTTGCATATGTTAAAATATTGAGATATTATAAAAAATTGACTCAAATGCCTTTTTAGGTGAGAGAGACAGAGACAGAGAGAGATTCTGAATTTGGATGCTTATTTTTTGAGTTCCTGGGTTTCATTATACAACATAAAGTTAAAAATACATCAGCAAACTTAGTGTGCTTACTGACAGCTTCTAGAACAACCAAGTAGAGAAAATAATGATAATACAGTGTTGATGTTTCCATGAGGAATTTAGGGCAGTTTGAAAGTTCAGGAACTCTCTTGAACATTTCAGCACACTAGTAAGAAACTGCTTTACATGGCAGTGCTTGAAATAGAAACAAGCACAGATAAAGAGGGTGGCGCCACATTTGTGCCAACATGAGATATTACTATAGTAAGAAAGAGACAAGTTAGTTTAAAAGGTTTAAAATGATGGCATAGTTTTTTAAGACAAGAGGAGAATCATATTAAAAGAAAGCAGTTCATTGTGAGAGGTGAAGAGCAGGGAACAATGAATCCTATCAGTTTTGTATATAGCACTCCCTCTCCTTTATACAGCTCTATCCATTATTAATGAGCACTATTTTTGAGTGTGAAAGAACTGTTTAAAAAACATTAACATTGTCTATTGGATATGACTGACATTGTCATTCTTTTCATTTTGCTGTTGGCAAGTGACATCCCTGTAGACTTACATACATCTGGACATTACTAATACCCTCCTTGCTATGCACTCTGGGCAGCTCTGATATGGAAATTTCAGCATTTTATTTTATGGATAATATTTTTTACACTGCATTCTGTCACAAGATGTGAAAATCAAAGCTTTTGCATGCAGTGATCAATCAGAAAAAAATATTTCTTTTCTAATTTGACTTAATTTTTCAAAGTTATTTGTTTGACTTGTCAATGTGATAGCTGTCTGCTAGTCAGGTAGTTATGGAGATCTATGTCCATTTTGTCATTTTTTCACTCTGTTTTTCTTAGGATGCTTACATTTTTAATTGTCTTGACACCAAAAGAACAGTAGTTGCCATCTAGCTGAGGTTCACTTATTCCATAGCACTGTCTAACTCACTCACATAATACCTTTAAGTGAACAAAATTCAAGGGAAATATTCAGGAATTAAATGAGTGATGAATCCAAGAAGAAAATTTAAGCATCACATCCTCTTGACTTTTAAATGTGTATGTAACTAAGCTGCTGCTTTCCTCTCAGCTGGACTGAGTCTCCCTCCTTATAGCCCATATGCACACCCACACTCAATCTTTGTTCCTAAACACTGTTGACTGATTTCATATGAGCTTGATGCAAGTAGACCTGTTTCACCATCCATTCATAGGCTGTCAGTGAATCAGAGACTGGAGGATCTTGTGCAGTCCTTCAGAATGATTCTAGCACTGTGAGATCTATTAGCAGGGCTTCTCAAGCTCTGTGTTATCACTGGATGTCAATTCATGAGGCGTTGTTTCAGGTAGCTGGAAATATTTTTTCAGCTCTCCAGTGCTAGAGAGGTGGTCATGAAGTGGGAACCCTATCAAAGGAACAAATATTGTGGCTTTCTTGAAGTGGTATTACTTTAGTAAATTCTCAGCTTGTACATTGCCCATCGTTATTGGTATAGTAAGAAACACATTTTATAAAATTTAGATTTCATTGTATTTCCCTATTTAGCAACTATAGTTCTTGGAGGGTTATTCTAGTGATGGAGCTGTCAGTTCGTATGTGTTTATAAGACTACACTGTGGGAGGATCCAAAATGGTGGTGCCAGGATGACATTCTTTCTGACCAGCAGAACAGCAAGATCGGCACAGTGACCAGAGGTCAGAACTCTCCTAAAACATAAGCAATTGTGTTTCCCAGGTGAGAGGATACCCCACAGTAGTGGATTCAATCAGCTTCAACTCACCCAGCTAAACCGCAGAAGAGGTCCGGGTCCCACCAGGCAATTGGTCGCCAGCCCAGAGCCACACTCTAGTGTGCTCTGATCACTGTCCCAGACTGAGCTGTGGGCCCTACAACATCAGAGACTGGGATTCCAGTCGAGAGATAACCCCACGGTGCAGGAAACAATCGGAACCAACCTTAGGTAACGCAGACAATCCCTGGAAAAGACCTGGGGTTCTTCAGGCACCCAGCACCCAGCACCCAGCCCAGAGCCTGGCACACAGGCACCAGCACAGAGTCCTGCCTGCCAGACTCAATGCCCCAGATAGAACTGTGTGACTCAGGGCACCAGAGACTGAGTTTTTCTGTCGAGTGCAAACCCACAGGGAGGGGGACAGCAGGTCTGATCTCAGAGCACTCAGCAGATACCAGAACCCTGAAAAGGTCTCAGGAAAAATTACCCAGTTTCAGCACACAGCCAGGCACCCAATCACCAGCAAGGCAGAGCTAAGCATGTCTGTGCCTGCGCGTCCTTATCACCAGTCTGGGTGTCCCTGTCAGGAGGGAACACCACAATCATCAGATCCAACGCTCAGGACTCCCAGCTCCAGAAGACTTTCTGGATTCACACAGACTCTAGACTCTAGCCTTCTACTACAGGCATGAGCACCCTGTTCACCTGCCAATATTGAGTACCACTAGGGCACTGGATCACACAGCTGCATCCTCAGACCTACAAAAGCCAGAGAGCCATTACAACAGCCCTCAGATACTGCTCTAAGGTTCGACCAGTTATCCCCTAGCTACACTGACAAAACTGTGGGACTCCCTGGTTCTTCAAGAGGGCTGCACCCAACAATTACACCTTAAGAGCAACAGCTTCAGCTCACTAAATTCAGACCAAGAAACCCAGCAGCAGGGCAGCCATCACCAGGACCTCTCCTGATGAGAGGAGAGCCTTCTGGAACAAGACGATTACCACACAGGTCCATATGCCTGAAGAGAACTGTGACGATTCCTGAGAGGCACCAACATTCAGTTGACCATACCCAAAAAGCTGAGGATATCACCTTCAGAACCTCACCAAATGGATTCTCCAAACTCCAGGATCCAGCAGGCAACAGAAATTAACAGACAACACCTGAGACAGCCAGATGGGTAGAGGCCAACGATAAAGCACAACCAACAGAAGGTAAAGCAATATGGCATCCCCAGAACCCAGTTATCCAGGAGCAAGTAGCCATGGACACACTAACATAAGTGAAATTCAAGAAGACAATTATGCTTATAAAGAGGTTAATGGAGGAAGCAAATAAAATGCGTACAAAATTAGGAGAAGACATAGTAAAACAGATTATGGCCATCCGTAAAGAAATACAAGAAGATGCAGCCAAACAGTTTCTGGCTTTCAGAGAGGAAATGATTAAATCACTTAAAGAAATAAAAGAAGCAGAGGAATGTTCAAACAAATAGGGGAAGGAATTCAAGGAAAAAGAGGAAAATGCAGTCAGAAAGGTGAAGGAAACCAACAAAACAGTTCAAGATCTGAAGACAGAATTGGAAAAATTAAAGAAAACACAAACGGAGGATATCATGGAAAGGGATAACCTAGGAAAGAAAACAGGAACTACAAAGGTAAACATAAACGACAGCCTATAAGAGATGGAAGAAAGAATCTCAGGCGTGGAAGATATAATGGAAGAAATCGATGTATCCATCAAAGAAAATAAAAAAATCTAAAAAATTCCTGACACAAACCATCCAAGAAATCACAGACAACATAAACAAACAAACAAACAAACAAACAAACAAACAGAAAAAAACCCTAAGAATAATAGGAATAGAGGAAAAAGAAGATTCCCTCCTCCAAGGCCCAGAAAATATTTTCAACAAAATCATAGAAGAAAATTTTCCCAACTTAAAGGCCTATACGCATACAACAGGCCTCCAGAACACCCAATAAATTAGACCAGAAAAGAAAATCCTCCTGCCACATAGTAATCAAAACAGTAAGGATAAAAAAAAAGAAAGATTTCATTATGTTTATCATGTCTTGTAGGTCTATATAAGCGAGTATATACCAAGTTTGTCTTTCTCCTTCTGGGATACTTCACTCAGAATGATCTTTTCTAGATCCCACCACTTGCCTGCAAATTTCA